>NC_072425.2:158513437-158821250 GCF_028878055.3 Symphalangus syndactylus | reverse complement strand
CTAGCGCTCAGAATGTCCAATTGCAGTTTCTACAGAAAGAGTGTTTCAGAACGGCTCAATCAAAAGTAAGGTTCAACTCTGTTAGTTGAATGCACAGAACAGAAAGAAGTTTCATACAATGCTTCTGTGTAGTTTATATTTGAACATATTTTTTTTCCACTATTACCCACTTAGCGCTACGAATGTCCAGTTGCATTTCCTACAGACAGAGTGTTTCAAAACTGCTCAATCAAAAGTATGGTTTAACTCTGTTAGCTGAATGCTCAGATCAGAAAGAATTTTCACAGAATGCTTCTGTGTAGTTTATATTTGAATATATTCCTTTTTCCACTACTACGCTCTTAGCGCTCCAAATGTCCAGTTGCATTTTCTACAGAAAGAGTGTTCAGATCTGCTCAATCAAAAGTATGGTTTAACTCTGTTAGCTGAATGCACAGATCAGAAAGAAGTTTCATCGAATGATTCTGTGTAGTTTATATTTGAAGACATTCCTTTTTCCACTATTACCCTCTTAGCGCTCCGAATCTCCACTTGCATTTTCTACAAAAAGAGTGTTTCATAACTGCTCAATCAAAAATATGTTTTATCTCTGTTAACTGAATTTACAGATCAGAAATAAGTTTCACAGAATGCATCTGTGTAGTTTTTATTTGAAGACATTCCTTTTTCCACTATTACCCTCTTAGCGCTCCGAATCTCCACTTGCATTTTCTACAGAAAGAGTGTTTCAGAACGGCTCAATCAAAACTAATGTTCAACTCTTTTAGTTGAATGAACAGAACATAAAGAAGTTTCACAGAATGCTTCTGTGTAGTTTTTATTTGTAGGTATTCTTTTTCCCAATATAGGCCTCTTAGCGCTCAGAATGTCCAATTGCAGTTTCTACAGAAAGAGTGTTTCAGAACGGCTCAATCAAAAGTAAGGTTCAACCCTGGTAGTTGAATGCACAGAACAGAAAGAAGTTTCACAGAATGCTTCTGTGTAGTTTATATTTGAATATATTCCTTTTTCCACTATTACCCTCTTAGCGCTCCGAATGTCCACTTGCACTTTCTACAGAAAGAGTGTTCTGAACTGCGCAATCAAAAGTATGGTTTAACTCTGTTAGCTGAATGCATATATCAGACATAAGTTTCAAACAATTCTTCTGTGTAGTTTTTATTTGAAGATATTATTTTCCCAATATAGGCCTCTTAGCGCTCAGAATGTCCAATTGCAGTTTCTACAGCAAGAGTGTTTCAGAACGGCTCAATCAAATATAAGGTTCAACTTTCTTAGTTGAATGCACAGAACAGAAAGAAGTTTCACAGAATGCTTCTGTGTAGTATTTAGTTGAAGATACTCCTTTTTGGACTATTACCCACTTAGCGCTCCGAATATCCACTGGCAGTTTCTACACAAAGAGTGTTTCAGAACTGCTCCTTCAAAAGTAAGGCTCAACTCTGTTAGTTGAATGCGGAGAACAGAAAGGGGTTTCAGAGAATGCTTCTGTGTAGTTTTTAATTGGAGATATTCCTTTTTCCTCTATTACAATCTTAGCGCTCCGAATGTCCACTTGCATTTTCTACAAAAAGAGTGTTTCATAACTGCTCAATCAAAAATATGGTTTAGCTCTGTTAACTGAATTTACAGATCAGAAATAAGTTTCACAGAATGCATCTGTGTAGTTTTTATTTGAAGATATTCTTTTTCCCAATATAGGCCTCTTAGCGCTTAGAATGTCCAATTGCAGTTTCTACAGAAAGAGTGTTTCAGAACGGCTCAATCAAAAGTAAGGTTCAACTCTGTTAGCTGAATGCACAGAACAGAAAGAAGTTTCACAGAATGCTACTGTGTAGTTTATATTTGAATATATTCCTTTTTCCACTATTACCCTCTTAGCGCTCCGAATGTCCACTTGCATTTTCTACAGAAAGAGTGTTCGGAACTGCGCAATCAAAAGTATGGTTTAAATCTGTTAGCTGAATGCTCATATCAGAAATAAGTTTCACACAATGCTTCTGTGTAGTTTTTATTTGAAGATATTATTTTTCCCAATATAGGCCTCTTAGCACTCAGAATGTCCAATTGCAGTTTCTACAGAAAAAGTGTTTCAGAACGGCTCAATCAAAAGTAAGTTTCAACTCTGTTATTTGAATGCACAGAACAGAAAGAAGTTTCATACAATGCTTCTGTGTAGTTTATATTTGAACATAATCTTTTTTCCACTATTACCCACTTAGCGCTACGAATGTCCAGTTGCATTTTCTACAGACAGAGTGTTTCAAAACTGCTCAATCAAAAGTATGGTTTAACTCTGTTAGCTGAATGCTCAGATCAGATAAAGTTTCACAGAATGCTTCTGTGTAGTTTATATTTGAATATATTCCTTTTTCCACTACTACACTCTTAGCACTCCAAATGTCCAGTTGCATTTTCTACAGAAAGAGTGTTCAGATCTGCTCAATCAAAAGTATGGTTTAACTCTGTTAGCTGAATGCACAGATCAGAAAGAAGTTTCACAGAATGATTCAGTGTAGTTTATATTTGAAGACATTCCTTTTTACACTATTACCCTCTTAGCGCTCCAAATCTCCACTTGCATTTTCTACAGAAAGAGTGTTTCAGAACGTCTCAATCTAAACTAAGGTAAAAATCTCTTAGTTGAATGCACAGAACAGAATTTAGTTTCACAGATTGCTTCTGTGTAGTTTGTATTTGAAGATATTCCTTTTTCCACTGTTACCCTCTTAGAGCTCAGAATGTCCACTTGCATTTTCTACAGAAAGTGTGTTCAGAACTGCTCTATCAAAAGTATGTTTTAACTCTTTAGGTGAATGCACAGATCAGAAATAATTTTCACAGAATTTTTCTGTGTAGTTTATATTTGAAGATATTCCATTTTCCACTATTACCCGCTTAGCGCTCTGAATGTCCAGTTGCATTTTCTACAGAAAGAGTGTTTCAGAACTGCTCAATCAAAAGTATGGTTTAACTCTGTTAGCTGAATGCACAGATCAGAAAGAAGTTTCACAGAATGCTGCTGTGTAGTGTTTATATGAAGTTATTCTTTTTAGCAATATAGGCCTCTTAGCGCACAGAATGTCCAATTGCAGTTTCTACAGAGAGAGTGTTTCAGAAAGGCTCAATCAAAAGTAAGGTTCAACACTTTTAGTTGAATGAACAGAACAGAAAGAAGTTTCAGAGAATGATTCTGTGTAGTTTATATTTGAAGATATTCCTTTTTCCACTATTACCTTCTATGCTCTCCGAATGTCCACTTGCATTTTCTACAGAAAGAGTGTTTCCGAACTGCTCAATCAAAAGTATGGTTTAACTCTGTTAGCTGAATGCACAGATCAGTACGAAGTTTCACAGAATGTTTCTGTGTAGTTTTTATTTGAAGATAGTCCTTTCCCAAATATAGGCCTCTTAGCGCTCCGAATATCCAATTTCAGTTTCTACAGAAAAAGTGTTTCAGAACGCCTCAATGAAAAGTAGGGTTCAACTCTTTTAGTTGAATTCACAGAACGGAAAGTAGTTTCACAGAATGCTTCTGTGTAGTATTTATTTGAAGGTATTCCTTTTTCCACCAGTAACCTCTTAGCGCTCCAAAAGTCCAGTTGCATTTTCTACAGAAGGAGTGTTCAGAACTGCTCAATCATAAGTGTGGTTTAACCCTGTTAGGTGAATGCACAGATCAGAAAGAAGTTTCACAGAATTCTTCAGTGTAGTTTTTATTTGAAGATATTCCATTTTCCACTATTACCCACTTAGCGCTCTGAATCTCCAGTTGCATTTTCTACAGAAAGAGTGTTTCAGAACTGCTCAGTCAAAAGAATGGTTTAACTCTGTTAGCTGAATGCACAGAACAGAAAGAAGTTTCACAGAATGCTGCGGTGTAATGTTTATATGAAGATATTCTTTTTACCATTATAGGCCTCTTAGCGCTCAGAATGTCCAATTGCAGTTTCTACAGAAAGAGTGTTTCAGAAAGGCTCAATCAAAAGTAAGGTTCAAACCTGTTAGTTGAATGCACAGAACAGAAAGTAGTTTCACAGAATGCTTCTGTGTAGTTTATATTTGAATATATTACTTTTTCCACTACTACCCTCTTAGCGCTCCAAATGTCCAGTTGCATTTTCTACAGAAAGAGTGTTCAGAACTGCTCAATCAAATGTATGATTTAACTCTCTTAGCTGAATGCACAGATTAGAAAGAAGTTGCACAGAATGCTTCTGTGTAGTTTTTATTTGAAGATATACTTTTTCCCAATATAGGCCTCTTAGTGCTCAGATTGTCCAATTGCAGTTTCTACAGAAAGAGTGTTTCAGAATGGCTCTTTCAATAGTAAGGTTCAACTCTGCTATTTCAATGCACAGAACAGAAAGTAGTTTCACAGAATGCTTCTCTGTAGTTCATATTTGAATATATTCCTTTTTCCACTATTACCCTCTTAGAGCTCGGAATGTCCACTTGCATTTTCTACAGAAAGAGTGTTCTGAACGGCTCAATCAAAAGTATGGTTTTACTCTGTTATTTGAATGCACAGATCAGAAAGAATTTTCACAGAATGCTTCTGTATACTTTTTATTTGAAGATATTCCTTTCTCCAATATAGGAGTCTTAGCGCTCAGAATGTCCAATTGCAGTATCTACAGAAAGAGTGTTTCTGAACTGCTTAATCAAATGTAAGGTTCAACTCTGTTAGTTGAGTGAACGGAACAGAAAGAAGTTTCATAGAATGCTTCTGTGTAGTTTATATTTGAAGATGTTCCTTTTTCCACTATTACCTTCTAAGCGCTCCGAATGTCCACTTGCATTTTCTACAGAATGAGTGTTTCCGAACTGCTCAATCAAAAGTATGGTTTAATTCTGTTAGCTGAATGCACAGATCAGTACGAAGTTTCACGGAATGCTTCTGTGTAGTTTTTATTTGAAGATAGTCCTTTTTCCAATATAGGCCTCTTAGCGCTCCGAATATCCAATTGCAGTTTCTACAGAAAGAGTGTTTCAGAATGGCTCAATCAAAAGTAGGGTTCAACTCATTTAGTTGAATGCACAGAACAGAGAGTAGTTTCACAGAATGCTTCTGTGTAGTATTTATTTGAAGATATTCCTTTTTCCACTATTACCCTCTTAGCGCTCCGAATGTCCACTTGCAGTTTCTACAGAAAGAGTGTTTCAGGACTGCTCCTTCAAAAATAAGGCTCAACCCTGTTAGTTGAAAGCAGAGAACAGAAACAAGTTTCAGAGAATGCCTCTTTGTAGTTTTTATTTGAAGATATTCCTTTTTCCACAATTACCATCTTAGCGCACCGAATGACCACTTGCATTTTCTACAGAAAGAGTGTTTCAGAACTGCTAAATCAAAAGTATCGTTTAACTCTGTTAGCTGAATGCACAGATAAGAAAGAAGTTTCACAGAATGCATCTGTGTAGTTTTTATTTGAAGATATTCCTTTTTCCACAATTACCAACTTAGCACACCGAATGTCCACTTGCATTTTCTACAGAAAGAGTGTTTCAGAACTGCTAAATCAAATGTATCGTTTAATTCAGTTAGCTGAATGCACAGAACAGAAAGAAGTTTCAGAGAATGCATCTCTGTAGTTTTTATTTGAAGATATTATTTTTCTCAATATAGGCCTCTTAGCGTTCAGAAATCCAATTACAGTTTCTACAGAAAGAGTGTTTCAGAACTGCTCAATCAAAATTAAGGTTCAACTCTGTTAGTTGAATGCACAGAACAGAATGTAGTTTCACAGATTGCTTCTGTGTAGTTTATATTTGAAAATATTCCTTTTTCCACTATTACCCTCTTAGAGCTCGGAATGTCCACTTGCATTTTCTACAGAAAGTGTGTTCAGAACTGCTCCATCAAAAGTATGGTTTAACTCTGTTAGTTGAATGCACAGATCAGAAAGAAGTTTCACAGAATTCTTCTGTGTAGTTTTTATTTGAAGATATTCCTTTTTCCAATATAGGTCTCTTAGCGCTCAGAATGTCCAATTGCAGTATCTACAGAAAGAGAGTTTCAGAACTGCTCAATCAAAAGTAAGGTTCAATACTGTTAGTTGAATGCACGGAACAGAAAGAAGTTTCAGAGAATGCTTCTGTGTAGTTTATATTTGAAGATATTCCTTTTTCCACTATTACCCTCTTAGCGCTCCGAATCACCACTTGCATTTTCTACAGAAAGAGTGTTTCAGAACGGCTCAATCAAAAGTAAGGTTGAACTCGTTTAGTTGAATGCACAGAACAGAAATAAGTTTCACAGAATGCTTCTGTGTAGTATTTAGTTATAGATATTCCTTTTTCGACTATTACCCTCTTAGCGTTCCGAATGTCCACTGGCAGTTTCTACACAAAGAGTGTTTCAGAACAGCTCCTTCAAAGTAAGGCTCAAATCTGTTAGTTGAATGCAGAGAACAGAAAGGAGTTTCAGAGAATGCTTCTGTGTAGTTTTAATTTGGGGATATTCCTTTTTCCACTAATACAATTTTAGCGCTCCGAATGTCCACTTGCGTTTTCTACAGAAAGAGTGTCTCATAACTTCTCAATCAAAAGTATGGTTTAACTCTGTTAGCTGAATGCACAGATCAGAAATAAGTTTCACAGAATGCTTCTGAGTAGTTTTTATTTGGAGATATTCTTTTTCCCAATATAGGCCACTTAGCGCTCAGAATGTCCAATTGCCGTTTCTACAAAATGAGTGTTTCAGAAGGCTCAATCAAAAGTAAGGTTCAACTCTGTTAGTTGAATGCACAGAACAGAAAGAAGTTTCACAGAATGCTTCTGTGTAGTTTATATTTGAATGTATTCCTTTTTCCACTATTACCATCTTAGCGCTCCGAATGTCCACTTGCATTTTCTACAGAAAGAGAGTTTCAGAAAGGCTCAATCAAAAGTAAGGTTCAACTCTGTTACTTGAATGCACAGAACAGCAAGAAGTTTCACAGAATGCTTCTGTGTAGTTTATATTTGAATATATTCCTTTTTCCAGTATTACCCTCTTAGTGCTCCGAATGTCCACTTGCATTTTCTACAGAAAGAGTGTTCTGAACGGCTCAATCAAAAGTATGGTTTTACTCTGTTATTTGAATGCACAGATCAGAAAGAATTTTCACAGAATGCTTCTGTGTACTTTTTATTTGAAGATATTCCTTTCTCCAATATAGGAGTCTTAGCGCTCAGAATGTCCAATTGCAGTATCTACAGAAAGAGTGTTTCTGAACTGCTTAATCAAATGTAAGGTTCAACTCTGTTAGTTGAGTGAACGGAACAGAAAGAAGTTTCATAGAATGCTTCTGTGTAGTTTATATTTGAAGATGTTCCTTTTTCCACTATTACCTTCTAAGCGCTCCGAATGTCCACTTGCATTTTCTACAGAATGAGTGTTTCCGAACTGCTCAATCAAAAGTATGGTTTAATTCTGTTAGCTGAATGCACAGATCAGTACGAAGTTTCACGGAATGCTTCTGTGTAGTTTTTATTTGAAGATAGTCCTTTTTCCAATATAGGCCTCTTAGCGCTCCGAATATCCAATTGCAGTTTCTACAGAAAGAGTGTTTCAGAATGGCTCAATCAAAAGTAGGGTTCAACTCATTTAGTTGAATGCACAGAACAGAGAGTAGTTTCACAGAATGCTTCTGTGTAGTATTTATTTGAAGATATTCCTTTTTCCACTATTACCCTCTTAGCGCTCCGAATGTCCACTTGCAGTTTCTACAGAAAGAGTGTTTCAGGACTGCTCCTTCAAAAATAAGGCTCAACCCTGTTAGTTGAAAGCAGAGAACAGAAACAAGTTTCAGAGAATGCCTCTTTGTAGTTTTTATTTGAAGATATTCCTTTTTCCACAATTACCATCTTAGCGCACCGAATGACCACTTGCATTTTCTACAGAAAGAGTGTTTCAGAACTGCTAAATCAAAAGTATCGTTTAACTCTGTTAGCTGAATGCACAGATAAGAAAGAAGTTTCACAGAATGCATCTGTGTAGTTTTTATTTGAAGATATTCCTTTTTCCACAATTACCAACTTAGCACACCGAATGTCCACTTGCATTTTCTACAGAAAGAGTGTTTCAGAACTGCTAAATCAAATGTATCGTTTAATTCAGTTAGCTGAATGCACAGAACAGAAAGAAGTTTCAGAGAATGCATCTCTGTATTTTTTATTTGAAGATATTATTTTTCTCAATATAGGCCTCTTAGCGTTCAGAAATCCAATTACAGTTTCTACAGAAAGAGTGTTTCAGAACTGCTCAATCAAAATTAAGGTTCAACTCTGTTAGTTGAATGCACAGAACAGAATGTAGTTTCACAGATTGCTTCTGTGTAGTTTATATTTGAAAATATTCCTTTTTCCACTGTTACCCTCTTAGAGCTCAGAATGTCCACTTGCATTTTCTACAGAAAGTGTGTTCAGAACTGCTCTATCAAAAGTATGGTTTAACTCTGTTAGGTGAATGCACAGATCAGAAATAAGTTTCACAGAATTCTTCTGTGTAGTTTATATTTGAAGATATTCCATTTTCCACTATTACCCACTTAGCGCTCTGAATGTCCAGTTGCATTTTCTACAGAAAGAGTGTTTCAGAACTGCTCAATCAAAAGTATGGTTTAACTCTGTTAGCTGGATGCACAGATCAGAAAGAAGTTTCACAGAATGCTGCTGTGTAGTGTTTATATGAAGATATTCTTTTTACCAGTATAGGCCTCTTAGCGCTCAGAATGTCCAATTGCAGTTTCTACAGAAAGAGTGTTTCAGAAAGGCTCAATCAAAAGTAAGGTTCAACTATGTTAGTTGAATGCACAGAACAGAAAGAAGTTTCACAGAATGCTTCTGTGTAGTTTATATTGGAATATATTCCTTTTTGCACTACTACCCTCTTAGTGCTCCAAATGTCCAGTTGCATTTTCTACAGAAAGAGTGTTCAGAACTGATCAATCAAATGTATGATTTAACTCTGTTAGCTGAATGCACAGATCAGAAAAACTTTCACAGAATGCTTCTGTGTAGTTTTTATTTGAAGATATTCTTTTTCCCAATATAGGCCTCTTATCGCTCAGATTGTCCAATTGAATTTTCTACAGAAAGAGTGTCTCAGAATGGCTCTATCATAAGTAAGGTTCAACTCTGTTATTTGAATGCACAGAACAGAAAGTAGTTTCACAGAATGCCTGTCTGTAGTTCTTATTTGACGATATTACTTTTTCCACTATTACCCTCTTAGAGCTCCGAATGCCCACTTGCATTTTCTACAGAAAGAGTGTTCAGAACTGCTCAATCAAAAGTATGGTTTAACTCTGTTAGTTGAATGCACAGATCAGAAAGAAGTTTCACAGAATTCTTCTGTGTAGTTTTTATTTGAACATATTCCTTTTTCCAATATAGGACTCTTAGCGCTCAGAATTTCCAATTGCAGTATCTACAGAAAGAGAGTTTCAGAACTGGTCAATCAAAAGTAAGGTTCAATATTGTTAGTTGAATGCAAGGAACAGAAAGAAGTTTTACAGAATGCTTCTGTGTAGTTTATATTTGAAGATACTCCTTTTTCCACTATTACCCTCTTAGCGCTCCGAATCACCACTTGCCTTTTCTACAGAAAGAGTGTTTCAGAACGGCTCAATCAAAAGTAAGTTTCAACTCTTTTAGTTGAATGCACAGAACAGAAAGAAGTTTCACAGAATGCTTCTGTTTAGTATTTAGTTGAAGATATTCCTTTTTCGACTATTACCCTCTTAGCGTTCCGCATATCCACTGGCAGTTTCTACACAAAGAGTGTTTCAGAACAGCACCTTCAAAATTAAGGCTCAACTCTGTTAGTTTAATGCAGAGAACAGAAAGGAGTTTCAGAGAATGCTTCTGTGTAGTTTTTATTTGGGGATATTCCTTTTTCCACTATTACAATCTTAGCGCTCCTAATGTCCACTTGCATTTCCTACAGAAACAGTGTTTAATAACTGCTCAATCAAAAGTGTGGTTTAACTCTGTTAGCTGAATGCACAGATCAGAAATAAGTTTCACAGAATTCTTCTGAGTAGTTTTTATTTGGAGATATTCTTTTTCCCAATATAGGCCACTTAGCGCTCAGAATGTCCAATTGCAGTTTCTACAGAATGAGTGTTTCAGGACGGCTCAATCAAAAGTAAGGTTCAACTCTGTTAGTTGAATGCACAGAACAGAAAGTAGTTTCACAGAATGCCTGTCTGTAGTTCTTATTTGACGATATTACTTTTTCCACTATTACCCTCTTAGAGCTCCGAATGTCCACTTGCATTTTCTACAGAAAGAGTGTTCAGAACTGCTCAATCAAAAGTATGGTTTAACTCTGTTAGTTGAATGCACAGATCAGAAAGAAGTTTCACAGAATTCTTCTGTGTAGTTTTTATTTGAACATATTCCTTTTTCCAATATAGGACTCTTAGCGCTCAGAATTTCCAATTGCAGTATCTACAGAAAGAGAGTTTCAGAACTGGTCAATCAAAAGTAAGGTTCAATATTGTTAGTTGAATGCAAGGAACAGAAAGAAGTTTTACAGAATGCTTCTGTGTAGTTTATATTTGAAGATACTCCTTTTTCCACTATTACCCTCTTAGCGCTCCGAATCACCACTTGCATTTTCTACAGAAAGAGTGTTTCAGAACGGCTCAATCAAAAGTAAGGTTCAACTCTTTTAGTTGAATGCACAGAACAGAAAGAAGTTTCACAGAATGCTTCTGTTTAGTATTTAGTTGAAGATATTCCTTTTTCGACTATTACCCTCTTAGCGTTCCGCATATCCACTGGCAGTTTCTACACAAAGAGTGTTTCAGAACAGCACCTTCAAAAGTAAGGCTCAACTCTGTTAGTTTAATGCAGAGAACAGAAAGGAGTTTCAGAGAATGCTTCTGTGTAGTTTTTATTTGGGGATATTCCTTTTTCCACTATTACAATCTTAGCGCTCCTAATGTCCACTTGCATTTCCTACAGAAACAGTGTTTAATAACTGCTCAATCAAAAGTGTGGTTTAACTCTGTTAGCTGAATGCACAGATCAGGAATAAGTTTCACAGAATTCTTCTGAGTAGTTTTTATTTGGAGATATTCTTTTTCCCAATATAGGCCACTTAGCGCTCAGAATGTCCAATTGCAGTTTCTACAGAATGAGTGTTTCAGGACGGCTCAATCAAAAGTAAGGTTCAACTCTGTTAGTTGAATGCACAGAACAGAAAGAAGTTTCACAGAATTCTTCTGTGTAGTTTGTATTTGAATATATTCCTTTTTCCAGTATTACCTTCTTAGTGCTCCGAATGTCCACTTGCATTTTCTTCAGAAAGAGTGTTCATAACGGCTCAATCAAAAGTATGGTTTTACTCTGTTAGTTGAATTCACATATCAGAAATAAGTTTCACAGAATGCTTCTGTGTAGTATTTAGCTGAAGATATTCCTTTTTCGACTATTATCCTCTTAGCTCTCCGAATGTCCAATTTCAGTTTCTACACAAAGAGTGTTTCAGAACTGCTCCTTCAAAAGTAAGGCTCAACTCTGTTAGTTGAATGCAGAGAACAGAAAGAAGTTGCAGAGAACAGAAAGAAATTTCACAGAATGCTTCTGTGTACTTTATATTTGAATATATTCCTTTTTCCACTACTACCCTCTTAGCGCTCCAAATGTCCAGTTGCATTTTCTACAGAAAGAGTGTTCAGAACTGCTCAATTAAATGTACGGTTTAACTCTGTTAGCTGAATGCACAGATCAGAAAGAAGTTTCACAGAATGATTCTGTGTAGTTTATATTTGAAGATATTCCTTTCTGTTGTCTGCATTAAAATCAATCAAAAAATTATATTGAAATTGAAATACTGAATTTTATACTAAAGACAAGGCATCCAACTGAAAATGAAATTTTCCAGGTGAAAATTTCCAAATCATAAATATGTAGGGACAAAAAACTTTATTTATAAAGAAAAAGATAATTCTAATTAATTGATGATTCAAAGGTTTACAACTTTAAAAGTAAATATTATCTTTGAAGTAAAGTCCATTTAAATTATTTATGCCGCCAAAATTTTAGTAATTGTATATGTATATCATGTAAACTTTTTCGAGAATGATGGAATTGGAAATGTTAGGGTATTATGCGGAAAAAATCACCTAAAGAAAAAAATTATCTCCTCATGAAGGATTACTTTAGCCACTTTGACAGGTGTAGGTAAAAGAACACTTAATGCACATCAATATGATTAGGAGATGCGCGCTTAGATATACGTTATCATTGAAAAGAGAATTGTATTATCAGGTTTGCAGGGGCCCTTCTTATCCTTCATATTTATGTAACTTTGTCATCTATAGAAAGATTATAGGAATTTTAAAAATAGCTGATAGTTAAGAAACATCACCATAACACTGTGCTGAATGCATAATTAAACATTTCCCTTCTCTCTAAAAGCCTTTTAAAATTATGTACCATAATCAGTATGGCCAGCAGAGGGTCATTTCCATGTTCAAGTTCCTCTGTTTCTCGAGGGTGAGAATCCTTCTATAGTCTTCTGAGGGTGACACTGTAGTGTTTTCTTAGCCTGATTATTTTTATCTATTTTTTCCGATGCTTTCCTTTGTATATTTACATTTTACATATTGAAAGTTATTTTTTCAAATATTTTATATGCAAGTTTACAAAGTACAACGACTGTACATTAAAATAACTTATTTATGCCATATGGAAGATTAAATATAATTTTACAATATCTAATATTGATTGTTTAGTTTCTAATCATTGATACTTGACATGATTTTTCCCAGCATACCTCAAAATATTCTTCAAAATCCTGCGAATTAATTCCTGTAACACTTCTGAGGTGTATTAATAAGCTAGAGATGTAAAGAAGATTTGCAGAGAAAATTAGGTTCCCAAATTAGAAATTTTGTCCCACTATCGACTAGAAACCTCTTGAAATGATCAAAAACAATAATAATGCATGTCATAGAGGAAAACCAATAAGGCTGCTGCAGCATGACTACCTCTGTGACCTCAGACAAGTTACGTGTGGGTCCCTACTTCTGTGACCTCAGACAAGTTACGTGTGGGTCCGCACTTATTTTCTTCATCTCTAATAAATATTCGACAAATCTCATTTTCAAAAGTCTTTTAAGGCCTATCCACCTTTCTTTTTCTGATGGAGTTTTGCTCTCATTGCCCAGGCTGCAGTGCAATGTCATGGTCTCGGCTCACACAACCTCCGACTCCCGGGTTCATGTGATTCTCCTGCCTCCACCTCCTGAGTAGCTGGGATTACAGGTGCGCAACACAACGCCCAGCTAATTTTTTGTATTTTTAGTAGAGATGGGGTTTCACCATGTTGGTCAGGCTGGTCTTGAACTCCCGACCTCAGGTGATCTGCACGCCTCGGCCTCTCAAAGTGCTGGGATTACAGTCATGAGCAACCGCGGCCTGTGAGGGCTTTCTACTTTTAAGATGTCAGGACGTATAGCCTGGGAGGTAAATGTTAGTATATATATACATATATATATGTATATATATATACACACACACACACTGTATATATATACATATATACGGTATATTATACTATATATACATATATACTGAATATTATACTCTATATATACATATCTACTGTATATTATATATATATATACACATACACACATACACACATACACACATGAGACAGAGAGAAGAGATAGACAATTTCATGTGAAAATATAAACTGTTAATATAATATTTTGCTTCTCTGAGGAATATTTAGCATTGTTCTCAATCTTCTCTGCAGAATTTAAGCATTTTTCTCAGAACTCACCAGATAGAATGAGGGAGGGGCCATATGATACGAGCCAGAGATGAAGGGAGAACAATAGAGAGGGTGCTTTGGGAAAAATAGTACAGTAAGGCTAGGGAATACTTCTCTCCAACAAAAAGACCAAGGTCACAGCTGTATCTCTTCAGAAGCCAAACTTTCTTTTAAAATGTCAATTTCCATCTATTTCTTGCTTCACAGACATTCCATTCATTGCTGGATTTCAAATAAAGCCTTTCCATGTGCAACCTTTCTATAGAAAAAGAGAAATATGGGGGACAGTACAGTCTAAGAAGTGATTAAGAATATCTAGTGGACTTTCCCAGACTGTAAATCTTTACATATATCTGAGCCTAATGAGGTGATTTATTGTGCTATAATGCACAGTGAACTATACAGATGCTTCTTTTTGATCATGCTGCAGAATGGAACTAAATACTAAATACCAAATAGCACTCCCATGATTCTTATACATGTGGCATATTTATGCTTTTTTATATAGCAATTCTTATTCTTAGCTCTTAGGCAACTACGGAATCTATTTGTCATTTTAATAGTCATGCTCCATTTGAGTTATGCAAGGTAGAAATTCTAAGTAGAAAATCTTGTTTTTATTGAAAGTTTTTAGTAAACATTTTGGAAAAAGTCTGTTTTTTGATGCTACTTCTGCACGCTTTCTCAACATGATATTACTTGGTATTGTCCTTATTAACCATAGTACACCATATTCTGCAAATGTTAGAGAGGGTTAAAAATCAGTCATGTATAAGTAAAGCTAATGAAATAGAAAGGAAACCATATTTAGGAAATGGAAGGCAGAAGCAAATGTATTAACCGTGAGTTAGAAACGGTTTAGTCTTTGGAATGAAGCAGCAAGAGTTTAAAAATCTGGTTTGTGATTCACTAGCTTTGTGACCTTGGAGAATTACCTCAGATTTCTGAGTATCAGTTTAGTAGGTGATATCAATTGCAACTTCGCAGAAATATCACAAGTATTAAATAAAGGACTTAGTATCTGGGAGAGCATAGAAAATTACTAATAGTTACATTTTTGTTAATATTACCGTTATTATTATCATACGTATAGTATTTTCTTTCACTGACAATGCATTTAGGACATAAGGAGAACTATAGAACAGTGCTTCTCCAACTTAAATGCAGAGCATGAATCACCTGGAGTTTTGTCAAAATGCGAATTCTGACTCAGTAGCCCTGCAAACTAAGGAAATCTTGGTAATGCTGGTGCTGCTAGTTCACCAACAGACCACACGTTTTGCAACAGCTATATAGAATGTCCTGTTTCTTTTTTTAATCACAAAACATGGCAAGCTCTAAAATAAAGCAGAATAACAGATTTAAATGTTAATACTCATGTCCTCAATTTATAATTTCTCCCTCCCTAACAATGGTATAATTCTGATTAAAAATTAGCAAAGAAAAAAATGGAAATTAATCTTCCTATGTTTATTCTTTTAACAAATTCTGTGTGATTACTACTGGGTTACTTGCTGTAGGAAATAGAAAAATTGCTTTGACATAGATCCTCAAGAATCTGTCCCACTACAAGCTTATTTTTGTAGGAAGCTAAAAGATTTATATAAATAACCGTAATTAAAGAGACAAACGAAGAAGTGCAATGAAAGACGTAGGGAAAGTGCTAGAGGAGTTCGGGGTGGAGGAAAATTATCCTCAAATAATATCTATGCGTAACATTATGCTATCTTCCCTAACCAGCGCTTGACCAGATTGTCACAGTGAACTTTGGTCCTTTCTTATATCTTAGTTTTGGTTCCCACATCCTTCTGTTTGGGGAAGTTCTTGTTTTCCTCATGTAATGACAACAACACTTAAACAATGTATACCAGATAAAAGGAACTATATTGCTTGCTTTATTTACATAGTTAATTTAATTTGTACAATGAACTATGAAGTAATCAGCATTATTTCCTTCATTTTACATATGAGAAAATGGAGAATCAGCGACATTGAATCATCTCAAGTTTCTAAAATATCCACTCTCACCAGGCTGTTTACCCTGTTTTTGTCTGTATGCTGCTATAACAAAATGCCACAGATTGAGTAATTCATAAAAAACAGAAATGTATTTCTCACAGTTCTGGGGCTGAGAAGTCCGAAATCAAGGCAGCGGAGATTTGGCAGTTGGTCCCGAGGTGGCACCTTCTTGCTTCGTCTTCACGTGACAAAAGTGGGCAAAAACGGACAATGTGACGACATGGCAGAAGAGACTGAGGAGCCCGGCATTCCTCTAAAGCATCTTTTACGAGGACGTTTATCTCATTCATGAGGGTGGATCCTTCTTCACTTAATCACTTAACCAAAAGCCCCATCTCTTGATGTCATTGTCCTGGGATTTTAGTTTCAACATACAAACTTTGGATGGGCACATAGGTTCAAATCATAGCACCCTCCAAATTATAATGCCTCTCTCATGCCTGTTCTCCTTGAAGTACCCTCTGGTTTTGCTCTCTTCATTCTTGCCATCACAGTTAACCCTTCAGTTCCATTTCTTTAAGTAATCTCTAAATTTGTAAGATGGTTCCATCTTTTTTTTTTGTATATGGCAGTCTCTCAAACATATTTGTCATATGAACTAAGCAGGTAAATATGTAAATGCCAGCTAAATTTTAGTGAATGATATAATGGCCTAAAGTTGTATCTACCCTTCAGCCAAATATATTTACTTTTAGTAGCAATCTCCTGTCATATACAAAGTCACGACTCTAGGGGTAAACATTTTAGCCTGTGGGTAAGATGTAAAGCAGTGGTATGTTATAGTGACAACTCACTGTCATAGCACTGGGACATGCTCCTCTATCTGCTACAAATTGAATCAACAAAATATATATGATTTTGTCAGATTTAAATGTATGCTCCTGTTAGTAAAATAAAAGTATGGGAAAACTTTACGGAGTAGATTTAATAGAAATGTTTTCCTGAGTTATCTGCCTTCTTTATTTTTATGTTATGCTTTAAGTCTATGGTCAATGTATAGAGCTATGATTGATGTGCTTTTCCAATTCTGTTCAGATCAGACAGGTTAATTTTCTTCTTTTAAATCTTCTTGAATTTTGTCTAACACTTTTTGTTCCAATTTCTTACTAGATTATACTCCCTTCCCTAACTGCTTCATGATTACTTATACACAAACAATATTATGATATTGACACATTGAATTCATTTTAGGTGATGATTTTGGTCATAAACATGAGCAGGTTGTGAAGTGTTTCAGCCATCCCAGGGCATGGCTGTCAGTCCCTTGTCTAATGTTTCAAAAAAATCTTGAATTTGTGATGATGCTGTGATGGTCCCTCAGATATTCTTACACACATCTTTGCCCCTTGTTCCCTCTAACTTTCCTCTTCTGATAAAAAAGCAAACACTGCCAAGCTCAAATGGAATTACATTTGGATGCAAATGTCACTATGCAATGGTTGCCAATAAAAGTACACAAGGAATTTTATTATGGTGAATTAAAGGCAAACAGACTTCAGAGAAATGAGCACGAACATGAAAATGGCGCATGGTACGCGGATCTCACTGGAAAGTCATTCTGTACACAATGTTTTCACTAGAAAAATCCATTAGCTTTAGCTAGAAATTGAAATTACTTTGTAGGAAATCAGAATAAAATATGTGAAAACATTATATTCTGTGCAAGATTAATACCACGCCTGGTGTTGAAAGGTTTGTGGTCTTGCTTCGACGATGCTAAAAGGTCAGAAACCACAAAGATGCATATGTGTTGTCGTTTGCACAGTTACTAATTTTTCTCATTATTTCCATAATGCGATGTGCTGTTTCAACAGAGAAACCCTCTGGAGAGTGGCTTGCACTGTTTTCAGGCAGCTCTTTTGCTTTCATGTTTTGGCCTTGGCCAGGGAATTCAGACAGACTTTTCAGTTATTTTCGACAAGAATGTATTCATTTATTGTTTTAAATAATAATAAATAGATTTTAAAATTACTGTACATTACTGCACTTTAAACGCCATGAGGTCAAGGACTCTAAAGTCTGGACATCATTGTATACCCTACATCTTGCACAAGGTTTAGAAAAATTGGCATGGACACCTATTTTTTGAATCAATAAATGAATACATAAAAGAATTCCAAACTCTAGTCCAAGGTTTTAGATTAATAATGTATTAAAATGCGTAAAATTTATAGACAAAACTCTTCTTATTTAGAAGTTTATTCTTTAATTGGAGAGATAAAATATATGCACATAAAAGCTTAAGGAAAAATAATAAGGGTTTTGAAGTACTTACTATGTGAAAAATTTAGCATAAATCTTACATCCATTTATTTAACACATTTTATACGTTGCATTATTTATATATAGTGCTGATTGGTAGAATTCATATGTGAACGGAACTATAAAAATTTTGAGGATAAGCACTAGAAACACAGAATAAATAGAGTGTTAACATGCAAAACACAGAAATACTTCAATTGACTAGGTGAAAGAAAAGATTTCTGGTTCCATGTACACTGATTATTGAGGGATGAGTATGACATTATTATGCCAGAATCAATAAATATTTTAAATAGGGAGAAAACTATAATTATATATCTTTGTGTTCAACAGGAGTAGCAGTACTGATAAAGTAGAAGTTTGTTATACCTTTTTTATAGTCTTTTAAAGTTGTTTATAAATAAAATCTACTCTTAGTTAATTAATGGTTGATGTTCATTGAAGTGTTTTCAAATTTTTGACCTCTGAATTGCCTTGTACATATGGAGAAATAAAGCTTGCCTAGCATAATTTCTTGAGTGGAGAATGAATGATCTGGATAGATTTGTTGACAATATGTCTGTACTTATTTTATTAATTCTTTAATCTTCATGAAGAAAAATATAAAAGTCATATTCTAGTGTTTTATACCATGGAAAAAATGTCTTATCCTTTTCCTAAGGAAAAATACATCATGACACAAAAGTAAAGTTAATTAAATTACTTACTTTATTAATTAACTGTCTATTATTTCTATGGGTTGAAGTAAATTTGATACTCAATGCTATTTAATCTAATTCTAAAAGCTTGAATGAGTAATGATTTTTTCATGTAAGGTTAGTTGAAATAAATTATCACTGATTTTCAGATTTAATATTAATTAGCTATTGCATATTCTTAATGGGATATAAGTGTTTAAAAAGCCCTTTTTGGTTGCGAAAAGACCACGCCCATTGTAGACTTCTTAGAATACATCACATCTGGCCTCCTTTTTAGAGTGGGGAATTCAACTCATAAGTGGCTGGACATTGATTCTGAACACTTTGAACATTATTTGCCTGTCTTCACTCATACTGGTTGCTGTTCTTTTATAAGTAATCACCATGTTTAGCATGCACTTGAACTATTGTTACTTAGGGTGCTTGACTATTTACAAGTCTCACTAGGATTCTAGGTATTCATTAGTCTCGTGGTGTGTATTTGCTGATGGTCCTATTATCTTTGTTGGTTCAGTTACACAGTACCATCCAAGATGCTGCAACACATTATACACAGGGTATGGGTTGTGGGAGCTGCAGATATCAGTTATTATTTAGGCTCAGAAACTTAGAATCTCTGCAAGGTTGGACATGATCCTTAGTCTTGTTTTAAGACCGTCTTGTTTTAAAAGTTAAACCCAAATTCTTAAAATATAGAATAGGGGTGCTAGTAGTGCTCACAGAATTGTAGTAAAGATCAGCTGGGAAAGAAGAGCCTATTAAACAGAGCCTGGTATTTAATAAGTATCAGCTGCCTTCAATTAGGAATCTGTGTTGTCATGATTAGAAGATTGCTGGTTTATTTTACAGATCTGTAAGTATAGCCAAAATATGTCAAAATAACCACCAGAAAGAATCATATACCGTCCCTTGAACATTTCATCCCTAGAATCTAGCCAGATTAGCATCTCTATACTGGCAATACTGTTAACACAGATTGTGCTCAAACCCCTCATTGACTTTTCAGCACCTGTAAATTACTGGAGATTTAGGAAGAAGTCTGGGGTTATGGCTTAGTTAAGCTGAGTGGCCAGAAAGTGTGAGATGCTGGATGCCTCCTCCAGTTCATTTCTCCAGCGGCCGCACCAGGCGTATCCATAGCTCCGCTCCCGGGAGCTCGTCTCCGGCGTGGGGCGTGTGCGCACCCCTGGCCGGGCGGAGCCTGGAGCCTGCTCATTAGCAGCGCGGGCAGCTCGTGCGCCCGCAGGAGGGAGGCGGAAGCACAGCCCTGAGCCGCCAGCAGGAGGAGGGAGCGCGGCGGCTGCAGGCAGGGGAGGGAGAGGAAAGAACGGAGGGACGGTTCCCGGACAGAGCGGGAGGAATCGGGGAGCGGCCAGTCCAGGGGGAGCTGCTCCGCTGCGCTGCGCTCGTTATTCACAGGACGCGGCGGCGCTTCCCGGGGCCGCTTCCCGGTCCCCTGGGTGGAGGCTGCCATCTAAACCTGACTCCAGGTGAGTTCCCCAAAGAGGCGAAGCGAGGGGTCTCGAACCAGAGACTTGGAACTGGCGAGGCTGCTCGGCTCCCCAAGCGCTGCTGCCTTGACATTTCCCGATTCACGGGAGGTTTTGGGGGCGGCTGCACAGGCTGGAGGGGCGGATGGGCGGTTGCGATCCTCAGCCGGCGTGGGGGCGTTCGGGAGGAATTAGCTTCAGTGAACGGGGTTTTAGGAGATGTCCGCAAGGCACGCGCTATGTACGCGTTTCTAGACGAGCTTTTGAGACAGAAATTTGGCTTCCCGGATGCCCGTTTTGGCCTTCTGTCCTTCCTTTTGCTTGCCTCATGCCCAATTTTCCAAGCCGAGGAAAGGACTGGAAGGGCGTGGAAGTAGGAGGTCTGGGCACAGCATTCGGCAGGGCAGCCCTGGTCTCCAAGTTTGGGGGTGGGGGGTGGGACTCTTTTCCTTTCAGCCTAATTTACCAGGGGAAAACCCGCAGAGCACCTTGAGGTGCCTTTGCTCCGCACCCTCCATAAGCTTATTAGAGGGAACTTGAGGCTCGCTAGACAACCTGTGACAGGTGACGGCAATTTAGCTTAAAAGCCATGTTGGTTCACTTCGTCTCCTCTTTATCCTTTGTTGCAAAATTGATACCTTTTTGGATTTCTTTAACAGCACAAAGTTTAAGTGGCCGGCTGACAGGAAATATTTCTTTTGAAAATGCTATGAGAAAAGTGATGAGTTAACGTTGAGAGAAAGGCAACTTTATTTTCTCGGAAGAACTTTGGGGAAAGAGATTGATAGGGAAATTCTGGGCATGAAATTATGGACATTTCCCACAGAACTTCCTTCATTTATTTATTTTTTTACATTTCCTTCATTTTTTTTTTTAATCGTGTGTGTGTGTATCAGAGAGACAAAATTCGTTGGAGGTATTAGGACTTTATTTGGTTTAGAAGTTTCTTTCTTACTAATAGCACTAATTTGTGATCTTCATGATTATAAGAATTTACTAAGTGTTTTGCTTTTAGGTGTTTTGGGTCTGTTTTTTAAAAAAATTCAATACTTACTTTGTGGGCCTTGCTGAATACCTCTCAATAAAATCGGTGGGCATACAGTTAGTGACATGACCCCTGTGGATTTAATAGCAGGTAAGTATACAAATGATAAGTTTAGGAAATAAATGTCAGAATCAACATTTAGGTGTGAAATTGAAATATCTTTCAAATATTTACCAAACTCTCTTATAGGATCCAATGTCATTTTATGGTCAAGAGAGCTTAAAGGTTTCTCAGATTGAGATATATGTATCTACTTTGTTAATCCAAATGTAATGTTTTATTTTGTTCTTTAATGACTGTTTGAATTCAACAAATAAAACTTGCATATTTAATGTAAGGTTCTTTCACATATATTACTTCTCCAATTTTTAATATAAATTTAAGGAGAAAAGCAATATTCCATTTTGTAGATGAAGAGACTGTGTCACAGAAGTATTACTTTACCTAGATTTCTGTAATTATTATGTTATAAACTTAGAAATTACATATTATTCTGGAACATATAAAATATATGAATGTTATAAACCATAAGAATTCAGACCTATGCTATTTAACTTCAAGTTTAGTTCTTTACCCAAACAATTGCATGACTACATTGAGACTACTGAAGTAATTATATATGAACACGCTATACGAAAAAATACTTAAAACATTTCTTATTTTTGTCGTTTCTCTTTGATATAAAATATACTATAATTTAATGGAGTTATATTCCATATTTAGATGCTCCTAACTTCCAAATAACACCTAAACTCCTAAAAACTGACCTGTGTCCTTCTTAATAGAAGTGGCTTGACCGGGAGACCCAATTTTTACTAAGAATATTCTTGGGATAATTTATGTCTTATAATCAAGATAAAGACAGGCCACATTTAGTTGTATTTTTAAACCACTTAGTGTGAAGTTGCAACGCAGACATAACTTGCTTTCAGGCTACACTGCCAGCTTTGCAGTGAATAGTCTTTAAGATTCCGTGGAAACATTGGCAGATATAGCTAATGTCTATCTGATGTAGGATTTATGAGAAAAGGAGAGGTAGAAACTGAATGCTCTTATATTTCATATGTGACCACATTCATAAAACTTTATTGATAAGTACTTTGTTGTCTGACACGGGCTGATACAAATAGGCTTCTTCAAGAGTTGAGGAAGAAAACTAAATCCCTATAATACAGCCTTTTTCCTCCTTTTCTTTCTTAAGCGGTAATAGTTGATCCTAGCTTTTGTGTGTCTATGCATGCTCAATACAGTTAGGGGTATAAGGAGAAGTTAAGCAAGAATATTGAATGCTAGCTAGGAAAGTTTTTGGAGTCTCAAATACTTTGGAACGATTTTTCACATTATATACATAAAATTCCTAGTTACATTTGGGAACTAAGTATATTATACACAACTTTGCATCTGATTACAGGATTCCCTGTACATTTATAGCTCAGGTATTCTGGAAAGAGTCAAGATAATTAGTTTTATGGCTCTTGCCCGTGTGACCTGTTTCTTTCTGGTCCTGATATTAAAAGGATGACTTAAATTTTCTGGAATGTCAAAATTTTCTCTTCCCTTGGATCCTACAAAATACTTCAAGCAGTGTATGTGTGATACTCGCTGTCATTCCAACATTTCCAATCCTCCTGAGAATGCTAAACAATGCCCTAGATTTCTTCCTTTGTAATTCTTTCAGATAGAGGGTTAGCTGAGTTAGGAAGAAAGGAGAGAGGGAGAGAAGAAGAGAGATGACATTTTATCCCTCAGGAAAGAACAAGACCAATTGTATTCCTAATTTAGAAATATTATTCTACAAACATTCCTGAACAAGAGGGCTTTGCATATACATTAAAGCAGAATACCTAGTCAACTTCTAGTTATGCCATGTAGTGAAATGGAAGTAAGATGAGTAGGCCGAGATCATTTTTGTTGGAGAACTGAGACCACATGAAATAGGTAACAGAGTTACCCCAACTGGGGGGCAAGAGGACTTGAAAGTTTCCTCCATAAATTTGCAGTTAGTACAGGGCTGCTACAGTGATCAGAGTCATGAATGCCCTAGAGTGTCTGTATAACCCTGTACACAGGCTGAGACAGCTCTAACGGCCCAGAAAAGCCTCTGGACAGAATCACTGCACCCTTGGACATTGTCCGACCGCATGTATGAGAATAGTGAGTGCTGAGGAGTTGTGGGTAGCTCGGTACAACTCTTGCTAAAGGAGTGTCATCAACATTCATTGCTGAAAGTGAATTTTTTCATTCACATATGTGATGCCTATTAGGTCATGATTTCTTGGATACCAATTTGTACAAGATATGAATTAATTTTTGAACATCCTTTCTTAAAAGTACCATGTTCATATAGTTGCTCATTTTAATATGAGTAGTTCAGATGGGACATAATAGAGTAAGGAAATGATTGAACATCCTAAGATCTAGTGTATATACCTTTGTTCATGATGAGATTCATCCCCTGTCCCCCTTTGTAGTGACACTGATGGCATAAGGAGTATTAGATGAAATTTAATGCAGAAAACAATGGGATATATGAATGGTAGATATGGTTGACAACCACCATTTTCACTGAAGTTGTTTCAAAGCAAAGAAATTTGGGATAAATTCATTTTATTTGCTCCTGAAGGGTAATTAGGAATAAGTAGGAATTGTGAAGAGGCTGTAGTGTTGACATTAAGAGAAGTTTTTGATTCTTAAAATAGGATATATTACACAAGAGTGAACAAACAGAAGATACTGAACAAATATTCTGTCATAAGTAAGTGATGGATTATTCGGACTTGTTGAACTATGTTTTTAAATGTATTATTTAAATATTTAAATATTATTAAAACCTTAAATAATATTTAAATATTATAAAAGTTGTAGAAAATTATGTTTTCAATACAAATATACACTTATAAGCTATATTGTAGATATGGGAGTAAACAATGCAATTTTTTTTAACTGAGTGAAAAATTTAGTTTTTTAAAATTCCAAATGGAGCTAACAGCTTAGTGTGATACATATTTTGAATTTCAAAATTTGTAACCAAATAGGACAAATGTGTTGAACTGTACTTTTCTTGAAGAACCGTGATAAGAATGAGCGGTGAAAAAATTACAGCATACTTACCAGGGATCAAATACTTGCTTAGGGTTAATAAGAAAAATCTCAGCAAACGCTAGAAATGAGGTACACGATCTATCAGAGACCCATGATTAAAGTGGTATCTTGTTAGGTATATGAGCTTGAAAAGAAACGGCATAGCTTCACTTTACCCCAGTTGCTTCTTTTGTAAAACGGGGAGACTAAGAGTGTGGTAACTCAAAATCCTTTGTTAATGATTTTCTTCTTAGAACAGTGCCAGGTCCAATTAGGATTAGATTGCTATTTTTATTATTGATATTTGCCCTAGTTCTGCCTTTTATTGACTGTGTGAAATTGGTGAAGATCCCTTTCTGAAGCTTTGTTTCTTACCTACAAGCTGGGAATAGAATACCTGCTATGAAGAGTGGTTGTTAGTACATTAGAAAGGCTGGATATTTGTTTATATAAGGGGCTCAGCGCATGGTAGAAATTTGATAGCATTTTTTGCTTGCCCTCCCATGTATTACTGTGAAGACATCCCACATATTATGTCCAAGTTTTTATTTTCCCCTCAAATGCAATGTCAAGCACAAAACATTCCCATCTCCCAATTCTCTTCTGATGTTCTACAACCATTAAAGTATAGAAAACTAGAATGAGTGTTTTTATAACTTTTGCTGTACTTAAGCATGTGGAGAGAAGAGCGCTAGATCACAGGACACACTTTGATAGGAAAAGGGAAATATTTACACTGCAAACAACTTTCTCCTCATGCTTAACAGTTTTATGCTGTCATTCTGTCAGCACCAAGTGAGATTTTTCTATTTAAATAGTTTTCTATTTGTGGTATGATAATTCATGTATGGACTTCATGTAACTAACATAAATATAATGGATGGTTGAGAAGTGGTTTATTTTTACCAAGAGGAAAAAATGTGTACACGATTTTTTAAAATATTGCTTTGAAAATATTTAAAATTAATTTTGATTCAGTTGGTGGAAGATAGCGTCACAAACTCACTGCTAGTGGTATTCTTGAGAAGTAATGTTTGAATTTTCTAGGTATTGTCCCCAGACTGCCTTAAAAGAATTTAATTTTAGATGTAAATTTTCTGCTTAACATGGAAGATTTTCCCTGAAAATATTAGCTTCATCAGATACATAGTTGCTTAGGGGTAGCTGCATGGAATTATGGGAAGAGTGAAATAGAAAAAAATTTTCATGTCTAAGTTATACATACTGGTGTAATCATATTGATTGGATGATAATGATAATTACAGCAGTAATGTGATTGAAAGGGTAAGCAAGTAACATATACTACAGTTACTAATATAATCCTGTGATTGAGTTTACCACTTCATTTCTCTTTCCTGGAAACCCTTAAGTTTGTCACTATTGCACTTTATTTCCTTTGCTTATTGTAGTGGTGTATTAGTTGTATTACTGCTGCTGTAACAAATTACGACACATTTACATAACTTAACACATATTTATTGTCTTGCAGTTTCAAAGGTCAGAAGTCCAAAATCACTTTAATTAGGCTAAGTCAATGTGTCTGCAGTGTGGGTTCCTTCTGGAGGTGCTGAGGGGAGAATCCATTCTCTTGCATTTTCTGCTTCTGGTGGCACCTGTCTTCATTGTCTTTTCCCCATTCCTCCATTTTCAAGGTGCGTTGCTTTTATTTCTGTTTCTGTCTCCGCGCTGTCTCCTCCTTTAACTTTGAGTCCTTCTCTCCACTTCATCTAAGGACTCCTGTGATTACTTTGGACTCACGTGGATGATCTGGGATAATCACCTTGTCTCCAGATCCTTAAATGAATCGTATCTACAAGTCCTTTGGCTGTGTAAGGCAGCACATTCCCAGGGCCGGGAGATTAGGTGAAGAACATCTTTTGGGACTATTATGCAGCCTATCACAAGTGGTAATATCACTTTTATGCCTTGAGACCCTGAAATTAATGTACTTGCTTACGCATGGAAAAACAATGTATCTGTGGGGGTAACAGTTTATTTTTGAACCATTAGAAGGTATTGATGGGGAAGTTTTCATCTGACAACAGATACTGATAAATTAAATACCCTTAGATTTGTCAAAACTAGCTTTAGTAAAATATAAGTAAAAGTATTTGCACTGCTAGGGTCAAAAATATTAATTAAACCCATTATTTATCAAGGCCAAGTCCTGGATTAGTTAGGTTTAAATTAACCTAGAACATTATCTTCCATAGTGCTTAATTGTGAAGCTTAGTTCTTGTTGACAAAAGCTCATCCATATAAGAAAGCATCGAAAGGTTGGTGTTTTTTTAACCTTTGCAGAATATAACTTTTCAAAGGGATGTTAGACAGTAGTTCCATCACAATTGATGCAGTTCACAGACATTCTTTGTGAATATTTTATCTCATGAGTTATATCTATGACACTAATCATAGACTTCTAGAAGAAATTTAGCAATGGTCATGTCAGCCTTTCAAATCTTTCTGTAACCTAGAAGAGGATCATTGCATAAGATAGATTCATTTTCCCCTTTATTCCATTGTTGCCAGAGAGAACTTGAAATGCCCTGTTCAAATTAATTTAATGCAAATGAATTCTTGCTGCCTCACAAGTAGTTTGTCCTTCATTTTTCTTAAAATTATATTGAAAATGGATGTGACCTGCTTTACTGGTTGTTGTGCAGGAAGCGTTGTCCTTCCTGAAAGCTCCCTCCGTTGTCAAAATGAAGCCATTAAGAGTAAAGTAAATTATATTATCTGATCATAGTATCACAATTGACCTTAAAACAATAAATTTTATAATCAGTGCAAATTGCTGAATAGTGTTTGCAGTTGTAGAAATTTCAAAGGAAACCCTGGTTGAGATACAAAGCTGCTATAATCATTTTTAAAATCTTTGTTTTTCTTTTACTTTGGAACAGTAGTGCAGTAAGTACTTTTGCCTTATTGTTCTCTCTGCCTTCCAGAAACCCTCATTCAAATATTCTAAGTTTTTAAGTCTTTTTCATTTCTTTTAATATTGTAACATTTAACAATGTCAAAGAAAGTATAATTTTTCTGGAAATCAAGCTAAAAATAAAGAGAAGCCGATGTAAATGAACATCAAATTAACAAGATTGATTAGGAAAAGTAATTTTTGAAAAGGGCCCAAAATCCCTTTGCACATAAATGCAAAAGAATTTAGTGAAAGAAGGTGAAACTGGAGTAAAGAACTCTACGGATGCGTAAGTAACTCTTAATAAGAATGAGTAACGTACATGCGTATCTTTAGCTCCCAGTTTCAGAGATACAGTAGTTGTACAACAAATGGTCCTTTCCTGCTCTTAAGGAAGCCTCTCCTCCTCCAGCCATGCCATTCCTCAGAGCAAGCTCTTCCACTGAGTTTTCAGCAACCATAAGTAAGAAGGATGGTACGATAGGCTGCGTGTACATATGGCCCTCATTAGCAGGCCAACTGTTCCTTTTGCCCACCCACATCACTGGGGACATATGGCGTTACTTTGACTGTTGAAACAAGTGTGTGTGGACATATCTTGGTATGAGTAAAAGACTGTTGATTGTCTTTCTCTTGTCGCTCGTGCAACCGTCTCCTTGTGGAGATCGTATTATCCATAACACTAGATTTGAGGATGATAAATGACGTTGTTATTATTAACTGAATTTGCCTCTCTAGTTTGATCACAAAACCAGCGAATGTTTGCTTATGGAACATGTAAAGCTTATAGAAGACGGAAAGCTTACAGAAAGAAATGATGGCTTTTCTAAGCATAAGAGTCAGGTCTTTTTCAATCAAAAACTAACTCATTCAAAAATTCAAGAGTTCTGTAAAACCAGAACAGCAGAGGTTTCAGAAATGCTATTGAGATCATTTATTATAAAATAGCCATTAATGAAATGTAATAGTGAGTCTGTTGTTGTGACTATGTGGAGAAATGAATGAGAAAATATAAGATAGGCTGGAATGAAGAGAGTCATCGGATCCCAACATAATTCATTTTGTATAGTTCACAGTATTGTAGCTTTAAAAAAATTATGAATTTTTTCAGTACTGTGAATTCTGAATTTGCAATATGAGGCTTTTCAATCCTTGCAACAAGTGTGTATTTTTCAGTGGTTCTAGAATTATCGGGGCTTTCGAGCTGCTTCTGATAAGAAGGCAAGGCTAGAGGACTCGTGTTGAGGTGGCATTTGCACAGGACTTTAGATAACATACATCGATGATGTAGAGAGAAGAGCGGGTGATGTTGCTGTGGATTATAGTGGAAAGGCACCTTTTGCTCCCTCTGCTGACCTATTTGTGTATTCAGCTGTGTAGCATATTTCTTGTATAATTACATAGTAATTTCACACACTACATTAAGAAAATCTGAACAATTTTTACTAAACTCATGTTTTCTAAATATTAAGTAAATAAAACCAATATTTGGCTAGGTAACATTTATAAAAACAGGATTTCTAGATAGATGATGATAAATTTTCATCTATATCTATAGAGCTGATAAATTTTCAAAACCCTTTGAATATCACTTGTACTACAAAGTCTCGTTTCAGTTTCAGTGCCATGGCACATTGATTAATCACCACTAAAGCGGTACATGAAATATTTGGCAATATAGGTATTTGGTAATGGTGATTGATGCACAGAATACGGCACCGTTATTATGCACTGGCCTTGAGAACTTTAGTTTTCATCTTCGATCACCTGATAGAGAACAAACTAACAGCTTTTTTCTTTCACCTTGCTGGAGAATAAACTAACAACTTCAAATTATCTGATCCATCCAAAAACTTATTTCCGTGAAACTCACTGATTTATTTATTATTTCGTGGGGATCACTATTATTTGCTGTAGTAAAATATCAAATGATCGATGTTTTATACCAACATGGCAGCTCACATGGTAGGCAACAGAATGAAAACAAACAGGTTTACTACCAAGAATTATACTATATTGCTTTTATTGACAGAAAAAGCATACAGATAATTTTATTCAGAGATTTTATGTGAATTATTTTGATAAGTGTACACATATATTTATAACTGACCTTTCTTTGTCAAGTGTGTGCCCACACACGTATTCATACTAAATCAATCTTAGAGATCTTATCCAAAGATTGAATTTCTTAAAGTGACTGTTCCAAATATGTATAATTTATGGCAAAAAAGTCACAAAATGGCAATACAAGGAGGCATAAAAGTGAAGATAAAGGGGGAGATGATGGTTAAAAACACCTGTAAATGAATAATTGATTTTGATTTAAATTCTTTTTAGTTCTTAGCTGATGAAATGAATATAAATGAAATTATTATGCAAAACACCTCTATTTGTTGTATATGCATGTACATATATGTGTTACAAATACAAAACTGATAGGATATTATTTAACATATATTCACACTCATAATGTGCATATATGTACATAATGAAAATGAGTGCTTGTTTTATATGTATGTATACACACACATACACATATTGCATACTTTCATTTTTTAAAATTTTACTTTAAGTTCTGGGATACATGTGCTGAACATGCAGGTTTGTTACATAGGTATACTTGTGCCATGGTAATTTGCTGCACCCATCAACCCGTCATCTAGGTTTTAAGCTCCACATGCATTAGCTATTTGTCCTAATGCTCTCCCTCCCCTTTCCCCACACCCACCTACAGACCCCAGTGTGTGATGTTCCTCTCCCTGTGTCAACATGTTCTCATTGTTCAGCACCCACTTATGAGTGAGAACATGCAGTGTTTGGTTTTCTGTTCCTTTGTTAGTTTGCTGAGGATGATGGTTTCCAGCTTCATCCATATCCCCGCAAAGGACGTGAACTCATCCTTTTTTATGGCTGTGTAGTATTCCATGGTGAATATGTGCCACATTTTCTTCATCCAGTCTATCATTGATGGGCATTATGTTGGTTCCAAGTCTTTGCTATTGTAAATAGTCCCATGATAAACATATATGTACATGTGTCTTTAGAGTAGAATGATGTATAATCCTTTGGTATATACCCAGTAATGGGATTGCTGGGTCAAATGGTATTTCTGGTTTTATATCCTTGAGGAATCACCACATTGTATTCCACAATGGTTGAACTATTTTACAAGCCCACCAACAGTGTAAAAGTGTTCCTATTTCTCTGCATCTTCTCCAGCATCTGTTTCCAGAATTTTTAATGATCACCATTCTAACTGGTGTGAGATGGTATGTCATTGTGGTTTTGATTTGCATTTCTCTAATGAACAGTGATAATGAGCTTTTTTCATATGTTTATTGGCCACATACATATCTTCTTTTGAGGAGTGTCTGTTCATATCCTTTGCCCACTTTTTGATGGGGTTGTTTGTTTTTTTTTTCTTGTAAATTTGTTTAAGTTCCTTCTAGATTCTGGATATTAGACCTTTGTCAGATGGATAGATTGCAAAAATTTTCTCATATTTTGTAGGTTGCCTGTTCACTCTTGTGATAGTTTATTTTACTGAGCAGAAGCTCTTTAGTTTGATTAGATTCCATCTGTCAATTTTGGCTGTTGTTTCAAGTGCTGTTGGTGATTTAGTCATGAAGTCTTTGCCCACACCTATGTCCTGAATCATATTGCCTAGGTTTTCTTCTAGGGTTTTTATAGTTTTAGGTTTTACATTTATGTTTTTAATCCACCTTGAGTTAATTCTTTTATAAGGTATAATGAAGGGGTCTAGTTTCTCTTTTCTGCATATGGCTACCCAGTTTTCCCAGCGCCATTTATTACATAGGGAATCCTTTCCCCATTGCTTGCTTTTGTCAGGTTTGTTGAAGATCAGATTGTTGTAGATGTGTGGTGTTATTTCTGAGGCCTCTATTCTGTTTCATTGGTCTATATATCTGTTTTGGTATTAGCACCATGCTGTTTTGGTTACTTTAGCTTTGTAATATAGTTTGAAGTCAGGCAGCGTCATGCCTCCAGCTTTGTTCTTTTTGCTTAGGTTAGCCTTGGCTCCACAGGCTCTTTTTTGCTTCCATATGAAATTTAACATAGTTTTTTTCTAGTTCTGTGAAGAAAGTCAATGGTAGCTTGATGGGAATAGCATTGAATCTATAAATTACTTTGGGCAATATGGCCATTTTCATGATATTGAGTCTTCCTATCCATAAGGATGGAGTGTTTCTCTATATGTTTGTGTCCTGTCATTTCCTTGAGCTCTGGTTTGTAGTTTTCTTTGAAGAGGTCCTTCACATCCCTTGTAGGTTGTATTCCTAGGTATTTTGTTTTCTTTTTAGCAATTGTGAATGGGAGTTTACTAATGATTTGGCTCTCTGCTTGTCTGTTATTGGTATATAAGAATGATTGTGATTTTTGCACATTAATTTTATATCCTGAGACTTTGCCAAAGTTGCTTATCAGGTTAAGGAATTTTTGGGCTGAGGTGGTGGCGTTTTGTAAATATACAATCATGTCATCTGCAGACAGAGACAATTTGATTTCCTCTCTTCCTATTTGCATGCTTTTATTTCTTTCTCTTACTCGATTGCCCTGGCCAGAACTTCCAATACTATCTTGATAAGAGTGGGGAGAGAGGGCATCCTACTCTTGGGCCAGTTTTCAAAGGTAATGCTTCCAGCTTTTGGCCATTTAGCATGATATTAGCTATGCATTTGTCATAAATAGCTCTTATTTTTGTGAGATATGTTCCATCAATACCTAGTTTATTGAGAGTTTTTAGTATGAGGGGTGTTGAATTTTATTGAAGGCCTTTTCTGCATCTATTGAGATAATCATGTGGTTTTTGTCATTGGTTCTGTTTATGTGATGGATTATGTTTATTGATTTGCATATGTTGAACCAGCCTTGCATGCCAGGCATGAAGCCAACTTGATCGTGGTGGATAAGTTTTTGATGTGCTGCTGGATTCTCTTGCCGGTATTTTATTCAGGATTTTCGCATCGATGTTCATCAGTGATATTGGCCTGAAATTTTCTTTTTCTATTGAGTCTCTGCCAGGTTTTGGAATCAGAGTGATGCTGGCCTCATAAAATGATTTAGGGAGGAGTCTTTCTTTTTCTATTGTTCAGAATAGTTTCAGAAGGAATGGTACCAGCTCCTCTTTGTACCTCTGGTAGAACTCGGCTGTGAAGACATCTGGTCCTGGGCTTTTTTTGGTTGGTAGGCTAGTAATTACTGAGTCAATTTCAGAACTTGTTATTGGTCTATTCAGGGATTTGACTTCTTCCTGCTTTAGTCTTGGGAGGGTGTATGTGTCCAGGACTTTATCCATTTCTTCTAGATTTTCTAGTTTATTTGTGTAGAGGTGTTTACAGTATTCTCTAATAATAGTTTGTATTTCTGTGGGATCAGTGGTGATATACCCTTTATCGTTTTTTAATGTGTCTATTTGATCTTTCTCTCTTTTCTTCCTTGTTAGTCTGGCTACCGGTCTATCTATTTTGTTAATCTTTTCAAAAAACCCACTCCTAGATTCATTGATTTTTTTTTGAAGGTTTTTTTGTGTTTCTCTCCCATTCGGTTCTGCTGTGATCTTAGTTATTTCTTGTTTTATACTAGGTTTTTAATGTGTTTTCCATTGCTTCTTTTGATTGTGATGTTAGGGTGTCTATTTTAGATCTTTCCCACTTTCTAATGTGGACATTTAATGCTGTAAATTTCCCTCTAAACACTGTTTTATCTGTATCCCAGAAATTCTGATATGTTGTGTCTTTGTTCTCATTGGTTTCAAAGAACTTATTTATTTCTGCCTTAATTTTGCTATTTACCCAGTAGTCATTCATAAGCAGGTTGTTCAGTTTCCATGTAGTTGTGCAGTTTTGAGTGAGCTTCTTAATTCTGAGTTCTAATTTGATTACACTGTGGTGTGAGAGATTGTTTGTTATGATTTTCATTCTTTTGCATTTGCTGAGGAGTGTTTTACTTCCAATTATGTGGTTGATTTCAGAATAAGTGCTATGTGGTGCTGAGAAGAATGTATATTCTGTTGATTTGGGGTGGAGGGTTCTGTAGGTATCTATTAGGTCCACTTGGACCAGAGCTGAGTTCAAGTCTGAATATCCTTGTTAATTTCCTTTCTTGTTGATCTGTCTAATATTGATAGTGGGTTGTTAAAGTTTCCCACTATTATTGTGTGGGAGTCTAAGTCTCCTTGTAGGTCTCTAGGAACTCGTTTTATGAATCCTGGTGCTCCTGTATTTGGCATATATATATATTTAGGATACTCAGCTCTTCTTGTTGCATTGATCCCTTTACTACTATGTAATGCCCTTCTTTGTCCTTTTTTATCCTTGTTGGTTTAAAGTCTGTTTTATTAGAGACTAGGATTGCAACTCCTGCTTTTTTTTTCTTTCTTTCCATTTGCTTGGTAAATATTCCTCCATCCCTTTATTTTGAGCCTATGTGTGTCCTTGCAAGTGAGATGTGTCTCCTGAATACAGCACACCTGTGGGTATTGACTCTTTATCCAATTTGCCAGTGTATGTCTTTTAATTGGGGCATTTAGCTCATTTATATTTACCGTTAATATTGTTATGTGTGAATTTGGTCCTGTCATCATGATGTTAGCTGGTTATTCTGCACATTAGTTGAAGCAGTTTCTTCCTAGTTTCATTGGTTTATATATTTTGGTGTGTTTTTGCAGTGGCTGGTACTGGTTTTTCCTTTCCATGTTTAGTGCTTCCTTTAGGAGCTCTTGGAAGGCAGGTCTGATGGTGACTAAATCTGTCAGCATCTGCTTGTCTGTAAAGGATTTTATTTCTCATTCACTTATGAAGCTTAGTTTGGCTGGTTATGAAATTCCATATGTACATCATGGAAACGAGTGCATGTGATACACACACACACACACGCACACACATTGCATACTTTCATTTTTGTGTCCATTACTTTTCTGATTTTATCAGCAGCCAACTAAAGAAAATAGAAAAAAAAATTGGTAATTCGATCTTTCATGTTCTGCATCTTCCAGCTTCACAACTTATAGTTTTCTATTTTTATTGTTATTGTGATCAGAATGAAAATGTATACAATAGAATCAGAATCAGGTCAGAATCAACAAAAATACTATAATGTTTGTACATGCTTTCGATGCAGTTTGTCTCTGCAAAGGGTGTGTGTGTTTCTATGCACATGTGCATGTACACAAGTGTGTAAATAAGTGTTTTATTCATGATGGAGAAAGGCTGGTCAAAATGATTCTGAATGAGATAGCACCACTACAGCAGATAATTAGGTCTCTAGCAATAAAACAAGTCATTAAACATGTTTCTAAGCATCTACTCAGTATCTGGCACAATGTTAAGTAGTGTAAATATAATCATTAGCAAAATTCAGCTTCTACCCTCAATGGTATATGTGTAGAACAAATTGGTAAAGCTGGAGTACATTTCAGGACCAAAAACAGTTTCTGTGTAGTTCCCACTTCATCAAGACCATGTTGTATACCTCTCATACACTTAAGCCATAGGGAAGCAATTATTCCATCCATCCTTTTACAGGGTAGTGGTGGGGAAGAAGAGCTGACTGTCATGCTTGAATTCACATAATTTCATAATTAAATAATTTCATGTTACATAATCTCGATAAACCTAAAATCCAATATATGATAAAGATAGTGTTTCAAATCAGTGGATAAGTGATAAACAGTTCATAAAATGGTGTTCAGATAATTGGCTATATGTATTTTATAGTTGCACAAAGGTATAATATGTCATTAATAAATATTAATTCCATAGTGGATGTCAAATACACTTTTTCAAAATATAAAGAAAAAATACCATAGACAAATATCACTTGCAACATTACGGTTAAAATTAAATATCCAAACATAGCCCTAACCAATAACAGAAAATTTAAAAAAAAAATTATGGATTGGAATTTGTTAAAATATAAAACTTTTCTTTTTCAGAGGATACAATGAATATGTGTAAAAAGCAAATATCAAATCAGCAACAAGTGCTTGCAATTCACTTGACATATTTAAAATATGAGTAGTTCCAACAAATCATAAATAAATGATTAGTAGTCCAATAAAAAAAAGACAAAGTACATTGACAGGAAACTGTATGAAACTCATGAACACTAAATGTCTTAGATTCTCTATTGTTAAACAAAATGCAAAAACAATAGAGAACATTATGAATATGGAGTTAATATTTAACAAAATTATTTTATCCATGTTATAAGTAAATATTTACATCCAAAAACCCTTGTTTTCTCTGAAAGTTGTCACTTATGAGTCTATTTTGAAAATGTTTAAAGAATAGTAATTAATTAACTTTAATAAATAGGTACTCCTATTGAGGGAAAACAGACATTTCCATAATTTTTCTTCTGTTTCTAATCTAGTAGATGGTAGGAAAATAATGACAATTGCATGTTCATACCTGGAGAATATGCATTCCATTTCTTTTAAACTTTTGCATTCTCAAAACTATATTGATACCTCAAAGCATACCCTTTGCTGTTGAAAACAGCCTTTCAAGTATAAAGACACACACATCACTTTCCTTAAATCTTATATAAGGCAAGGGCCTAGATTCCTATCAGAAAATGTATTTCAAGAATGCTTTTTTAGTAGTTCCTGTGGCCTTATCTTATAGAGGAAGGTTTTTTTTTAAACATACACACAGTATTTGATGCACATTTTTATTGGAAAGAGCTTTTATTTCCTTAAATGTTTTGTTGTCTAAGTGTGAAAAGTATCCTGCAGTGGAATTCAGTGGCACAGATGCTTATTGTGATAGATGAGATGAACTTGCTTCCCTAAGCATGCATGGGCATGAAATGCATCTGGCTTCTGTACATAAAAGTCAGTTATGTTCCCAAATGTGTCTCTGCATTTACACAGACGTTTAGGGGCAGACACCCTACTGTTCCCTCAAAAGGCGGCTCTGCTTAATTATGAAGTTCAAGTTAGACCAGAAGTTGGAAAATACTAAATTCCACATTGCAGACAGAGCCTGAGCAGGTGATGTCACCACTGCATTCTAAGGTGGCAAGTCCTCAGAGAAGTAACTTATCACCTTACCATGGAGAAAAATAACCGTGTCCAGAACACAAGAGGATGCTTTAAGGTAGCGTACAATCAAGTGTGCAAACCTGTGCAATACATACCAGATGAAATCCAGTTCAGAGGCTCAGGAAAACAAACAAATGAGGATATGCTTTAAAAAATAGGACTTAATATAAACAGTCGTGAGAGTAAAACTATTGCTAAGCACATAGGAAACATAAACCAGGCTTTCAGGAAGGAGTTTGGCACATGTGTGCACTGGTAGGAGGTGTAATGTGCAGAAATCCGGCCTTTTGTGGCATAGCAACTAAAGTTCCTTTTCTATTGTCCAGACAACCTTAAATATTCCTTTATGCAGTACTATTTTAAAAAGGCCATCTACTGTGCACAATGTGTTAGCATCAAGGACATGAAATTTATCTGGAATATACCAAAACTTTAATCAATAGACTAGGACCAAAGCTTTTAAAAACAGGTTTTCGTAGATAAATCATTATAAGTTATTATTTCCTCGCCATAGGTAAGGCATGATAGATAACTTTACTTTTTCTCAGTCACTTAGTGTGTAGGTAGAATAATGACCCTTAGCAGGATGACCTTTTGAATGTGTTGTTAGGCAGCATGGAAGCATTATGGTTAGAGGTGGAATTAAGATTGCTAATCACCTCACCTTAAACTGGAGCGATTATCCTGAATTATCTAGGTGGGCCCACTGTAGTCACAAAGAACCTTCAGACAGGAAGGCGGAGAGACCAGAGTGAGCAGAAGAGCTTGGGGAAACTGGAGCCGAGGCTGAAGTGATGTGCTGTGTCCAAGATGTGCAGAGGCCAAGAGCTCAGGGATACATGTGACCCCTCAAACCTGGTGAATTCTCTCCTGGAATCTCTAGACAAAATATACACTTGATGATACCTTGATTTTAGCACACTAAGACCCATTTTGGACTTCTGACCCCCAGAAGTATAAAGAAAAAAAATGTGTTGTTTTAAGCCTCTGAGTTTATGTTAATTTACTGTAACAGCAGTAAGAAACTAACACAGTAAGACGGCTTTTATTTTTATGTGATGTATAGAATTAAATTGGATATGCTAGGAAATATTGGAAATTTATTGATTTATTTTTTTGTCTGAGCTGGAGTCTGGCTCTGTCGCCCAGGCTGGAGTGCAGTGGCGCGATCTCGGCTCACTGCATGCTCTGCCTCCCGGGTTCCCGCCATTCTCCTGCCTCAGCCTCCCGAGTAGCTGGGACTACAGGCGCCGCCACCACGCCGGCTAATTTTCTGTATTTTTAGTAGAGACGGGGTTTCACCGTGGTCTCGATCTCCTGACCTTGTGATCCGCCCGCCTCGGCCTCCCAAAGTGCTGGGATTACAAGTGTGAGCCACCGCGCCCGGCCAGGAATTTATTTTCTTAATATAGTTCTTCATATTAGAATAATGAGAACCATCGAGTAATGAAGTGTTCTATTTTGTGAAGGATGATTATATAAACAGTACGAAGGTTAAAAACCGGGCGGGACCGGCTGGGCACAATGGCTCGTTCATGTAATCCCAGCACTTTGGGAGGCCGGGGCAGGTGGATCTCTTGAGCCCAGGAGTCTCAGATCAACCTGGGCAACATGTGAAACCCCATCTCCACAAAAATACAAAAACCAGGCAGACGTGGTGGCGGCGCCTGTGGTCCCAGCCACTCAGGAGGCTGCGGTGGAAGGATCGGAGCCCGGCAGGTGCAGGCTGCGGTGGACCGTGATTATGCCACTGCGCTCCAGTCTGGGTGACAGAGTAAGACCCTGTCTCCATTAAATAAATAGATAAATAAATATATATATAAGTAAAAGAGGAGGGTGTCTTTTGAAGGCTATTAAAGTCGTCTAAGTGTCCTCTGATTATATGAGGCTGGAATGGTGCATGGAATGTTGTGTTGAATAACCTGATACAGTCTCTGAAACTATAGAAGCATTAGTAATTTTAGCCTGAGAGTGCTATAATCTGGGATAATTTGGTCCAATACTTCCAGAGAGGGTTGAAGTTTTGAGATAGCTGGAGTTATTTCAGTTGAAGACCTGAATATGAGGCAACTGCATACTCAATTACAATTCAATTTCTACTCTTTATATAAGGTAGAAATGGGTAACATGTGGGACACTGTGTTAAAAGTAATGCAGCCATAGTGTAGTGGTAAAAGCAGATGAAAAGTACTATAATAGTCGTATAGATGAGGTACTGGAAAGAAGCAGATTTGAAAAATTGGAGATAAATGTCAGTTTTCCGGAGCCATGGGATGAAAACCAAACCGGATTACAACAGATTCAATTCACTCAAGATGTCTAACTTGGTAATAGGTCAGAAAACTCAATTTGTCGTATTTTCTTAAAAGTACACAAAAATGTTCCTTTTGATAAAACACGTGTAGTGCACCTTCGGATTTGATTTTTCTTTATGTTCTGTAAACTGCTCACAGTAAAACAGAAAAAAAGTCTGACAAATATGATGGTCGTTAAATCTTGTAGGAGTATGATGCTTCTCCAAAGAATAGAGGTTTTCCTAGGAAGGCCCTAAGCAAGGAATCAAGTTTCCTTTTGCAAGAAATAAAATTCTCAAAAGTTCCCTGCACCTTGGAAAGGCTCTGGTTGAAATTAATAGCACAACGTTATTTATTTAAATTTTAACTTTTAAGTTCAGGGATACAAGTGTAGGTTTGTTACAGAGGTAAGCTTATGCCATGGGATTGGTTGTACAGTTTATTTCATCACCCAGATATTAAGCCTAATATCCATTAGTTGTTTTTCCTGATCCTCATAGCAAATATTACCCCCATAAAGTTTTATGGTTACTTTTTTCTTATCTTCTGATTAATGCCATTAGATTCACCAATTGAAATTATTTTTCAGTAGTTTAATTCCCTCTAGAAGGTTTAAAAAATGTTTCCGAATTTCCTAAGTCTTCTTTCTTTGTTAGTCTTCTAAAAAGCTATATTCAATAGAATTCATGTGCTTAGGTACAGTTTCACTAAAAGCGTATCTTCAACATTTGATCTGTTTAAAAGTTCTTAAGGTGTTAAGGAACATTAGGTATCAGAGTTTATGGCATTTGATTAATCTGAATAAATCTTGGCATCAAATTGAATTCAGCAAAAGTAACAGTGATAAATCAGAGAGCAATATTTGAAATGTCTCCAGGAAACATTTTAAAACAATTTTTAAGTTCACTAATTTGAGTCATTACACTTGGCCCTAATATGGTAGATTTTAAGTGAAGCTCAGTCGAACCTGGCAGATATCATATACAAACTTTTAATAGTCCTAACAATTCCTGTACCTCATTTGGATAAAGATTATTTCCAGAGCATCAGTGCTTTGACCAGAAAGGCATTTATTATTCTGTAACACTTTTCTTGAGAAATTAGCATGATTCATCATTTGAGTACGCTCTCTCAGATAAGATTCTAATATTTGGGTGTGAATAAAACTTCAGGGCATTGAAAACAGCTGGAAGATAGACAATAGGGTGATCATCCTCTCTTGTCATTCTCTATCAAGGTCCTCTTTAATTATTGGCCTAAACAGCTATAACTTTATGGTGAAAACAAACCGCTCGGATATAGCGTTAAAGGTTGAAATAATGAATTATACATAAATCGATTTAGTTCAGTTATATTCTGTTGAATTGGGAGAACATCGAATTTTTAAATTTCTCTGCATTTCTTGAAGTTAGGAATAAAAGCTGGGGTGGGGTCTCCTGAAATAATGAGGTCTAGAATAATTTCTGTTAAATTTACTTTTTAGTAGGATAAGTCTACTAAAATCAATATGAATGGAACCTTCAATGTACCACTGAAGATAATTAATCTTTGAGAGGTTAAGTAACCATTACAAGGTAATTTACCTAATTAGCAACTAAACCAACCAAATTTTAGATTTCTTAACTTTAAGACTATTGCTCACATAGTCACGTAAAGTATATCTTCCACATAGTCACAGGCAATCACAAGCTAACACGAGCAGTTAGCACAAAATAGATGTTCCACATAGAATGCAGAACAAAAAAAGACACTTTAAAAATCCTTTTCCCTTTTCCAAATTCATATTTAAAAAGTTTCTTGTGGAATTTCCCAAATGCCAGCATGGCCACATATAATACAGATTGATACTCAGACCTCTAATGAGAAACAGTTAGAATTATGCTAAACAAGGAACATTCTATATTGATTTCACAAATTCTCCTCTTTCCACTTATAGTTTCTCATAAAATGTAACATGTTTGTCTTGTGTGGAGTCTGTATAGAAAAAGTGTGATAACTGAAGATATAGACACACAGGTGTATGTATGTCTGTGTGTTCCTGTGTATTATAGCCTTTCTTTAATGGTTTTCTCTTTATATATATATATACTTTAAGTTCTAGGACACATGTGCACAACGTGCAGGTTTGTTACATATGTATACATGTGCCATGTTGGTGTGCTGCACCCAGTAACTCATCATTTACATTAGGTATATCTCCAAATGCTGTCCCTCCCCCTCACCCCACCCCATGACAGGCCCCGGAGTGTGATGTTCCCCTTCCTGGGTCCATGTGTTCTCATTGTTCAATTCACACCTATGAGTGAGAACATGCAGCGTTTGGTTTTTTTTGTCCTTGTGATAGTTTGCTGAGAATTATGGTTTCCAGCTTCATCCATGTGTCTACAAAGGACATGAACTCATCCTTTTTTATGGCTGCATAGTATTCCATGGTGTATATGTGCCACATTTTCTTTTTTTTTTCTTTTTTTTATTATACTTTAGGTTTTAGGGTACATATGCACAATGTGCAGGTTTGTTACATATGTATCCAGCCACATTTTCTTAATCCAGTCTATCATCGTTGGACGTTTGGGTTGGTTCCAAGTCTTTGCTATTGTGAATAGTGCCACAATAAACATACGTGTGCATGTGTCTTTATAGCAGCATGACTTATAATCCTTTGGGTATATATACATATATATATATAAAAATTATATATATATATTTTGGGGACGGAGTTTCGCTCTGTCACCCAGCTGGAGTGCAGTGGCACGATCTCGGCTCACTGCAAGCTCTGCCTCCCGGGTTCACACCATTCTCCTGCCTCAGCCTCCAGAGTAGGTGGGACTACAGGTGCCCGCCACCATGCCCGGCTAATTTTTTGCATTTTTACTACAGACGGGGTTTCACCGTGTTAGCCAGGATGGTCTCGATCTCCTGACCTCATGATCCACCCTCCTCGGCCTCCCAAAGTGCTGGGATTACAGGCATGAACCACCGCTCCTGGTCTCTATTTAAGTTAGCTCTGTCCAGGGCAAACCAGCATTTCAAAGATACAAACTGTTTTTGCAAAAAACAGGTATACACCTATCCATAGTGCAGACATTATGTCTACTTATTTCTCTCTAAATAGATCTTTCATTTTAACAAGTACTTCACCTTCACAAAATTTAGTTGAGTCAGTGAACTCTTATCCAGATGCTATATCTTGGCCAGATTATCAAGAATTAAGCCTCACAGATAGGCTGTTTCCATTTCCTTTAACAAAGTTTATCAGTCCTGAGTTACTTCTTGATTTCTTGCCAGTGGCATATAATGATGACTCAGCCAAGTCAGTTCCCAGAGTTGGACTCTTTTTTTTCTTATACACAGGAAACTTCTTTTCCAAGAATACTTGTTCCAGTTGCTCACAATCTTCATAGTTGATGATTATAGAATGATCTATGTACTTTCAATGTACCTTCAAAAATGAGATCTGCAGCTGGATAAGACGTGTGTGTGTGTGTGTGTGTGTGTCTTAGTAGACTTAAACCTTTCATTGAATAAGAAGCCTAGTTGATAGTGTAAGGTGAGAGTTAGAAGAACAGGGAATTATTTGGTTTAAGGAATTGTGAAGAAATGTGCTATGCCATTAAAATTTTTCTCTACTTTTGTGTTAAATCTTAATTTTGTGCAGAATTTACTAAGCTGCAGGAAACTGTCAAAATTGACTCTTGCTAAGTTCCATATTGGTTTGTAATTATCTTAAAACAAAAGTTGGTTGATACTAAAGTGCAGTTTTTCCTCTAGCTTTCATAAATTGAGACAGGTCTTTTTCTCACCCTCCACATACCTATGGCTGGAAGCCGAGGTGGTTGTTCTTGGTTCCCGTTACAACTTCTAGACTGTTAATTTCTCCGCTCCTTGCAAATTAGACTGTTCCTTTGAAACTCAAACCCCTTGGAAATATCGGCCATGCCCCTTTGGTATTACCATCATCAACAGACCTCCCTCCTGGGCACTCTGGTCTTATTTTTTTTTTTTTTTGAGATGGAGTCTTGCTCTGTCACCCATGCTGGAGTGTAATGGTGTGATCTCGGCTCACTGCAACCTCCTCCTCCCGGTTTCAAGTGATTCTCCTGCCTCAGGTTCCTGAGTAACTGGGATTACAGGTGCATACCACCACACCCAGCTAATTTTTGTATTTTTGGTAGAGACGGGGTTTCGCCATGTTGGCCAGGCTGGTCTCGAACTCCTGACCTCAGGTGATATGCCTGCCTCAGCCCCCCAAAGTTCTGGGATTACAGGCATGATCCACTGCACCTGGCCTCTTGCCATTTATTTAAGGCTGTAGATCTTTTGCTCAATATCATCTTCAGGCAAGTTCAGCCATCATTTTAGTGGCTCAGCTTTCACGTGAAAGGACCAGTACAAACCTCGGTTCCCCGTTTTTTGACATCTTTATTTCCATTACTTTTTTTCTTTCCTCCACTTTATTGTCATCAAATCTGAAACATTTTCTATAAGGGTATATACCACCAGGATCTAGATGCAAATATTCTGCCTCCTGGACATCACTCCTTGCCAGCTCGTTGGCCCAGATGTCCTCATTCCTACAACCCTTCATTTTCACTGAGACTCTTCTTAGGACACAGCTGCTGCTGCTCCCTCACGATCCATCCGTACTCTCTTGCTTTCAGTTTCCACGTTTTCCTCCTCAAATGCCATAGTTCATTTTTAGCATTCCCTTGCAACTACCCTGAGCTTCATTTTCCCACAATTTATTTGTTTCTGTTTCTCTTCCCAAATTTTAAATATTGATGTTTCTAAGGGTTCTGTCCTAATTGCTCTTCTTTTCTCTCCACACACATACTCTCTCTAAGCTCTAAACACTACTAAACAGCTCATAATTTCCAGTCTTAGAGTTTGGCCCAGACCTTTATTCTGGGAGTTGATGATTTACATGACAATAGCACTCGAATAATTCAGAGGTAACATGTCCTGGTTTCCCACATGTCAGTAAGTGGCACTGCCAGCCATGCTAGACGCTTATAAGTGATTTTTGGCCCTTCCTCAATATTCTGACAATATCCAATTCAACATTCATTTAAAAAATATTTTGGTTCCAAATACATCTGTAATTTCCTCCACCTCTTTTGATTTCCAATGTCCCCAGCCTAGCCAGAGCCACATATTTTCTTACCTACGCTTATTTTCTTAGGTCATCCTTAGTCAATCTACTTTAATTCTTAATCTCCTACACCCTGTTAGCTACAGAGAAACCAAAGTGATCTCTTAACATGTCTTTCAGTTTCCAACTCTCCCACTTTTCTGGTGTACTTGGACTAACATTTATGTTCCTCATCATTACTAATGAAGACCTGTACTGTTTCACATATCCTTCTCTTTCAGCCACGTCTCACATTAGTCTTTCTCCCTTCTGTACTTCATCCAGATTCCTACTTTTCAGTTTTTCATTTCATCCAATTCACAGGTTTCTTCTACATGCCAAGATCTTGCTCATATATTAGGGTCCATGAACACTGGGGGTTTTTCCTAAAAGACGAATCTTTCTGTAGTGTATGAAAAGCTAACTCTTTTTATTCTCAGGTCTTACCTTAAATATTCTCACTTGAAAGAAGTGGTTAGAATCTGTATAATCCAAATTAATATTTCTTTTTTTCTTTTTCTTTTGAGACAGGGTCTTGCTGTGTCACCCAGGCTGGAGTGCAGTGGCACAATCTTGGCTCACTGAAACCTCTGCCTCCTGGGTTCAAGCAGTTTTCCTTTCTCAGCCTCCTGAGTAGCTGGGACTACAAGCGCACACCACTACACCCGGCTAACTTTTTTATTTTTAGTAGAGATGGGGTTTTGCCATGTTGATCAGACTGGTCTGAAACTCCTGGACTGAAGTGATCCATCCGCCTTGGCCTCCCAAAATGCTGGGATTACAGGCATAAGCCACCACGCCCGGCCCAAATTAATATATCTATATATAAAAATTATATGTATGAATCTTATATAATCTGAATTAAGATTGTATCTAATGTTCGCCCCAAAACCCTTGTTGTATATTCAGTCCCTTGCTTCACTTTGCATGTGAACACATTTTGTAATAATCTCTTCTCTTTGCTCAGTTGGGTTTCTGTGCCTGTCTTCGTCTTCAGAATTGAAACCCTGGGAGTACAGGACTGTGGCTTTCTTATTCACCACTGCAGCTCCGTAACTAAGAGAGCATCTGATACATATGTGTGAAGGGAATTGGTTAAATATAGACCACTAGGTCCAGTGGAGTCCACAGCCTATTCACTTCATGTAGTTTCCAAGAAACAAAGGCTTCTCAACATATATTAATGAATGAGATATGGGCCAGGATATCTGGTCTGGCTGGAGATGGCTTAACTTTGAGTTCACTTGAGAGGGTATCAGTGTGAGCAGGGATGCTTTCACTCACTTCAAGAATTGCATGGTGTTTAGGGGGAAGAATCACCCTGCTTCTCTGGAGAGACATGAGGGCTCTGTGGCTCCTGTGGGCTCTCAAACTGTTGGAAGATGACTGCTAAACCTGAGTTTTCAGGTCTCCTAGTTATATTCATTTAAACTTATAGATGATTTGTCACTATTTTAAGTTGTTTTTCACTGAAAATTCAGTCTGAATATAGAGCCTTATTTCATTCAGAACAGAAAGAATGGGTTACGGTGAAATCTGTTTATCTATAATTTTTAAGTAAGTACAATTTTATAAACCAGTTATTCCTAACTTGAGAGGCCTGGAGGATTTATTACAATGTGTATTTCAGGGCCACATCTGCAGAAGTTTTGATACAACATTTCCTTACTAATCCCCCTGACAGCACATTTTAGCAGGCATCCTGTGTTATTGAGAAGCAGAACGTTTATGCACCACACTTTGGGAGAGAGAAGTGCATGTTATGTTACCATTTAAAGATGCCTGGTTCTTGTGGGGCAAATTGGCAAATGATTTATCTGAACTAATGGCAGAGTGGAATTTTAATATTTTAGGGTTTTCAGGAATCTTAGAGCTGTTTTCATTTGTCTCATACATAGAGCCTGAACCTTGAAGACATTAATGAATTTGTCACAGAAATTAAATTGGGCCAAAATTTACATTTCCAACCCATGTCTGTGCTCTTCATTCTAAAGCACAATGGCCTAGAGTCATATTTTAACCTCTAACTTTTATCTTATTAAAAAATAAAATAAAATAAATAATTGTAAATACATGCATGTATTATACCTATATATACAATTTATATACATTACAATATTAATTTGAACTACACATGACATCACTAGTAAAGGCCAGTTACAGTTTAGACTGAGATAAGCCCTGTGAGAATTTACTAAGATCAAAAAGACTCCTTTTAATAGTGACTCAGTGGCACCTACTCTAAGGACAAAGGCTCCAGTATGTATCCTAATCTAAGTTATTACTGAATGTGAGTCCTGTGATAGCTTCTAATGAAAATTTCCCATTGGAAAAAATCAATGTTAATAACTGGAACTCGAGAGCTGTAATGGGTTCTGCTGTGTTTTTCGGGCTTAGACTGTGTGCTATAATATGCTAAGAAGAGGAGTTGATGACCTCTGAGCTCTGGTCACTTCCTGATCTCATTTGATTCTTTGGTCTTTAGTTTTAAAAGGGTGATCAGAGAGGTTGCTTTATAATGGAGAAGTTGAACAAAAGGACCATCAACCTGCAGGCTCACTGGCACAGCGCAAGTTTCACCGGATAAGCATTTCAGTAAAGAGGACTATTGCCAACAGCAATACTTGCAAGGAAGCTTTGTTCCAGAGAGGATTTTTGTTTTTAAAGAAGCTGCTAGAAAAACTGACACTAGAAGCTAACTAGAGTCACTCTTTCTAGATATCAATGAAATTGTAAGTCTGAAGACATTACTTACCTAGATACAGAAATGGACTTTATTTAAGAACCAACTTTATACATATCTAATATACCTAGGCTTGTTGATCAAGTTGGCTGGCTGGGGAAGAATAAGACCATCTAGAAGATCCACATGATGAGAGAAAGCATTCGGGGAGGGCAGACAGATACTTGATGCTGGCCACAGATAGAACCCAGAGACGCTCTGTGATTGAAGTGGTTCTAATACCTAGAAGCTTCGATTTGCTCTTATAACGTGTTCTAAAGCCATTTAATTCAAGACTACCCTTCCTGGTTGGTACCTGTAGATGTAATGCATCTCCTAAGGTATTACTCTAGGCTCCATCGGACAGAACAACTACATGGAGGTAGGTGGTGGAGCCTCCGGACTCCACGACACATTTCACAGTGCTGTTTACTCCAAAACACTGGCCTAATTGAACTAATGTAGCTATTGGGTAAGACGAGAAGTAATACACGAACATTCTTAAAGTCTGTTCTCTTTTGTCTTGTGACCTTAAACATTTGAAAGACCAAGATGAACACTATTGAATAGAATTGTGTTTCCATCGTCATAACTAACCTGAAAGCCTAAGTTTTACCTCTTTCACTGCACATCCGATCTATTTTATGGGCAGAAGAGCACAATGGGCTCAGCTATCCAGGCTTTAGGAGTTATTTTAATCTTTAAAGAACAATAGACACAAGTAAAAGTACATACATAAAGTAGGTATTTTATATTTAATTTTTATTTTCATATGCATGAAAAGGGTGTTCCAAAAAAAGATTAGAGAAGTCCATGGCATGTCTTTCTGGTTAATGTTACTTTATTTTTTGGTTCATCTACCATACTACTTACAAGTTACTTGATTTTGTTCATGGAAAATTATTTTAAATGAATTGATTTTACTTTTCATCAGCACAGTTGTTGACTAATACCAAAGTTAGTTAGAAGGTTATGATTTTTGTATTTATAGAATGGCAGGGGCAGCATTTAGATAATACATCATAGTAACTTGGCATTTATGAAATATTAGTTTTCCATAAACATGAACTCAGAGAGGAAGGTTACATTTTTTTAAATTATAATAACATTTTGAAAAGCATCTGTCCTTTAAAATGTTACTGAAATATATATTGGAACTGGTGTTTTAGATGCCAGTCCTTCCTGAAGAGTGTTTTGAGATTTTTTTCAAATACTGCCTCAGTTCTATATAAAATAGAAAAAATTCTGCCTTGTAAAATGACTACTGGATGTAGGTAAGAAGAAGTTAAGGAAATATTACATAAAAATAGATTTGCAAAGGTAATTTGCTGGAGGATTATTTACACTTTGATGAGTGGATCTGGATATTTTGATACTAAGTGAAAGTGGTTCCACTGGAATTAGAAGGGAACAGAGATCTGCAAGCAGGAGTGAAAAGAATGTGTGTAAGCCGGGCACGGTGGCTCATGCCTGACCTCAGGTGAGCCGCCCACTTCAGCCTCCCAAAGTGCTGGGATGACACCCTTGTTAAGTGGTACTCTAATTAATCAGTAACTTAAACCTCAAAAGAGATTCATTATGTACACAAAATTAATCTTGTGTAATCAAGTGTATAAGTAAAATTAATTGAAGAAATCAAAAAACGCACGGTGGCTGACACCTGTAATCTCAGTGCTTTCGGAAGTCCAGGTGGGAGGATCCCTTGACTTAAGGAGGCTGAGACCAGTCAAGCAACACGGTGGGACCCATCTCTGTAAAAAAATTAGCCGGGGATGGTGGTGCATGCCTGTAGTCCGAGCTACTTGAGAGGCCGAGGCAAAAGTATCGCTTGAGCCTAGGACTTGGAGTCTGAAGTGAGCTATGATCACACCACTGACTCCAGCCAGAGCAACAGAGGGAGACAATGAGAACACGTGGACACAGGAAGGGGAACATCACACTCTGGGGACTGTGGTGGGGTGGGGGGAGGGGGCAGGGACAGCATTAGGAGATACACCTAATGCTATATGACGAGTTAATGGGTGCAGCACATCAACATGGCACATGGATACATATGTAACAAACCTGCACATTGTGCACATGTACCCCAAAACTCAAAGTATAATAATAAATAAATAATAAACCACAAAACACTTGTAATTCCACATCCAGATATATAAACCACAGGAATACTTAGATAAACACACGCTATACACACATATAGTATATATATGATAAAATATATTTGTATGTTCAACTTGGGAAAGGTTGATGATTTTAGAAACAAACTAATAATTCTTTTGCCTTGTGCTCTAATGATTTTCAATATGAAGATGTATTTGGGATCAAATACATGAGGCTCCACATACAAGACATCTTTCTTTCCCCTCTTCTCAGCACCATTTTTTGGCTGATTATTGGACTACAACTGGGAGATCTAGAACTAAATTCCTGCTTAGTGTTTACTTGTTCAGAGCATAGGCTTTGAAATCGTCCTGTTTTGCCTCAGTCTCCACAGTGGTACCTACTAACCTCATGACTAGGGGATCGTGTAGCATTTCTCTAAGCCTTGTTTTCTTAGCTGTGAAGTGGTAAATTTTGGAAGTGCTTTGTTCATAGGATTTCTGTGAAAACTGAATTGGGTAAAGAATGTAAGGCATTTAGCACAGTAAAATAACCTGGATTACAGTAACTTTTCCAGGAGTGTTTATTAGTACTTAAACTGTCATTGTCATCAAAATTCTGTTTTTACATATGAACTTAGAAATGTCATTGTAACCTTCTCAACTCATTTGGTCATTTAAAATGGAGAGGTTGAGTTAGGTGTTTCTTCAATTTCTCTTTAGCTCTGATACTATGAGTCTGACGTTAAGTAATGCAAAGTTGGTAATTAAATCTTCCCCTTTCGTGATGTAGGAGAAAGGCATAAAAAATTTCTGGGTGACTGGATTCCCTTGCAAGTTTATTAGAATTGTAATTACGTAGCATTTTGAATAAAGCATTCATTCTGGAAATCATTAAGTTTATTTTTCTTAACTCCGTTATTTTGTCAACTGTGGAAAAATTGGGATTTAGGAGTAACCTCTGATTTAAAATTCCACCTACTAACCATTTAAATTGTAGTCTTGTAATTTCCTAACTTTAGTCTTGAAGGTGTTTCTCATTCTTATGCGTTATTATACTGTATTATATATTTATGCAACATAAAATTTATAGTTTTAACTATTGCACATGTTTACATATGAAAGGTGTAATTTTGAACTTATCATTATTAAATTTGCTAGTTTTGCTTCACTATTCATTTTGGACACTTATCCATATTAGTACATGCAACTCAAGTTTATTCTTTTGAGCTACTGTATATCATTCAAATGTATGAATAAATAACCTTGCTTTGGTGGACATTTAAGTATTTTCATGTATCAGTATGAAAAGCAGTTTCAAAATGAACATTCAAATATACATTGTCATATATGTGTATAATATTTGTATATATGAAGGTTCCTGTGGGTCATATATCTGAAATCAAAATTACAAGTGTTTTGTACCTTCTATAATTAATTTTACTCTCAATTTTAAGTAAACAAGATTAGTTTTTGCACATGATGCATCTCTTTATTCAGTTAAAATTACTGACATAATTAGAATACCACTTAAAACTTGAGAATATTTTCAAGGGTATTTATGCAAAACTTACATAAATGTGTTGAAAAGTCCTTTTGTATATATGTAGAGATTACATGGTATGTTAAATTCATCAATTTGCCTAAATATCAAGTTATACTTAAGTAGTGTCCATACACCATGCTTTTGCTTGACTGAACTCCAATATGTATATCGGGAGTACTTTTTAACATTCATAGGTTAAGTGGCCTGTTTTGGAAAATGATATTAAAAATGGAATTCAGATGAATGCTTAAAGATTAAAAATGAATGAGCTTTCGTATTAATCATCAATATGACAACCCTAAAGGGAAGCATGATTTTCAAATGTACCTCCTTGTAGGCAGGATAATTCAGAAATGCACAGTGCATATTAGATATGGGATTTGAGTCGTAGTGTATTTCTCTAAGAATGTAATTTATTGTACTTTCGCATCCACCCCACTGAATATGCAGAGTTTAAGATGCAATGGCCAGAAGACACGAGCGTGTCACTAGAAGGATGTGGACGTGGGCTCCGGGGCTGTTGATGATGACGGTGGTGTTTTGGGGTCATCTGGGGAATGGACAAGGCCAAGGTAAGTGCAAGGATTTTCTAATTCTTTGCGAGTTGGATGCGAATTTCACTTTGTGATGAAATTATGTTTAGTGTTTGGTTTGATGTTTAAGCAATTTGTTACAATCTTCCGTCAGGTTTTTGTTACAGGGTATTGTAATATCTCTGCAGTTAAATTGAAATAGAATTAAGTGTGAGTAAATGCATCAAAATTGAAGCCATGTTTCTGAAATTGGCTTTTCTCTGTTGTAATTGATGATATGTATATATATGTGAGGTATTATGAGGCCATATATATGCGTGTGTCTCTGTTGCATTTGGTGACATGTATATATATGTGAGGTATTACGAGGCCATATAAATTCGAGTGTGTGGGTTTTGGGTGGGTGGGTGTGCCTGTGAGTTTGTGTATGTGGTATTTTACAGGAACACGTAGCATATAAAGTTGTTGTGATTTTGAAGAAAAGTTTTTGGACGTTTGTCTGTTTAGGGTTTTTATGTTTTTGGATGTTTGTCTCTTTAGGGTTTTTATGTTTAACATTTTAAAATTTCAAGAACCTATTCTTAAAGGATGTGATGTTCTTTAGAAATTAAATGAAAAATGTGACGTTTCTCGTTCTTCTGCCAAGGGTATTTAGGGGAAATTAATGAGAGAGTGGAGCTGCAAGGTTGTGGCATCCTGAAATGTCAGTTGGAGAGTAGAAAAGGGCCATAGATTTTGGAATAAGGCTTTCAATACTGATTTCATCAATAGCTGTATGGAGTGGTTTGTGCCAAATCTAGTATCTGTGAATGTATTTTGTGATAAGTATTGTATTATTTTTGGAGGTGTGTTGCCTGCTCATATACAAATTGCAATTCTGTACTTTATGTGATAAAACATCCTGACACTCCTGAAATTTTCTTTTCCTTTCGGGGCAAGTATATTCAGCATTGATTTTCTGCATTTTCAAGGCTTGAAATGAAATCTGTGAGCAGGAAGTTTACAGAGTTATTTCAAGGGATAGATATATTTCTCCAGATAAAATTGAAAGTGTGCAGTGTTATTATATAATTGTGATGAAGTTGAGCTTTGCTAGTTTGGAGTATCTAATAAAGTTTAACACTTTTTAAAAGATCCTTCAAAAAGATCAGTTTTCTTGCCATATGTAATATTGTTCAATGAAGATTTGAAATGAAATAGATATTTTTTCAAAACCACAAATGCATCTGTGCCTTTGTATATGAACAGTTGTATATACATGTAAGCAGATAATACATTTTTTTAATTAAGATCAGCTTTGATTTTAATTTTTCTTTCCTGTCATTCAGAATTTGTATTTGCATCTAATAGAATTCTCATTTTTCTTTTGTGATAAAACTAATGTAAAATATATTCAATACACATAGTAGTTTTTTTCACCAAAGGTCTAAAACAAGAATATGTAGACAGTAGCTACGTTGGATTTCTTTGGCTATAAGAGTTGTCTATTTCTCTGGTGATGTGTAGAATTACTAAAATGCAGCATGACATCTGTTTCTCTGTAATAGTGATCCAACATGACATGTAGTATTACACAGGGTTGCTAATACCTTCCTCTGACCATCATTTCCAGTAATTGTGGCTTGTTTTAGATGAGGAATAGGTTATTAGATATTTAAAATATTTGAGAAAAATAGGTATCTTCTCTCTTATTTACCCAAACCCTTTTATTTACTCAATATTGATGGCTCAAGTATTCTATCTTTCACTAGGGACCATCATTTATTAAAAAATGGCCTGAAATCAATTCCAAGTCTAGCTGTAGTGAAGCTTCTAGTGGGAAATGCAAGTTAAGTAATTTGTTTTCTTTCTAAAAGGATAAATTAAAATAGACAATGATTCAAAGAACAAAACAACTTAATAGAAAACATAATGGAATGCTTTGATACTATGATTCAGGGAATTTTGCTTCCTTAGTGGTAGCTAGATTGAGTGAAGGAGATTGCTTAGGTATAATGAGCAAATCTTATAATTGCAAGTATAACCCAAGCTGCATATCATCATTTAGCTCAATAAGCCTCATTAAATATTAAATATTACCTTTTAACTTTTATGCAATTAAGCAGAATTTAAAAATAAAAGTTTTAAAAATTAAAGTTTTTATTACTAAGTATCTTTTAAAATACAAATCTCACAGCTCCTTATTTTCAAGAAAAGAACACATGAAAATTTATAAATAAGGTTTTCTCTCTATTAAATTTACAGTCTTGCATTAAATATTGGTTATTGGGACCCACCATGTCCATGATTATGATTAAGTATCAATGAAAGATGACTCTTGCAGCAAATATGCATGCAAATGTTTTAAGATTATTTTCACATTATTTCACATAATTTCTTAAGCATAATAGGATAAGTAAATTATACTTTCTACACAAGCTCTTCATATTTATGAATAGACCATGTTCTAAATTTTTCAATCATTGGGGAATCCCAATGTCATATTTATGAATGGACCATGTTCTAAATGTTTCAGTCATTGGGGAATCCCAATGTCATATTTATGAATGGACCATGTTCTAAAAGTTTCAGTCATTGGGGAATCCCAGTGTCGTATTTATGAATGGACCATGTTCTAAATGTTTCAGTCATTGGGGAATCCCAGTGTCGTATTTATGAGTGGACCATGTTCTAAATGTTTCAGTCATTGGGGAATCCCAGTGTCGTATTTATGAATGGACCATGTTCAAAATGTTTCAGTCATTGGGGAATCCCAGTGTCGTATTTATGAATGGACCATGTTCAAAATGTTTCAGTCATTGGGGAATCCCAGTGTCGTATTTATGAATCGACCATGTTCTAAATGTTTCAGTCATTGAGGAATCTTCCTAGAGAAACCGTGTGAGAAATTGTAGCTAAGCTCAAAAACGGAAGACAAAAATCGATTTAACGAGGAATGTAGATTAATGTCATAGTATTATCGCGACTGTGTGCAACCACTACTTATAAACAATGATATAAGAAATGCAATCTGAAATCTGAATTCTAAATAGGAATGTAGTGCCATTATCCCTCTGGGACCCTTAGGGTCAAAATAAGATAAAAGTGATGAATGGTGGGTTGGAAGTCAGTCAGTGATCCTTGTCAAATTTTTGTATCTGTCAAGAAAAGCATCTGCTTGAGGACATCCATTTTCCTACTTCTGAGTTACAGAATAATAGGTACTTATCCTGGATGTGACATTCCCTGACGTGGACTCTGTCTTTGCTGCTTAGGTGGTGTGTGCATGAGAAAGTGCTTAACATCTGAAAACGGAGACAATCCTTAGAGAAAGATATATATGAATTTTAAAAGGAAATATACCTACGATGGAAATAAAACAAATAGCATAAATATCTAGCTGTATTTGGTCTTTTTGGTAACTATTACAATATATACATTTTCAAACAACTAAGTTCAGCACTGACTTTGGGAGAATCTAGATAAAACTGAACTGACATATAATAAGCATTGGTGTAATTAATAGCACAGCGGGCAGAACCATGGGGGTATTTCCTGAGGAAGAGGGACTATAGAGAGGCAAAAGAAAACCCAGCTCATTCTGGGGAGTGCCAGGAGCAGTTATTATATTCAGAACTGAGAACTTATTTCTAACTCACCAACCCATAGTTCTGGCTGAAGTGCAGTGGTGCAGTCATAGCTCATTCTCAGCCCCAAACTCCTGGGTTCATATGGTCCTCTCATCTCAGCCTCCTGGTAGCTATGACCACAGGTGTGCACTACTTTGTCCAGCCAGTTTATTTTATATTTTATTTTCATTTCATTTGTAAAGACTGGGTCTTGCTATGTTGCCCAGGCAGGTCACAAACTCCTATCCTCAAGCAGTCCTCTAACCTAGGCCTCCCAAAGTACTGACATTACAGGCATGAGCCATTGCATCTGGCTCAAAAATATTTCTGTCCTAATGGCTTTAACAAAGAAGTGCCGTTTTGGGGATATATACAATGGTGTGCTGCTTGGGAGTGACAAAAAAATAATTATAAGAAGAATGGAACGAATATGTCAGTATGTTTTCAAAAGCAAGTTAGCCCAAGTTTTTAAACAAGCATAATTTTAGGGTTTTTGTAACTAACTTAGGGTTTAAATGTAGCAAAAATTTTAAACATTATCATGAATACACAGAAAATTTTAATCAATTTGGTTTCCATGATGAATTTACATGCTTAAATTCCTAATTTCAATTTGCTGCTAGATATGAGAAAGTTTGAGATTTTGAAGAAGCAAGTGGTTCTTACAAATGTAGCAAACTTAAATTTTGAGGACAATTTAATTTAACTTCCATTTTTATGACCAGATTTTGGGTCAGCTGTTAAGCATTCAAAAAATAAAATCTGATAATATCTGGCAATTCCAATTTTCAGTTTTATTGATCTTCACCATGAAATAATATATAAGCTAAGGGGCAAAATTTTGGAAAAGCAGATCACTTTGTTGTCCTATTTAGCAAGTTCTCAAATTATGCCATCTTGGAATCATTACAAGTAATTATACGAAGACAGTATCTTGTGTTTTGTATTTCATTGTTACACATCCAATTGTTCTCTAGAGATATCAGAGAAAACCCACTCAAGAAGGGAAGGTTAGATAAACAGCCCTCTCTCTCTCTCTCTCTGTCTTTGCCTCCATTTGGTTCCTTATGTTCATTTCTCAGTGCATTTCAGTTACTTTTATTGTTCCCTTCATTTTCTCTTTCATTCCAGAAGTTTAAGTGATTGCATAATTCTTTTGACAGCTGAAAGTAGTATCCGACTTTGAATGAAAGGTTTACAGCTACAGCTTTTCAATTAGAAAATCTCAGATCATGTGATCTATGAGTTTTAATATCTTAGGATCTCGACCAGTAAGGAATAATCACTTTGAAAAACCTTGATGCTACCTAGAGTTTGTGTTTTGTGAGGTTGCTTGGTAAATTATTTTCCTTTGATAATTGAATATTGCTTCAAGAGAGGTGAGCTCAGACGTTTGGCAATGAATATTGAATGTGTATTCCAAGAGACATGACCTTAAAATATCATCAAGCTAAGTAGTAGTGAAATTGAACTCTGCTGTATAATAGAAGTCAGTGTTTCTTACATCTTTGTGATATATAAATATTTTTACATTGTGGTAGATAATAATTTGTATGGGAACATTTAATTGAATTTAATTTATCCTATGGCAGAATTATGTTGCATAGGTCATTTTAGTTTTTGATTTAAGCATCTTAAAATTACAAATGCAAATATTCAACACGTAAAACCCACATGAATACACACTCCCAAACATTTGAAATCCTAACAGTCATTTCCAACAGCTTTTTCCTACAAAAGAAGTCAGCTCTTCTTAGAGAAGACATGCATTCCCATAGCTTGAGAGGTGCACACTATAAGGTAAACAGAGAAAGGATTACAGCAGTTTAAGTATACCAGCGGATTTACTTTATAGACAATAGACTTTTGAATTACTTGTCTTCAAAATTTGGTTTCTTGAGAAAATTATCTGTGTAGATTAATCATGCATTTCAGATACTTTCCAGACATCTGAATGTTGTTTTCTTAAAAGTAGCCAGCACGCCTTTTTATGCAGTCTGCATGGGAGATAGTAAGAGATGTGTATGCTGTATATCTACTAGTAGAGATTTGTTTATGAGTGCTTCCTTAAAAAATTATTTTTTCTGGAGAAAGGGATTTCTTTTTTATAATTTAGATTAGATGATTTTAAATGTTTTTAGGTTTTAACCTCTCTGATCATCAGGGTCATTGCCATGGAAAAAATGCAAGTTATAGCATATTTCATTTTTATAAGGAAAGAAGTTGATAATTTAGACTTTTTTCTTTTACTAAATTGAATTACATCACTCAATATTTGGATGGCATTAATTCACAATAGCAACAAAAAAATCTTACTATTCAACAAAATAAAGTATGATTTCCTTCACATTTAACTTAATTTGTTCTTTAAAACATCTCCTAACGAAGGTTTTCTCATCCTCTGAAGCTGAATTTATTTAGGAAAAAATATTTTAAACACCATCCCAAGTGATATAACTATTTTTATTGAGCTTTGATGTTCTATTTGAACATATTTGAAGACTGTACAAGCACTCAATTTAGAATTAAGATTTTATTTGGAGATTTTGGTTGTATTTGAAATCTGTTGTGGAATTAAACATGAAGAATACGTCAATTTACTAGATGTCATTGTCTATGACACATTTTAGTCTTATCTTTCTGCCTATATGTAAAGAGGAATAGAAATAATTGGTATAAACAGGAAAAAAGAAGTAAAGTGGTAGGATCAGATGTGAGAAATATATAAGCTAAGATACTCTTTTTTTGTTTGTTTGTTTTTTGTTTTTGTGAGACAGAGTCTTGCTCTGTTGCCCAGGCTGGAGTGCAGTGACACAATCTTGGCTCACTGCGGCCTCCACCTCCCAGGCTCAATGGTTCTCCTGCCTCAGCCTCCTGTGTAGCTGGGATTACAGGTACGCATCACCACACCCGGCTAATTTTTGGATTTTTAGTAGAGACTAGGTTTGACCATGTTGGCTAGGCTAGTCTCAAACTCCTGACTTCAGTTGATCCGCCCACTTCAGCCTCCCAAAATTCTGGGATTTCAAGTGTGAGCCACCAGGGCCAGCCTAAGCTAAGATATTCTAGAAGCTATTAATAGTAAAATATAATGTAAATTGTTTAAAATTAATCTGTATATGAAATTTTTTCTAGGACTTTCCTGCCAGAAAAGTAGGAATAGAATGGCAAAAGGAACGAGGTTCCTTCTACAAGTAGGCACACATCCTATTTCACTTTATCCTGTGATCAGTCTCATAACCATCTCCTGGTGTGAAGTGCTAAAACTGTGCTTTAAGAATAACTTAAGTCCTTTATGTACAAACTAAAGTATGAGAGCCTGAACCTTGGAAACCAAGAGATTCCAAAAAGCCTTATGTGTGAGACTGGGTGCCACAGATCTTGGCAGAAATTACTGCTTATTCTTAATTCTTATTGTTCCTTTCTAGCACTTCAATTTATAATGCCAATATCTACCTCAGCCTAAAGACAAGCTCTAGAATCACTTGTGTTACTTATTACATTTCTTTTAAAAAACTCATGAATTACACATGAATTTCAAAGTTGCCAACTGAGATTCCAAGGACTTAAAAAAGAAAAAACGTGGCACCTTTCCATTATAAAGGCTGTACGCAGTCTTCATAGTGTTTGTCTTTAAGGGACAACATGCCTCATCCATCAGCAACTTTTCTTCCTTAAATCATCATATCTTGCCTAAAAAGGTTTTCTGAAAACTAAGATTTGCAGATTGTTATATCACATCTTAATCTACGTATCAACTTTAGCATTATCAAAGCATGAACTGTTCTGGGTTTTCATAGTTAATTATGTTTGTGGTAATAACTGGGATGCAATTGTTTTTCTTCTGATGATTTTGTACTTGCTTTTCTTATGGTAACTTCTGATGCTTGTTTGTAAGATCTTCCTCTCTTTTCTCCATCTGGTTATCTTCTTACCTTCTGTCCTTTAACTCAGATGTCACCCACACTGTGTGTCTTTCTGGATTGCTTCTTATTTAACTGTTGCTTCTCATAGTTTACATACCTCCTCCTGTACCACACTATCAACATTTCTCAAGCTGCACTATATGCTGGGTTGTGTCTTTATTTATTTATAAGTTCCTTGATAATTCGGACTATATATTAGTATATTCAAAAAATACTTATGAAGTGTTTACTTTGGGTCAGGAATTATTGAGTGAAGGAAATTGACCAAAACTCTGCCATCATGAAGCTCGCATTCTAACTTAGGGAGACAGATAACAGACAATGAGCCACATAAATATGCAAAGTATCGTAAGTTAGATGGTGAAAAGTAATCCTGGATGGGGATCAGATAATTTTGATAGGATAATTTTTAACTGGGTAGTCAAGAAAGGCCGCACAGAGAAGATGGCAATTGGAAGATCAAGGTGGTGAGAACTGCTGAGTCTGGAGCAAACACACAATTTGGAGCAGTAGAAGATTCCAGAAGTAACAGTATAGAGGCGAAGAAGTGGGAATTGTGTGGAGTCTTTTACTTGCTGTTGTAATGACCTTGGCTATGCTTTGAAGTGAGGTGGAAAGTTGGCAGGGACCTTAGTTTTCTTTTTAATAATTCACTATGAATTTTGAACGGTCACTATTATAGACTCAATAATTTTGCTTTATTACTCTTGCAATTGACTACAAAAGAGCGTATTGAAGAAATGTTAAATTCTAATTTAAACTGATTGAAATAGGTTTTTATCTTTTTATGTTTCTCATCACTGAATATCTCATTTTTAATTAGTTTGAAAGCATTCTAAGATAGTGAGCCAATGCAATTTAGCATAATGCATAACTTATTATTCATCAGATTTAGGTATTTAACCGAGGATGCTAATTAGGAAAGTAACTTGTTCTGTTGGATGATTTTGATAAAGCTACTTTCAAATGATTATCACATCCATTGATGTCATATTAAGTTGTGTTTCTGGAAACCAAATTTAGGCAGTGGTAATGAGTTAATATCTCTAAGTGGATACCTTTTATCTCTACAGTCAAGGATACTTGAAAGTGGAAAAACATACTGGCTTCAAGTCTTGGGAACTAGGACTTACCGGAAATGTGTGTGTTTTTTTTGTTTCCTGGTGGAATTGTCTTCTTGGAAAGATGGTGTTTCCTTTTCAATAGGAAAAAATTGATCCTATGCTGCTTTACTTTAATGCTTTGCTTTTGTCAAAATAGTGTTTTCTTAGGAAAATTAACCTATCATAATATAATGAAAAGAGAAATGCTGAAGACACAAAATGATGTCCATGTTAATATTGAGTAGGAAGCATCAAGGGACATGAGAAGAGGGAAGCGAAGAGAGGGAGAAGAGAAATTTATAGTGTAACAACAATTAGTAAAAAGGATTAGCATATACATGTAGTCAATAAGTCAATAAATGGCTGTTTATAGAAAGCCTACCAGGCACTAGGGGATATAGCAGTGAAGAAGGCAAAGACACAATTGGCTATACTGTAGTGAGGAGGGAAAGAGGAGGAAGACATACAAATACCTAAAAAAAGCAATGGTGTGAAGGGCTATAAAGTACACTACTATGAAGAAGATTACATGTGATAACATGGCTGAGTAAAACTGTCAAGGAGGAAGGCACTGATCTGGCTGTAGGTATTTCAGAGCATTTTTCTCTCTGAGGAGGTAATATTTCATTTGAGAGTTGAGTGAAGACAAAGAGGAAGGTACTTTGAAGATCTGGGGTGCTCTGAGCAGAAAGAAGGGCAGATATAAAGATTCTGTAATTTAAAAAGAGAGCTTGATAGTTTCTTACAAAGAAAAGAAGGCCGGTTTGGCTGGAATGTCCATGAAGGAAGAGCATGGAGAGAGATTACATGAGTGTTCTCAGGGACCAAATCTAGATCTTATATCAAAATGTGAATATAAATTAACTACATTGAAAAGTGTATGATGGATGTGTGATACGATGAGGTTAGCTCTTAGGAGGGTGTACTATTGTGGAAGGGTACACTAGTGAAGGAAGGGGGTTCATTTAGCTGACTATTGCACCTGTCCAGTTGAAGGATGATGGTAGTTGGGATTATGAGTGTAGCAATAAAGTTGGAGAAAATCAGTTGAGATTGGAAGTTGATTTGAAGATGATTGAATTTACTGAGCAAGAATTATATCAAGGTATTTGGATTTAGGGACATGGGGGATTATGGTCACTTTTAGTGATATGGCAAAATCTTGATGACATGAGGCAGTTTGCAAGTGACAGAGGTGTGGGTAGGTGCGTATGTGTGATTGATTTTACATTTTTTAATCTTAAATTAAGACGCTAGTTAGAATCCAAGTGGAGACATCAAGTAGGCACTGACAAGTTGACTTGGCTAGAGATGTGAGTTAGATCATCGTAGCCTATAGAGCATGCCTAAAGTCATGAATCTAGGTGAGGGGTTGGAAAACTATTATAGTCCATGAGCCAGATCTGGTCTGCCACCTATTTTTGTATGGCTCATGAGTTATAAGTACGTGTGGCATTTATAAGTCTAAAATGTAAAATACAGGGAAATTTTTCAGCAGGGAAAGTTCCATAAATTTGCTTCTTGGCAACACAAAGCCTGCAATATTTACTATCTGGCTCTTTGTCAAAAATGTTACTGACTCCTGATCTGGATGAAACCCTGTGAGGAGAGAGTGTTGACAGAAGAGAGAGAAGCATCACAGTGGAAATTAAAATTATGTCAACTGAAGTGTGTAGGGTAGAGAATTTAAGCCTGAGTATAACAGTAAGAGATTAAAATAACAGTAAATTCATTATCAGCGTGATCAATGAAACCTTTGGGGGCAAAGAGGAACTATCTTCATCACACCTTTCACTCACTCATAGAAAGATCTTAGGCAGGAAATATAACTTGTTTGAAGATCTGAGATAAGGCTAATGTAGTTTGGACAAAGAAAGCCAATGGGAGGATGACATTACATCTGGCCAAAGATTTAGGGAAGAGCCAAATACTTCAGGCTTTTTAAAGTGATCTTTAGATAAAGAGGAGGTCATCAAGGCATTCCGAATTTGGAGGATCAAATCACATCTGATGGAAAAAATCTGGCTGTATGTGCATCTAGGATGTAAGGAAGCCAACATGGATGTGAAGTTAAAATTGTCCATTGCAAATAATAAAATGAAGGCCCCAGGTAGCCTTGGCAAGGGCAGATTTGGTATAAAATCCTTATTGGAATGGGCTTAAGCAGTAACGGGAATACGGATCTAGCTGTTGTGTTTAGTGGAATTTTATCAGTCTTTTTGTTGTGTATGATATATAGATGGTCAAAATAAGGAACTTCTACATTTTCGGTTTTTGTTTTATTTTAATTGAGATTTGAATTAAAAATAAGAAACTTTTATTTTGAAACTTGGAGACTGTGTTTAAAAAGTATAGAAGCCGGGCGCGGTGGCTCACGCTTGTAATCCCAGCACTTTGGGAGGCCGAAGCGGGCGGATCACGAGGTCAGGAGATCGAGACCACAGTGAAACCCCGTCTCTACTAAAAATACAAAAAATTAGCCGGGCGTGGTGGCGGGCGCCTGTAGTCCCAGCTACTCGGAGAGGCTGAGGCAGGAGAATGGCGTGAACCCGGGAGGCGGAGCTTGCAGTGAGCCGAGATTGCGCCACTGCACTCCAGCCTGGGCGACAGAGCAAGACTCCGTCTCAAAAAAAAAAAAAAAAAAAAAAAAAAAAGTATAGAGTAGGGCTAGAAAAAAACCTAAAACTCTCCTGATGAGGAGAGTGCTAATCGTGACTCTAATAATAATAAAATACTTTTCTGATAATTTTTTGTGTGTTTCATTATTTATATATGTATGGGAAGTTGTACCCTAGCCACATGCCAATTCACCTGGTGAACTTGCTCTTCAACGTGGCACAAATATTTCCTTCTATCTTTAGCCTTCCGGGGTTTCTCACATGGACTATTGGCTCTTCCTACATGAACCTGCTGGTAGTACCCTGTAGGAGACATGCTACTCCATGACAACAGGCACCACGCTGTAGGGGAATTACCATACCTGTCAATCACTATCTCTAGAATGTGGCCTTTCATGAGCCCTGAGATTTCATACTGTTTCTCTGAGCTGTAACAATATTTATATTGAAAAAATAAACATGTTCTTCTATCTTTAATATTTTATATCTTATAATTTGAATATCCCATTTTCATTATACTACTTAGCTGCTAAGTTATGTTATAAAAACAAGTTTTAATTATCTGCAAACACCTTCAAATCTAATCCTTACCGGTGAAGACTGATGTCTGGTTAACATCTGTTAGGACATTTATTTCCATACAGTATTTATAGCGCCTTTTTGTTATTGATTGGTATGATAAATGTGTAACTCTTACACAAAGACAAAATTTTTAGATTTTTGTATTTAAAATACTGGTTATCAAAAGAAAAACCCAGATGTTATTTGTTTATGTTTCTGCTTGAGGTACTGAATCTATTTCAAGTCATATTTCTCAGTATTGATATACTTAATTTTGCTGAAATAATAACACACTAACTTTAGCTACTTTTTTTCTCAGTGTATCTCCTTGTCGCTCACCATTTCCGCCTCATTTCACTTCTCATCTTTATTTCTTTTTCTTTGGTCTTCTTTTACTTTAGGGATTCTTTCAATTTAGAAGTGTTCTTGTTTTCTGTTAATTACTATTCTTCTTGGATGTACACAGTTATCCTTTTCCATTTCATTTGTGAATTCATCTCAGAGGCATTTTGTATGTGCCTTTTACTCATAGCTTCTCAGAAGTCCCTTTCGAGGTTACCGATTTAACATGTCATGTACTATAAGGTTTGCATGGCATGGTGGCAGCTGACTTTGGTCTTTACAAGGATTGAAATGTTCACTCAACATGGATTGGTAGAATTTATTTTTTCCTTAAACATTTCATCGCCTTGTAAACAAACAAAAGCAAACCCAAGACTCAAAACTGACATTACTATTGGTGCCCCTGGAAATAGCTACCTTCTCACTAAAGTAGATTTTGTCATCCAACTTTATGTGTTGTTGAACACACATGGTGCTGTATGAGCACTCACTCACTAGTCTAGAAAACATTGCTGTGACCAGTTACCAGAAAAATAAATTCAGATTGCTCTTCACCTTCCACAGATGACCCTTCTGAAAGCCATTTGAATTCATTATAAATTATAGTTATATTAGTGTGACTTTAATTCACTTGTAATCTGAACTTTATGTGCAATGCATTTTTTCCCGTGTTTAATCATTTTTGAATGCTAAATCATTTGCAAACAAATGGCTTGTCCTTGAGAAAGAATTTAAGGCTGAAAGTACATTAAGTGCCATCTGGGTATCTGTGTCAATGGTTTTGTCACTACAAATGTGTGTGTGTGTGCATATCACCTACTTTATCACATTTATTTGATAAAATTGATATGCAATCTCTAAATCATTGTGTCTCCAACTTGTGTTATGCCACAAATACAAATTTTTGTCCTAAAGTTGATGGTACCCTTTGTAAAACTAGAAGTTCTCATTTGTGCAAAGGAAGGAAAAATAAAACAAGAAACAAATTCAATAAAAAAATTAAAGGTCAGATTTCTTTTATAGCTGCTGAATTCCTTTCTTTCCTTTCCATCATCCTCACATTCCCAAATCTCAACAAAGTTAAGAAATTAAAACACACATCATGAGATCATATGTTCACCTTGTTCAGGAACTGAAGGATTACATATACAAGACTATACCTTAATAAGTAGAGGGAGAAATATGAAGATATGAATAGAATATGAAAATTTATTATAATGCAGTTGTATTCTAAAGTGTTTCCTAGGCAGGCTAAGAGTATGTTGCCAGGAAATTTTAAGAGACCCACTCCATTATATAGAAGAGGATGTGTGTAGATCTCTTAATTCTGAAATGTTTAGAACTGAGTACAACAGGTCTTTGAATAACGACGTTTCATTCAATGTCATTTCATTATGATGTTGATGAGAAAAAACAAATTGATTCCAATTGGGGTTCACTGTCTGTGTAGAGCTTATGTATTCTCCCCATGTCTGCATTGATATTCTCTGGATGCTCCAGTTTCCTCTCACTTCCCAAGGCTGTGCATGTGAGGTTGATTGACGTGTCTATGTGGTCCCAGTCTGAGTAACTGTGGGTATGTGTGAGTGCACCTGCAATGCGACGGCACCCTGTCCAGGGCTGGTTCCCACATTGCGTCCTGAGCTGACAGGATAGGCTGCGGTCAACTGCAACCCTAAACTGAAATAAGTAGGTAAATAATGATTTTACTAGCTTTTATTAATCTTAAACGTATGAATAGCTGAAATTTATTTCAGCATTTAATATTAGAAGTGTTTTGATCTTTATTTACAAGTTTGTTGACGTTTTAGTTACCAAAAGCCATAGAAGCTGAACTCTTTTGATGTCAACCTATGGTAAAATGGGTTTCGCTGACTGTATTTTTGTACCAATTAACCATCCCCAATTTATCCCTCCCTATGCGTTTATCAAAACATCACGTGACCATAAATATATATACCTATGACCAGTTTTCAAGCACCTGTCAATGATGTTAAGTGAAGACTTATTGTAGTCCTTTTTTGGCATAACGAAAATGTGTGTGTTTTGTTCAAGATTGGAAAAGTTCTTTGTGTAAAGAACTAGACAGTAAATATTATAGGCTTTGCTGGCCATATGTAGTCTCTGTCTCTCCTTCATCTACTCATTCTTCTTCTCCCCTTCCTTCTCCTTCTTTAAACACTTCCAAAATGCCAAAACAATTTTTAGCTCTCAGCCATATGAAGCAAGCCATTGATTAAATTTGGCTTGTAGGCCCATAAGGTGTGAATTCCTTTACATCATCAGAATGCCGCATATATATGAAATGTTATCTATGAGAAATTAATGGGGCTCCCAGCAGAGAGAAATTAGCCTAAGTTAAGTTTGGGCTTTGGAATTCAGGGGAATGCCATGCACAAAAATGCTCTGCTTTTAAAACTAGTTACTAACAGTCCATTTCTGATATCAGAAATACATGAAAACTACCAATTGAACGGACATTATTCACTACTTTAGTGCTGCTACTCCTGTGTGGTGGAAAAAGAATCCAGAAAGTTTTCCTTTCCATTTGAACATTCATGCAATAAAAATTTCCAAATCTTTTTTTGAACAAATTTTTATCTTATAGCTCTCTTGTGTACTTTATAAGTACGTTTTGCTGCTTATTCTCAGTAACTGTATTGAAACAATCTGTTTCCCTTTATCAATCAAAATAAAATAAGAAATTTAGCTTAATACTAATATTAAGCTGAAGTGCAAGATATATGAAAAAGAGAGAAAAGAAGCAGGATAAACTGACCTTTTGATAACTGCAGAGGACAGCAGATCAAAGACTGGACTTTAACGTCTGACATTTTCAGAATCTATCACAGTAAGTCCACTGGGTCCAGAAATAGGTTTTAATCCTAGATTGAAATGACAATGCTGTCATGACATTGAGTTTGATGGAAAAAGTGAAGTTAAAGTTTTTCTCAATATTTTTTTAAAATCAATGATTGATTTAACTATAAAATGGACTGATTCTGAAGAACTCATTCTGACGTTGGAGGTGAAAATGCTTTTACTCTAATCATTAAAATCAATTTCTCTAGATATCTGACTTTATTCTGCTTTATAACATAAAGAATGAAACTATATTTATTAATGAAGTGTAATCTAGCAAAGTGGCATAAGCATAATTATGAGTCACTTACTAAAGTTGTGTGTTTTTTTCCATTGCATGAAAACCCTGCCTTGTTTTAATTTTTATTGACTCTTTAAAAGCAATTTTAGGTTTGTAGAAAGAAGTGAATAAGCATTCACACGTCATCCTCAGCCTCTACCCCAATTTCCCCGATTTTTAACATCTTGCAATAGTGTGGTACATTTGTTATAGTTGATGAGTCAATATTGGTACATTACTATTGACTAAAGTATGTAGTTTGTATTAGAGTTTACTCCTTGTCTTATGAATTCTATAGGTTTTGTCAAATGTGTAATGACAAATAATCCTCATTACAGTGTCATACAGAATAATGGATTCACTCTCCTAAAATTCTTCCTTGCTCCATCCGTTCATCGTTTCCTCTACTAATTTATGTAGAAGATAAATTAGTAGATTGAGTTGATGGTTATAGCAGTTTAAAGCACAGATAGAAAACTAGATTGACCTGCCTACCCAGACTGTGCTTCTCACTCTCACTGTGCCCTTTCTTAACCTTTGGAAATGCTTTTATTCATATATAAAATAGGCTATAACTTCATATAGTTGTATTACAAAAAGTTAATGCACAGAAAAAGACTTGTGCTAGGTATATGGTTTCTTCTCAGTTAAATGGAAGCCATTGCGTGTGTTTGTCAATAGAATTCGTCATACTTTATCTCACATATCTTTACGTCATTGTTGGCACATGACATGTTTAGACTGCACAAATCTCCTCCAAATCCCTAATAGCCACTGATCTCTTTACTGTCTCCATAGTTTTGCTTTCTCCAGAAGGTCATGTAGTTGAATCATACGGTATGTAGACTTTTCAGACTGGCTTCTTTCACTTGGCAATATGCATTTAAAGGTTCCTGTGTGTCTTCTGTAGCTTGACAGAATACTATTCCATTGCCTGGATATACCACAGTTTATTTTTCCATTCACTTCCTGAAGGACATTTCGATTTTAGTGATCATGAATAAGGCTCCTGTAACATTCATGGGAAGAAGGCTTTTGTATGCATGTAAGTTTTCAAATCCTTTAAGTAAATACCGGGAATGTAATTGCTGGGTTGTGTGGTAGGAGTATGTTTAGTTTTATAAGAAACTGCCAAACTGACTGCCAAAGTAGCTGTACTATTCTGCATTCTCACAAGCAATGAATAAAAGTTCCTGTTTCTCCTCACATTTGCCAGCTTTTGGTATCATCAGACTTTTGGATATTGGTCATTTTAATAGTCATGTAATAATATCTCACGGTTGCTGTGACTTGCAGTTCCCTAATGATACATGACTAGTAACTTCAAAATCCCCATTTGACAGCTGTATTTAGACCTTTGGACTATTTTTTAAATGAGTTCTTTTCTTTCTTATTTTCGAGTTCTCTGTATACTTTAAATACCAGTAATTTATCTGATATGTTTTGAAAATGTTTTGAATATGTTTTGAAAAAATTTTCTCCCAACCTGTGGCTTTTGTTTTCATTCTAAGCACAGTTTTAATAACAAAAGTCTTTAATTTTAACGATGCTCAATTTCTCAATTTTTTCTTTGTCTAACCCAATAAATCAGAAAGCTTTTTATCATTTCACATGACTTAATATTCAGGCAAGGTCTATATAGGCCCCTTTCAAACAGTCATAAAGTTTAGAAGCTCTGACCTCACAAACAATAACAACGACAACATAGAAACAAAAATGACAGCTTTTGATGTTGTCTCAGTAATTTCTCAATTCAAGAACAGATTACTGAGCTTTATAAGCAATACGTATAGATATCAATTTCACAGTAAAATACCTTATGATATTTATCAAATCACCTTAGTTTTGGTCACTTATTACTATTAGACTAAAATGTAATTTGTCAGACATGAGAAATCCTTTGGAGTATTTTTTAGAGAACCAAGTATTTGTTTTAGCCTTTTCAGTTCTTCTCTTGCTGTTTCTCCAGTATAGTCATTCCAATTGTCTCTATAGATGTATTAATACCAGGTACATAGTAAACACAATTATCTCCCACGTGTACCCCAACCCCCTTCCCTGTTCATGCAGTGAACATAAAGGAAGCAGGTCAAAAGGAAGCAGGTCATGTACCCTGTGATGTGCTGGGTTGTAAGGAAAGGTACACAATTAATGTACCATGTCTGAGTTTTCTTCTTCTCTGTATTTGTTCCATTTAATGCATGTATGTTTTTTATTCCTTAGGCCTCTCCAGTCCTAACACACTCAGGGATACTTGATACAGCTATAAGGCTGTGTCTTTATCAGGTACCTTTGGGTTACCCCCGGCCAGGGGTGGGAAATAGAGGAAGTGAATGTCTGTATCCTCATTAAGTATCACACAGAGCAGAAACATAAAGAAGCCTGTGCCATGAATGGGTCTCTTCTTTCTCCAAAAACCACCTACCCCTTCAACTCCCACTGCTTAAAGGAAAATCTTGTATTAGTCTCCCCATTTTCTCCTCAAACTTGCTTTAGCAAAGCAGTTCCTAAACCTCTGTTAATGTATGTCCCCACCCCTAACTCAACACACAGTCTCATGTCACATCACAGAAAAGAAGTTCAAAACAAAACAAAACAAAGCCACAGTCTTATAAGAAAAATAGGTAAGTTTTACAAAAGTTGTGTACTGTATCTCTGCTTTGAATTTTGTCATTGGCCAAGGATAGTAAAACTCTTGGAAAACTATAAAACAGGAACTTACGTAATATGTTTTACCCAAGATTTTTCAAACATTTTTGGAAGGATACTTATTAACATCTTGCAGAGGTAATGTTACATGAAAAACTTAGCATAAGACCAATCAGGTATTCTATGCAATAATGCAGATATATGAAAAAATAATATAATGAAATAAATGACTTTTCAAAAGGTATTGATCCTAGATCCACATTCTTTTTTTGGTTCAGGTGAGGCAATTAGAATGTGAAAAAAAGAAGCATAGAACAACTGTCTAATGAGAGGGACGAATGCTCCTGGGTGGAAAGTTATTAGAAGATAAATTAGTAGATTGACCCTTTTGCTGTCTACGCAGGTTTTTTTTTTTTTTTGCTAGTACCAATAGAAACAAATTCATTTTATGGTTTGTGTCACTGGAAATGTATAACTTAGTGGTAGCTGTATAGCAAACTTTGAATATGTAATAATAAGAGATTAGATGTAGGTTTAATATCATTATTTAATTTATTTGCTTGAATACCAGTGAGGAATTTCCACTTAAGCTCTCGTTTTCCAGATGAGTGTTTAATTGAATTCCAGAATTCATTTTGAAATAGAACTTTGTGTAGAATATGAATTTCTTTGCAAGAAGAATCATTTGTACACTTGGGTTTGAGAGCAGTTTAATGTCAATATAACTTCTTTCCAGGCTTTCATTTCCTACTTTTTGATATGGGAATAATCTCATGCCGTGATTGTGAAAGTCTTAAAAGATAATGTTTGGGGGGAGGGGAAGGGATAGCAATAGGAGATATACCTAATGTTAAATGATGAGTTAATGGGTGCAGCACACCTACATGGCACATGTATACATCTGTAACAAACCTCCACGTTGTGCACATGTACCCTAAAACATAAAGTGTAATAAAAAAAGATAATGTTTGCAAAGATACTCTGTGCACTCAAAGCGTGCTCTATGAACTTCATTGCCGTTCACATTTTGGGTTTATGAGGCTTCCATTTGCTGGCAATTGAAATGTGACTCTGAGTTAGATGCCGTGGTGTGGGAGATGATGTTTATTGGAGTTTAAAGCACAGATAGACAACTAGATTGTCCTGCCCACCCAGACTGTGCTTCTCACTCTCACCGTGCCCTTTCTTAACCTTTGGAAACACCTTTATTTATATATAAAATAGTTTCATATACTATTTTATACTATATACTTCATATAGTTGTATTATGAAAAGTTAATGCACAGAAAAAGACTTGTGCTAGGTATACGGTTTCTTCTCAATTAAATGGAAGCTATTGCCTGTATTTGTCAATGGAATTCATCATACTTTATCTCACATATTCAGTGCTTTACATCATTTTTGGCACATGGTATGTTTAGACTGTGCAAGGGTTAATTACGCCAAATTTATCTATCTACAGTTAATATAGCCCAAGGTACCTTGTTTAGCTGAGCCAAAGTTTGCATTTATTAAAAATGTAAATTTATCTTGAAGTGATGCCTGATCTCACAGAACTATGGGTTCCAATCTCTAAATCACTGTGATCAGTAGTAAAACTATGTACTCTGTGTCTGTCCTACTAGCTATATTGCCGGAATCTGGAGCATGACTTTTGGGTCTTTCTGTAATGCCTTACCTCTCATCAAAATTCACAAAATTCACAAGACCTGCTCTCTGGATTGTGAGACTTTTGCATTACAAAGAAAAAGGTACTGTCCTAGTGGCATTCCAAAGCCATTTGAAATGAGTTGCTGTCGTTTCCAGGGAGTCATTTTTGTGTTGGTTATCATTACTTTACCATTACCTTTTAATTTGGAAATGTTAAAATCCATTGCCATGCTCCTTGGAATATAAAGATCATATAGGGTCATTGACATGAGTCTGAAAGTATCAGTCACTGGAGACCTTCTAGTGGGATAATGTTGTTAATATTGCTGGTATTCTATTCTTCACGTTTCCTCCAGTAAAATGTAAAGTGACCAAAATATAAGCGTCACGCAGGCAAAGATTCTTTTATTTGTTCAACGAACACTGCTTTCACAGAGTAGTCAGTTAATATTCACTACTAGAATGCATGTTGAATGGCAGCTCTTTTATTTGCCATTAGCGTTGGCCCACTTGATAGCAGTTGGACAAAAAAATTGGACAAAGTGTGTTGATCTTTTATGAAAAAATAGATATCTCTTTCTTTCTTTCATTGTTGCGTTTTCTCTGGGCAAGTTGATACACACTGTAGACCTGATGTTATTTTAGGGATACAGTTGAAGTTACTAGATACTTTAGAGTTTATTTAATTATAATATGAAGCTTTGAGTTTCTGTTTCATTATTAAATAATTTATTTTATGATAGTGTTGCTTAACTTAGTGTGCAAGGCCTACAAATAAACCTAATAAATATCTTACAAACTACCTTAAAATAAATCTAACATTTTTTACTGAAATATTTTTAAACATGTTGAAGTTGGAATGCCAGGTAATTGTATACATACACACACACACATTTTCTTTTGGTTTCTTTGTTCCTATTATTGAAATTCCTATGCTAATAACCATATCAATTTATGAAACTCATTTTGAGAAAAAAGGACTAAAATATAACTCATTTTTAAAATGATTTTCTCTTAATTTATAATGTCATACTTTAATAAAATAGGGTAGGGCAATTTTGTATAAATATTTATGCTAAGTTTTCTACATAAGTTACTGCATGTAGTCTAGTTTTTAACAGAAGGGTTTTCTTTTTCTTCAGTATCCACTTTAAAGTCAATGACATTTAGTGTTTTTTACTTTACAGTTCTAAGTTACTTATGCTTAAAAAGACATCTGACTTTTAAGTTACTGTCCAACTTGATTGTTATCTCTCTGTATCTTATCGATGTGTTCTTGAAAGTAGTTAGATTTTGAAAGACATTACTAAGAGGGCTTTTTCTCATCTTTGGAGAGTAACTTGGGGTAAACGGTTGTCTTTCGTCTTTGTCCTCCTCTCTACCCGCAACTCCCCATCCCAGATCATTAGCTGAACTTGTGTGCTCAGGTTAATGTTCTGTTTCACCTTTCTTGTCAAATTGCTAGATACAACTCTCTTCAGTTATATACTGTACAAACAGAATCTCATCTTTTTAATCTCTCTCTTTTAAACAAATGTGTTCACGCTCAGATTTGTTGTCATTTAGAACAGGACTTCCTATTAGAAATATAATAATTTTCCTTCATGTTGTATCTTCAATACAAAAAAAAAACAGAAAAACACGTATCAATGGTTTGCATGTGTCATGCTGATAGTTGGAGGGCAACTGATATTAGAAAAAGTGACACTATATTTCTGAACACAAACCTTGTTTCATCTTAGAATTTGGTGTTGAACCAATTGTGTACCTCATAGCAATAAACTTTAATGAGTTGTTAATATGTGATTAACTGCCTTGGCCAAACTCAAAATCTTATTCACACATACAATACACACAGAGAACTTATTTTTATTTGTTCAGTCACTCCTTTAGTCCTTCATTTATTTCACAAACATTCATTGACACTTACGTGGCAGCACTCTTATAAGAATAGAATATACCCTGTTAAATCAGACATGATACTTGCTTTTGTGGAGCTTATGCTTTAATGGAGAAACAGAAAGTCAAGCAAAAACTCAAACTATATAACTTTAAATTGGATATGTGCTAATGAAGGAAAATGTGGCAGTGTAAGAAAAAATAATAGGGAGTTAAAGGATAAATAGGAGTTTGGTGGATGAAATTTATGAAGGGCTGAAGATTTCAAACAAAAGAAACTGATGCAGGAGGGTGCAGCTTTGGAGTCAAGAATGAAGTTCTAGGAGATAGCAAGGAAATGGTGGGAGAGGAGGTCAAAGTAGGTAGGATTTTATATATTATCAATGGGAAAATATTGAACAACCCTAAGCAGAAAGGCAATGATAGGGGGTCAAAGTAGGTAGGATTTTATATATTATCAATGGGAAAATATTGAACAACCCTAAGCAGAAAGGCAATGATAGGAGGTCAAAGTAGGTAGGATTTTATATATTATCAATGGGAAAATATTGAACAACCCTAAGCAGAAAGACAATGATATATATTCATCTTCATTACAAATTCTTATATCTTTAGTAGACCTGTTTTCAGGCAAAATTTCATGAGAGAATAGTAACAAAGAGAAAAAAAGTGGTGTTCTCAGATTATCTCTAACTCACCTGATGACTTTAAGCTAAATGACCTCAACATTTTGTGAGGCTTTTCCTTCTTATAAAGTAAGGAGTTTAGATGAGGTGAGGTGTCCAATTTCATTTAGCTTCAATTTCCTGTAATTTGACGGCTGTCAAGTCATGCTTTGATTTGTTCTGTTTGTGAGCCAGAGTAACTTTAAGGCAGTATATTAACTAGGAGAACTATTTCTTTACTTTTAAACTTCAAAATTATGATGACATAAGTATTTTAAAGAGCATTTAGAAAGTAGACAAATGAAAAATTTTTAACATTTTGGAATGCTTCTTGTATTTCTTTTTGAAACCTAGGTTTTTGGTGGTAGTGTTGATATTTATTTTTGCCAAACTAACCATTCCATGTAATTTTGTAGCATTTTGGGTTGATGACCACCGTAAGTCTAGTATTCCCATATGTGTTAAAATTTATCTTTACAATTAATATATTTTCACTGAATTATTTAATTAAAAATTAAACTACGATTTCTAATACATGTTCAGTGAGATATTATTAGGCATTACCTGAAAGGGATTTCTGGAGAAAGAAAGAATTTCTGGTTAAAAAGAGTTGAGCAGGTTTTCCTAGAGCGATTCTCTTGGTCTCTAGGATGGTGCTACAGCATAAAATATCCTCCTAATTTACTTCACAAATTAGCCCTTAGATTTCATGAATTACTTATAATTTTTTTTGTAGACCACAGTTTCTTTGCTCTTCAGTATTACACTTGCTTATGTGAGTTTCTAAAACTAAGTTTAATTTTGGAAATTCTTAATTTTATATTTATATTTTGAATTGTGTTTAAAATTAAGTTTAGTAAAAAGCTAGGTTTTTATTTCTACCTACAAATTCAGTGTCCCATCAATAGAAAAAAAATTCTCAATAATATTTTAAAGTTACTTACTTTAGTCTTTGTCATTAAAGAATAAAATTTACCAGGCAGAAATGCCCCAGAAGCTACCTATGGAGGAAATATAAATATTATTATTACCTACTAATAGTAATATACAAAATAGTCAATTATGTGTATAGAAGTTAAATATATATAAAAGTTAAATATTTATAAATGATACAGGACTCACGTGTTTGTATTCTCTGACTGCTGTGCAGTCACAGTCTGATAAATTGATAAACAGAGTTTGCAGTAAAGAAGGAGTTTAATGATTGCAGGACAGCTGAGTGAGGAGATGCGAGCACCCTCAAATCTGTCTTTCCAGAGAGTACTTGGTTGGGGTGAAGGGATTGTAGAGGACCAGGGGCTGGATAAATGGGGTCACTGACTGGTTTGGGTTAGGGGGATTAAATCTTAAATCACCAGGATATAGAAACTTCACCCTTTAGTGAGTCAGCTTCTCCTGGAGCCCTTCGGAGGAGCTGATGTCAGTAGTTTCACTGGTATGTAGGATCTGAAAGAATACCTCAGAGAGAAAACAACATTTCACAATGCTCAAGTTGTTATCTATGAGTAGTTAAGTTAAGGGATGAATATTCTGATATATGTAAGTCATCAATTCTGATATATGTAAATCATCTATTCTGATATATGTAAATCATCAGTTCTGATATATGTAAATCATCAGTTCTGATATATGTAAATCATCTATTCTGATATATGTAAATCATCTATTCAGATATATGTAAATCATCACTACTCACTATGCTGCATGATCCTTGACAAATTTTCTGATTTCCTTGTATTATTAAGTAATAGCTGCATTCTTTTAGGATACTATTTCATGATCAGCACTCTTCCTTCAGGCTCTACATAAAAATTATATAAGACTACTAAATCAGTTTATGATCTAATTATGTCATTTCTTTATTTGTCTATTATTTGCCACTGTAACTCAATTGTTCAAAGATTCAATGTAGGAGTCATATAATTCAGCCTGATTAATATAAGTATTTGCTCTAAATGACATTGGAAATATATATATCCATTATAGCTCATTTTAGCACATATGTTAATATTTCTGTTGCAGGATTCACTCAGTTATATCCTCATTAAATGTTGGTACACTTCGAAGATATCAAATGATATCAAATCAGCAATACTGAGCAGCTAGCTACATTTATGAATTTCTTATTTGCTAGTTGAAGTTACTTATATTTGTTACAATCTGGGAAGCTCTTAAAAATATAATTATGCCTTTAAATATATCTCTGCAAAAAAAACTTTTGGAAAGAATTTCTTTGGTGTCTCTGAGAACTGTGAAGTCTTAAGTCTGAACGGAATTAAAGGCATTTGTATTCATCCATTCTTTTTTTTTTTTTCCTGAGACGGAGTCTCGCTCTGTCGCCCAGGCTGGAGTGCAGTGGTGCAATCTCGGCTCACTGCAAGCTCCGCCTCCCGGGTTCACACCATTCTCCTGCCTCAGCCTCCCGAGTAGCTGGGACTACAGTTGTCCGCAACCACGCCTGGCTAATTTTTTTTTTGCATTTTTAGTAGAGACGGGGTTTCACCCTGTTAGCCAGGATGGTCTCGATCTCCTGACCTCGTGATCTGCCTGCCTCGGCCTCCCAAAGTGCTGGGATTACAGGCCTGAGCCACTGCACCTGGCAAGTGGTGTCTTTTCACTTAGTTTAAGTTTACTCAGTGATGAGGATATGAACATTTTTCTAATTGGCATTCACTTCCATAACTGTGAACTCTACCCAGTGACCAGTATCTGTGATGGTATTAAGTACCACCTGTTCAAGCTATTTATGTGTTGTAAATTAGTCCCTAATACCCCCTGTTTCCAAAGTCTTATGACATCTAAGATGAAATGATAATAGATAATTTCATTAATTTATAAAACTCTGACTGAAGATGGGAGAAAGATGTCTAAACTAATTCTTTAGATTATATTTATCAAGAACCAGACAGATTCTAATCATTCTACATGTACATTAAATATATTGAATTAGATTTCTCTTCTAACCTTTACAATAAATGCTATATGAGCTTGTGTGTTTATTTAGCTCCTGGAAAATATTAGCTCTAATCTCCCCTATTTCATGCTATTTATGTTTTAAACCTCGTTTCTGAATGTGCTTTGTTAATTTGAATTTTATTGGCCTAAACAAATTTTTTCTTATAATCAACATAAATTACATCGCCATAACTCATATGAAGTTTTCTTCCCTCCCTCAGAAAGTTGTGACCAAACAGGATTTTAATACATTGCAGTTTTTGTAGAACTCCTCTACCAACAATTTCATAGCTAGTTAACTGTTTAAATGCACACTTACTGTGCTAATGGCTGGAGAATAAGAGGTCAAGATGGTGGCTTTTACAAGGAACACATATTTCTGAGCTTATGGCCTGCAAAGCTAAGATAAATTTTAAGAGAGAGAAAAATATCCTAAGTATTTATATATTTAATTATGTTATATTTGAAGTCACATATTTAGGAAATGAAAGTAGGTGTTTTCAAACAATGTCAGTTTCTATCAGCATGCAGCAGGGGTATCCCTCTCCATGCACAGATGCACAGAAACGAGAGAAAAATTAAGTACTAAATTCTAGTGACTATTATAGGATGGTGCAAGTTTCAAGACATGTGAAAGAAAACACAAACTAAAATAATTAGTGAGGACTGTGATGTCCGATAAGGCAAGCAATGAATTCTCTCTTAGCCTCATCTTCTTCATTTGTAAAATTGTTAAATATTTTGCATGACTTCTTCATACTCAGACTTTAATTGTGGTTGGCTTAGAACTCTTTCTCTTTCAACATTGTCTTCATTTCTCCACCGTTTTACTAAATCTTAGTCGTGACTGTTGATATGTCCTCAAGTATCATATACGCACCACGTTCCTTGGAGGTGGTAGAGTGTAGTGAATAGTCAAACAGGTTCTGGGTTTAAATCCTGCATCCTCTGCTTTCTAGCTGTGTGATTTGGGTCAGGCTAGTTGCTATCTGAGCCTCATTTTCCTCATCTGATTGTTTTAAAGACAAAATAGTATATAAGACAAAAGAGTTAAACAATATGTGAAAATATTCCAGCCTCTGACACATCGAAATTCTCAAGAAATATTTACTGTTCTCAGAACAATATTCTATTCTATTCACAATAACAATTGTTACAATTTTTATGCCTGTTCTAAGTTAAAATCTCTACAAGTCCAAGGGTTAATCAAGAAACATTAAATGTCCCACAAATAATTATTTCTATTTAACATAATTTAATTTTAAAACAGTTTTAGGTTCACAGCAAAACTGAGCATTGAAGTGTAAAAGCTTTAAGATAATTTTTTGCCCTTTCAGTATTTAATTTATTTTATTTAGACCTGATTAATTATAAAATTATTTTTCCTTAGCCATGAGAATTCAATATTACGTTATAAAGATATTTCAACTGGAAAGCTTTTTTTTTTTTTTTTTTTTTTTTTTGAGATGGAATCTGGCTCTGTCGCCCAGGCTGGAGTGCAGGGGCACGATCTCGGCTCACTGCAAGCTCCACCTCCCGGGTTCACCCTGTTCTCCTGCCTCAGCCTCCCTAGTAGCTGGGACTACAGGCGCCTGCCACCATGCCTGGCTAATTTTTTTGTATTTTTAGTAGAGATGGTATTTCACCATGTTAGCCAGGATGGTCTCGATCTGCTGACCTCTTGATCCACCCACCTCGGGCTCCCAAAGTTAATTTTTGAATATATTTCAGATTTTGCTCTAGCATATTTAATGAGATATTAATGTCACTATACAATCTAAATTTTGGCATATCATTTTATGTCCCTCAGCGTGTAAAAATCCTTTGTCATTATAGCTTGTACTCTCTGTCTTTTAATAGTGAACTTAATGTATTTATACTAAATATGATTTTGACACATATGGATATATTTCTGCATCTTTAATAAAATTTCACTGTATTTTTACTTCTTTACTTTTTTCGTTTGTTTTCTGCTTTTCATTGACTTGATTGCATATTTTTGGGGGGTGTGTTGTTTGTATATTTCCTTTTCCATTTAATCTGTGTCGCTTTTCATTGCTCTTTAGTTATTAAATGTTGAACAAAGTGCATTAGCACTAATGAAGCACAAGGTTGCATTAGCAAAGTACAACTTGAAACAATCATCTCCTTCTACCTGAACAATTTAAAGGCTGTAGAAAATTTTAGATATGATCATCTCTTCCAGTTTTTATATTATTGCAATTTGTAAATATAATTATGTATTGTTTTTTAAATTCCAAGCTAAATAGTCATTATCCTTAATGTTATTATTGCTGTTACTTTGGTTATTGATTATTTAGATACACCAACGTGTTTTCAAGTTTCTGTATAACTCAGTGCCACTTAGATCTCACTCTTTTCTTCTCATTGAAGCATATATTTTGGTGCTCTTTGGTATGTAAACTCAATCATTTATTTGAATATGTGTGTGTGTGTATGTGGCAGGGTCTCAGGCTGTCACCCAGGCTGCAGTGCTGTGGTGCAATCATGGTTCACTGCAGCCTTGACTTTCTGGGCTCAAGCAGGTCTCCCACCTCAGCCTCTTGGGTAACTGGGACTACAGGCATTTGCCACCATGCCCACACCAGGCTAATTGTTTGTATTTTTAGTAGAAATGAAGTTTCACTATCTTGTCCAGGCTGGTCTTGAACTCTTGAGCTCAAGCAGTCTGCTCTCCCGAGCCTCCCAAAGTGCTGAGATTACACGCATGAACAACCATGGCTGTCCTGAAAATTATCTTATTTTATATATCTTACTCTTAATAATTTAGAAAGGTTTAAAATAATAGATTGATGGATATTTTCTCTTAGCACTTTGAAGAGTTTAAAATCATAGGTTGATGGAAATTTTCTCTTAGCACTATTGTCTTTTATAATTTCAAGATGCTTTCATTTTAAATTATGAGTAGAAAACAGAAATTACCTAAAAGGGCACAATTACTAGACTGACAGTGTTATGGGTTGAATTGTGTACCTTCAGCAAATAATGAGGCGGTAATTCCAGTAGCTGTGAATGTGACCTTGTATGGAAATACAGCCTTTGCAGATGACCAAGTCAGGATGAAGTCATTAGGATGGGCCCAATCCAATATGACTCTGTAGTTACAAAAAGGAGAAATGTGGACACAGGGAAAGATAGGTATACAGAGAAGGCGATGTGAAGACACAGGAAGAATGCCATTGATAAGCCAAGCGATATGGTCTGTCTTAGCTCCTGTAACTCCCATGTGTTGTGGGAGGGATTTGGGGGAGGTAATTGAATCATGGTTGTAGTTTCCGTAACTCCCATGTGTTGTGGGAGGGATCTGGTGAGAGATCATTGAATCACGGGGTGGTTTTCCCCATACTGTTCTTGTGGTGGTGAATGAGTCTCACAAGATCTGTTGGTTTGATAAGGGGTCTCCTCTTTGCTTGGTTCTCATTCTCTCTTGCCTGCCGCCATGTGAAATGAGCCTTTCGTCTTCTGCCATGACTATGAGGCCTTCCCAGCACATGGAACTGTGAGTTCATTAAACCTCTTTTTCTGTATAAATTATCCAGTCTCTGGTATGTCTTCATGAGCAGCAGGAGAACAGACTAAAACACCAAGAAACACCCAAAGCTGCATGACATAAGGAGAGAGACTTCTCTGGAATAGCTTTTTCCTTGTGGCTCTCAGAAGGAGCCACCTTTTCAACACCATGATTTTAGACTTCTGCCTTCCAGAACTCTGAGACAGTACACTTATGGTTAAGCCACCCACTGTGTGCTGTTTTGTTAGGGCAGTCCCAGGAAACTACTACAGATACAAATCGTAAACAGAAACAAGAGCCAGGAGAAACCAGAACCTTCAACCCTCTATGCAGTACTCTGTCCTTTCTTTCTGGAGGTTTTCAGAAGGAATTTCAAGGATTCGGCAGGGGGTTGGTAGACCATGCTGGGCCCACTGTGTCCCATTCCTGCCAGATTCCTGCGGGAACTGCACGGTTTACTAGGTTACACTTTCTTTTCTGTTTATGGCTTCTCAGGATGCACACTTGACCCTATGCCCTCTCTTAATCCTGGCAACCCCCCATACTCTGCCTAAATAAATACCAGTGGACATAACTACCGACATGCCAAAGTCCTCAACATCTCATATTCCATGGAAGAGTACATAGACGGGTTCTTTATACTGTCATAGATTATACCAGCCGGGTATCCAAGTGATGTCAACAGGGCCCCAGTGTTTTTTAGACATTTTAATAAAAATTTCTTTTTAAAAAATCAGATTTTGCTATAGAGTCAGGCTTATAATCCCTATGTTCTTTTCTTGACAGTATGTTTTTCCAAAAGAATCCTCAGCCATCCACATAAAAACAGTTTCCATATATGCGAACTGGAAATTTTTATAACTGGTAGAAACAGACTAAAAACTAGACTTTCAAAAAATATAGTTGGCCTTTCCTGTGTACGAGCTCCGCATTCACAGATTCAACCAACTATGGATAGAAAATATAGTATTCCCAGATTGGGCAGCCCAAGGATGCAGAGGGCTCAGTTTTAATTTTCCCAGGTTATACAGGACCAATGTTGGAATTTTAGCATTTCTGGATTTTGGCATCCATCGGGGTTCTAGAACTAATCTCTCACGGAGAACGTGGAACCACTGTATATACCAATGGCAAATAAGCAGTGAAAATTTGCTTAACGCCACTAGTCATTAGGAAAATGCAATTAAAACTGCAATGAGATGCTCTATACAGCTACTAGGACGGCTATAATCAAATCACAGAAGACGGAGTACTGATGAGGATATGTAGAAACATCAGTGGTATAGTTGCTTTGGATAACAATAGGGAAGTTTCTTTTAAATTTAAATATACATTTATCATATGACTCAACTGTCAATTCCTGGATGTTTACCCAAGAGAAATAAAAGCATGTTCATACAGAGACCCATTTGCTAATGTTTATAGCAACTTTATTTGCATGGCCTTAAACTAGAAATAATCCAGAGGCCCATGTATTAGTAAAGGTATAATCAAATGGAACACTAGTTGGCGATAAAAAAATACAATATAGACATATGTAACAGCATGAATAAATCTCCAACGCATTAAGTAAACTCAATAAAAAACAATCAAAGCTACATAGTATATGATTCAATTTTTGTGACATTATTTAATAGCCAAAACTTTAGCCACACAAATCTGAGTGGGGTAGACAGGGGCTAGGTGTCAGGTTGGGGGCGAGGACTGATTACAAAGGGGCACCAGGTAACATAGTACTTTAGGTTGCTGTAACAGAATATCATAGACTGGGTAGTTTAAAAACAACCACAATTTATTTTTCACAGTTTTGGTGACCAGAAGTTCAAATTCACGTTACTGACAGATTCAGTGCCTGGTAATGACTCACTTCCTGATTCAGAGGTGGCTGTCATTCTTTTGTCTCCTCACATTGTAGAAGGACGGGATATCTCCAGGGTCTCTTATAAAAAGCACTAACTCCTTTGATTAAGTCTCTGTTCTTATGATCTAATCACCTTCCAAAGCCTCCAACTCGCAATACCATTATATTGGGTATTAGATTTCAGCATAAAATTTCAGAAGAATATAAAAATTGAATCTATAGAACAAGGGAATTTTTAGGATGAAACGTCTCCATTGAAGTGGTTGTTACACTACTGTAAACATTTGTCAAAATTCATCAAAATGAACACTTAGAAAATGCTGTTATATATCATTATCGTTTGGCTGTGTCCCTCCAAAAGGCATGTGTTGGAACATAATCCAATGAACCACTGTTGGGAGGTGGGGCCCAATGGGAGGTGTTTAGGTCATGAAGGCTGAAGCCTTGTGAACAGATTCATGCTGATTTAAAATAACTTAAAGCTGGGAGTTCAATCTCTTGCTGTCTCACCTTCCACCATGAGATGACACAGAAAGAAGGTCCTCACCAGACACTTGCCTTTGCATCTTGGATTTTCCAGTTTCCAGAACCATGAAGAATCTCTACAAATTGCCCAGTCTCTTATATTCCATTATAGCAGCACAGACTGAATGTAACTATACATGTATTGCATTTGAATGAATATTAGTAAGAAATTAAACATTCACCACAATAAAGGGATCTTTGAATGAGCACTGGGTCCCTCTGAGCAAGGCCATGGACAGATGTTATGTAAGAGAAAGGACTGGATCAGAACTTTGAGAGCAGAAAGCATCAAATATTCTACAGCTTGAGCCTTCTGTAATGGTAGCAGTAGGAACTGAAGATTCCTATGTTTTTGTTATCTTAGATGGTGAATTGGACTCCACTAATGGAGGGGCTTAAGATATCAGCAGCCATTTATTTTGTATAAACAGTTGTGCAAAATGAATGTGCCAATAAACCATAACAAAATAAATTGGGAGAGCTTCAAATCTAATCCACCTTTTAGGAAGTCTATGATGGATAGACTTGACCTACAGAATCTATGCACACTTTTGATAAGCCAATAATTTCCTCTCTATATAGATACCCCTAATTCAGGCTTCAGGGGCTAAAAAGTGTTCCCAGAGTTGCAACAAAATCATCAATACTTGAACAATATAACACACACTACAAGATTCCTTACTTTGAATGTTGAATATGTGTAGATATAGATACTAACAGAAGAAATTAAAGTTTGGCAGCTTTTGAAAGTGTAGTCATTCAAATATGTAAGGCACTGTTTGATGACACAACTAAAAATAAAGTTTTCATATTTCTTTTTTCAGCATTTTACATAATCTAGGGAGATATAAACTTCTGGCTAACAAAAAAATAAATGTTTGCTTAGGAAACAAGACTCCCAGACTTAAAAATCGTTACAAAAATACATATGTGACCAGCTATGTTTGGTTTCTCCGTTGTCTTTTGTTTGCATTCTAATTTTTCCAGCTTGAAGTATCTTGTCCTTACTCATTTTTAGACATCCAATACAGAGGTAATATTTATTTATTCAGTATTTGTCACTTTGAGAGTACTATGTTTTCTCAGATGTGAATCATCAAGTTGTTCTTGAATATTATACATTTCATTTTCAGGGTAGGATAAACTTTGTACCGATTATATTTGAATTTGTTACTTGAAGTGGAAATTGTATGTGATAGCAGAAAGGCTGAGTGCTTTGAAATGAGTAATACTGGATAGTGAAATATTGGTTAAAATTCTGGATCTTCCAGTGATAGCTGCCATCAAGGACACATTTCTTATCATTTTTAGCCTTAAGTCACTCACTTTGAACATGGAAATAATAAACACATTTTACAAAGTTATACTGGTGTGATGAGATCAGCATTCAGTAAAGGGAAGCTGATACGACTGTCAGTCAACGGATTCATCTAGCTATTTACCTACCGTTCTTTTGTTTTCCTCTCTGCAGCCAAAAGATTTAAGTTCAAATTCTGGATTGACAGTTTATTACATCTGTGACTTTTAGCAAATTATGTACTTTGCAGTCTAAAATTTCACATTTATAATGTATGATATTATTATTAAAGAGTCTATAAGAATCCAGTTTAGTGCCTGAAATATAGTAGGTGCTCATTTAATGACAGCTACTATTTCAACTTTTAGACATCACTATTACTACAAAACTGGCTTTGATATTTTACCTTTCTAAAATTTATTTTTTTGCTTCCTAAAATGCAGACTGTCCTACATCCAAACTATATTGGAAATTAAATATTTTAACGGAAAATAAAAATCACACACAGGTCAAGTAAGTTATAGTGGTTTTGAACAAAAGGCATACAATTTCTTTTTAAAAAAATATAAAAAGTACTAAAGCTATGTTCAACACGAATATACTTATATGTGTATTATATACATGCTGGAAATATCAGTTTTTAAGGGACTACATAGCAGCTACATGTTTTGATAATTGACATTATTCAGCAAATTATTCTAATACAGGAAGTATGTCAAATGATGAGTTCAGTATAACATTTTTATCTGCATTGCTTTGTTACTTTTGTGCATTACTATTAAATGCATTGTTATATGTTGCTGTAAGTTGTATTATTGCATATTAAAATCATTCTTAGATAAAATAAAAATCAACAAGGTCATTTGCACAGCTCGAGAAAATGTTTTTATCATACAGAGATTACGCATTTTTCTTTTAGCACTTTTTTTGCATGAAATCAATTGTTTCAGGGTTTTTTTTTTAAAAAAAACCCATCTTCCAGGTAAAGTAAATATTTTCACTTTTAGCTACACATGGATATCCTCCATTATTTATGTTGTCATATACTTATCTTAGTAAAAGTTTGCCTAAAAATAACTGCTTATCCAAAGTGTACTTATGTTAAGTGTAGATATATTTTGAGTAAATAAAAAGCAGGTATTGTTTTCAGAGATAATCTTAAAAATGCTTTATCATGAATCTGGAGGTTAAATAGCTGGAAATGAAATCCAGAAGTAAATGATACCACTTGTAAACATACCTCTGACATTAGGAGTATACAGGAAATTATGACAAGTATCTGTTATCATAGATAAGTAAGGGTATCCCATGGGTAACTAAAAATGAGCATATTTAATGGGAGCCAAGTTTCGTATTTTTAAAAGACATGGAGAAATTTATTTTATAAGAAAAATCTGTTTAAAATGGAAAATCTTTGTAAAAAAACTACTCTTTTTAAAATCCTTTGCTAATGGCCTTCTTGAACTTTATCTTAATGTATATAAGAATTCTTCAAAAGTCACATTATATAATTAATTAAGGATACTAGAGAAAATTAGATACTGCAATGTGTCAACAATGTTTAGAACTGATGTTAAATAAGTCTGGGTGCAGTGCCTCACTCCTGTAATCCCAGCACTTTCGTAGGCGGGTCACCTGAGGTCAGGAGTTCAAGACCAGCTTGGCCAACATGGTGATACCCCAACTCTACTAAAAATATGCAAATTACCTGGGTGTGGTGGTGGATACCTCTAGTTACAACTACTCTGGGAGGCTGAGGCAGGAGAATTGCTTGAACCTGGGAGGTGGAGGTTACAGTGAGCCGAGATCACGCCACTGCACTCCAGCCTGAGAGACAGAGCAAGACTGTTAAAAAAGAAAAAGAAAAAATATCGCTGCTAAATACGTTTCTGGCTATTACTAATTTCTATTTGTGATGGTCTAGTTTGTGCTTTTCTTTTTAATAAAGACTTGTTTTTTAAAAGAAAGCACAGTGATCTGGATGATGTCTTATGGTAAAGCCTTGGGGTAAACTCCAAAGGGTAAGTATTAGCAGTGTCGATGCCACCTCATTACGGTAACCACAATACCACATTTAAATTGAAAAAAAAAATCAGACTTTTCTGAAGTGTCTTGCAAATTCAAATCCTTTCTATGATGGCAAATAAAACAGGAATTTGGAGCACCAAACTTGCCCCTTCCTCTGCAATAAAGTAAACAAAAGTTTCAAACATGTTTTAGAATGAATTCCTAATTTTATACATCAAATGACCACCCTCTCATCACATTGAATACCTATGGTAAGAAATTAGAATTCTCTCTCTCGTCCTTCCTTGTTAGTGTAGGGTAGAAGGGATTTTTTTTTCTCATCCATCACTAGGTTCATGGCTGAAGCACCTATAACAAAAGGCAGTTTAACAACAGAAAAGCATACATATTTATTTAATGTAAATTTTATGTGACATGTGGACCTTCAGAAATGAAGACCCAAAGAAATGGCGAAATCTATGTATATTTATGCTTAGGTTGGATGGGGAGTAGACAGTCATGAGGAAGCATGATTGAACAGAAGGAGTATGATCTAATGGTAATAAGCTGGGGGAACTTAGCAAGGCCTGTTTGTTCATATTATTTTCTGTGTCCCAGTGTGACATTCCTTGTCTCCAGATATGAGGCACATGAGGCTCTTATCACATACTTCAGAGGAAGATCAGATTCTTTTTTTATTTTTTTTTTGAGACAGAGTCTCGCTCTGTCGCCCAGGCTGGAGGGCAGTGGCGTGATCTCCGCTCACTGCAAGCTCCACCTCCCGGGTTCACACCTGTTTTCCTACCTCAGCCTCCCGAGTAGCTGGGACTACAGGTGCCACCACCACACCCGGATAATTTTTTGTATTTTTAGTAGAGACGAGGTTTCACCGTGTTAGCCAGGATGGTCTCAATCTCCTGACCTCGTGATCCACCCACCTCGGCGTCCCAAAGTGCTGAGATTACAGGAGTGAGCCACCGCACCCAGCTGAAGATCAGATTCTTTTACAGCTTGCTTCAGAGAAGAAGGATTGGAGAAGGTCAGAGACCTTTCTCCTTTGTGATTTTCTCAAATGTGAAGGTGCCATCTTCTGGGGTAGCACGTTCTGAACCCAATGCTCTGGGGTAGCGTGTTTCTATTTGTAGAATATCAAGAGAATGGTGTTGCATCTTTCAGAAAACCCAGTCTAGAAAATCTTAGGAATGAAATATACAACCTAATTTTATACATTTTTCTAATTTCTATTTATGGTTAATATTTGAAGAAACATTCCCTCATGCATATAGAGTTTTAATTTAATGTAAGTGGATAATATACATAATAATGCTGGTTGCAAAGATTTTGTGTTCCAGAAGAGTTCAATAATATTTTCCTTAAAGGTTGGCGTGGAAGAAGAAAATTTATTTCCAACATTTTAATCTTTGACTCTGCATTAGCCATTTTCAAGTAGATAAATTAATTTTTTTCACTTGAGTTATTTACTGAAATTGGTGAACTTAATTGCTGAAAAGCTTTAGCTTTTGCTGTTTTTTTTTCGCTAATCATTGATTCAGTGATTACTATTTCTTTTCTATTTTCTTTATATGTACTGTAATTTCTCAATGGCATTCAAGAAACCCAGGAAAGCACATTGAAAGTGGAATTATTTGAGCTGGACATATACTTGTGCATTAAAAAATTCTCCAAATATGTCTTTAAAACTTAATTAAAAATGTCAACTTAGAAACTTAATGTGCCTGGGGCTTAGTCCAGAGGACAGTGGTATCAGCTGAAACAGGAAGATAATGGAAGGGGATTTGAACTTTATGATAAGGACTCCTGGTCAGTTTAAGAAAGACAATGGCAGGATCAGAATATACGTTACTGCCTGCTGTGTATATGCAGCAATAGTGGTTATACCTGGTTCTTTGTCTCCAAATCAGAGCACAGGCCCAACAAGAACAATCCTCGGTCCACTTATGAAGGAGGCTTATCCACTCAGTTGGAGGCTTAACCACTCAGTTGGAGGTATGGTTTCCCTGCATATTGCTGCCAACTTAGCGCTCCGAATGTCCACTTGCATTTTCTACAGAAAGAGTGTTCAGAACTGCGCAATCAAAAGTATGGTTTAACTCTGTTAGCTGAATGCACATATCAGAAATAAGTTTCACACAATTCTGCTGTGTAGTTTTTATTTGAAGATATTATTATTCCCAATATAGGCCTCTTAGAGCTGAGAATGTCCAATTGCAGTTTCTACAGAAAGAGTGTTTCAGAACGGCTCAATCAAAAGTAAGGTTCAACTCTGTTAGTTGAATGCACAGAACAGAAAGAAGTTTCATACAATGCTTCTGTGTTGTTTATATTTGAACATATTCCTTTTTCCATTATTACCCACTTAGCGCTCCGAATGTCCAGTTGCATTTTCTACAGTCAGAGTGTTTCAAATCTCCTCAATCAAAAGTATGGTTTAACTCTGTTAGCGGAATGCTCAGATCAGAAAGAAGTTTCACAGAATGCTTCTGTGTAGCTTATATTTGAATATATTCCTTTTTCCAATACTACCCTCTTAGCGCTCCAAATGTCCAGTTGCATTTTCTACAGAAAGAGTGTTCAGAACTGCACTATCAAAAGTATGGTTTAACTCTGTTAGCTGAATGCACATATCAGAAAGAAGTTTCACAGAATGATTCTGTGTAGTTTATATTTGAAGATAATCCTTTTTCCACTATTACCCTCTTAGCGCTCCGAATCTCCACTTTCATTTTCTACAGAAAGAGTGTTTCAGAACGGCTCAATCAAAACTAAGGTTCAACTCTTTTAGTTGAATGCACAGAACAGAAAGAAGTTTCACAGAATGCTTCTGTGTAGTATTTAGTTGAAGATATTCCTTTTTCGACTATTACCCTCTTAGCGCTCTGAATTTCCACTGGCAGTTTCTACACAAAGAGTGTTTCAGAACTGCTCCTCCAAAAGTAAGGCTCAGCTCTGTTAGTTGAATGCAGAGAACAGAAAGGAGTTTCAGAGAATGCTTCTGTGTAGTTTTTATTTGGAGATATTCCTTTTTCCACTATTACTAACTTAGCGCTCCGAATGTCCACTTGCATTTTCTACAGAAAGAGTGTTTCAGAACGGCTCAATCAAAACTAAGGTTCAACTCTGTTAGTTGAATGTACAGAACAGAAAGGTGTTTCATACAATGCTTCTGTGTAGTTTATATTTGAACATATTCCTTTTTCCACTATTACCCACTTAGCGCTCCGAATGTCCAGTTGCATTTTCTACAGACAGAGTGTTTCAAAACTGCTCAGTCAGAAGTATGGTTTAACTCTGTTAGCTGAATTCTCAGATCAGAAAGAAGTTTCACAGAAAGCTTCTGTGTAGTTTATATTTGAATATATTCCTTTTTCCACTATTACCCTCTTATCGCTCCAAATGTCTAGTTGCATTTTCTACAGAAAGAGTGTTCAGAACTGCTAAATGAAAAGTATGGTTTAATTCTGTTAGCTGAATGCACAGATCAGAAAGAAGTTTCACAGAATGATTCTGTGTAGTTTATATTTGAAGATATTACTTTTTCTAGTATTACCCTCTTAGCGCTCAGAATGTCCACTTGCATTTTCTACAGAAAGAGTGTTCAGAACGGCTCAATCAAAAGTATGGTTTTACTCTATTAGTTGAATGCCCATATCCGAAATAAGTTTCACAGAATGCTTCTGTGTAGTTTTTATTTGAAGATATTCTTTTTCAAAATATAGGCCTCTTAGCGCTCAGAATGTCCAATTGCAGTTTCTACAGAAAGAGCTTTTCAGAACGGCTCCATCAAAAGTAAGGTTCAACTCAGTTAGTTGAATGCACAGAACAGAAATAAGTTTCACAGAATGCTTCTGTGTAGTTTATATTTGAATATATTCCTTTTCCAGTATTACCGTCTTAGCGCTGCGAATATCCACTTGCATTTTCTAAAGAAAGAGTGTTTCAGAACGGCTCAATCAAAAATAAGGTTCAACTCTGTTAGTTAAATGCACAGAAGAGAAAGGAGTTTCATACAATTCTTCTGTGTAGTTTATATTTGAATATATTACTTTTTCCACTACTACCCTCTTAGCGCTCCAAATGTCCAGTTGCATTTTCTACACAAAGAGTGTTCAGAACTGCTCAATCAAAAGTATGCTTTAACTCTGTTCGCTGAATGCACAGATCAGAAAGAAGTTTCACAGAATGATTCTGTGTAGTTTAAATTTGAAGATATTCCTTTTTCCACTATTACCCACATAGCGCTCCAAATGTCCACTAGCATTTTCTACAGAAAGAGTGTTTCAGAACTGCTCAGTCCAAAGTGTGGTTTAACTCTGTTAGCTGAATGCACAGATCAGAAAGAAGTTTCAGAGAATGCTTCTGTGTAGTGTTTATATGAAAATATTCTTTTTACCAATATAGGCCTCTTAGCGCTCAGAATGTCCAATTGCAATTTCTATAGAAAGAGTGTTTCAGAACGGCTCAATGAAAAGTAAGGTTCACCTCTTTTAGTTGAATGCACAGAACAGAAAGTAGTTTCACAGAATGCTTCTGTGTAGTATTTAGTTGAAGATATTCCTTTATTGACTATTACCCACTTAGCCCTCCGAATGTCCACTGGCAGTTTCTACACAAAGAGTGTTTCAGAACTGTTCCTTCAAAAGTAAGGCTCAACTCTGTTAGTTGAATTCAGAAAACAGAAAGGAGTTTCAGAGAATGCTTCTGTGTGGTTTTTATTTGGAGATAATCCTTTTTCCCCTATTACAATCTTAGCGCTCCGAAGGTCCACTTATATTTTCTACACAAAGAGTGTTTCATAACTGCTCAATCAAAAGTATGGTTTAGCTCTGTTAACTGAATGCACGTATCAGAAATATGTTTCACAGAATGCTTCTGTGTAGTTTTTATTTGAAGATATTCTTTTTAACAATGTAGGCCTCTTAGCGCTTAGAAAGTCCAATTGCAGTTTCTACAGAAAGAGTGTTTCAGAACGGCTCAATCAAAAGTAAGGTTCAACTCTGTTAGTTGAATGCACAGAACGGAAAGAAGTTTCACAGAATGCTTCTGTGTAGTTTATATTTGAATATATTCCTTTTTCAACTATTACCCTCTTAGCGCTCCGAATGTCCACTTGCATTTTCTACAGAAAGAATGTTCAGAACGGCTCAATCAAAAGTATGGTTTTACTCTGTTAGTTGAATGCACAGATCAGAAAGAAGTTTCACAGAATGCTTCTGTGTAGTTTTTATTTGTAGATATTCTTTTTCCCAATATAGGCCTTTTAGCGGTCAGAATGTCCAATTGCAGTTTCTACAGAAAGAGTGTTTCACAACGGCTCCATCAAAAGTAAGGTTCAACTCAGTTAGTTGAATGCACAGAACAGAAAGAAGTTTCACAGAATGCTTCTGTGTAGTTTATAATTGAATATATTCCTTTTTCCACTATTACCGTATTAGCGCTCCGAATGTCCACTTGCATTTTCTACAGAAAGAGTGTTCAGAACTGTGCAATCAAAAGTATGGTTTCTATTTCTCCACATCCTCTCCAGCACCTGTTGTTTCCTGATTTTTTTAATGATGGCCATTCTAACTGGTGTGAGATGGTATCTCACTGTGGTTTTTATTTGCATTTCTCTGATGGCCAGTGATGAGGAGCATTTCTTCATGTGTTTTTTGGCTGCATAAATGTCTTCTTTTGAGAAGTGTCTGTTCATGTCCTCTGCCCACTTTTTGATGGGGTTGTTTGTTTTTTTCTTGTAAATTTGTTTGAGTTCATTGTAGATTCTGGATATTAGCCCTTTGTCAGATGAGTAGGTTGCAAAAATTTTCTCCCATTGTGTAGGTTGCCTGTTCACTCTGATGATAGTTTCTTTTGCTGTGCAGAAGCTCTTTAGTTTAATGAGATCCCATTTGTCGATTTTGGCTTTTGTTGCCATTGCTTTTGGTGTTTTAGACATGAAGTCCTTGCCCACGCCTATGTCCTGAATGGTATTGCCTAGGTTTTCTTGTAGGATTTTAATGGTTTTAGGTCTAACATATAAGTCTTTAATCCATCTTGAATTAATTTTTGTATAAGGTGTAAGGAAGGGATCCAGTTTCAGCTTTCTACATATGGCTAGCCAGTTTTCCCAGCACCATTTATTAAATAGGGAATCCTTTCCCCATTTCTTGTTTTTGTCAGGTTTGTCAAAGATCAGATAGTTGTAGCTATGTGGCATCATTTCTGAGGGAACACTTTTACACTGTTGGTGGGACTGTAAACTAGTTCAACCATTGTGGAAGTCAGTGTGGCGATTCCTCAGGGATCTCGAACTAGAAATACCATTTGACCCAGCCATCCCATTACTGGGTATATACCCAAAGGACTATAAATCATGCTGCTATAAAGACACATGCACACGTATGTTTATTGCGGCACTATTCACAATAGCAAAGAGTTGGAACCAACCCAAATGTCCAACAACGATAGACTGGATTAAGAAAATGTGGCACATATACACCATGGAATACTATGCAGCCATAAAAAATGATGAGTTCGTGTCCTTTGTAGGGACATGGATGAAACTGGAAAACATCATTCTCAGTAAACTATCGCAAGGATAAAAAACCAAACACCGCATGTTCTCACTCATAGGTGGGAATTGAACAATGAGAACTCATGGACACAGGAAGGGGAACATGACACTCCGGGGACTGCTGTAGGGCGGGGGGAGGGGGGAGGGACAGCATTAGGAGATACACCTAATGCTAAATGACGAGTTAATGGGTGCAGGAAATCAACATGGCACATGGATACATATGTAACAAAACTGCACATTGTGCACATGTACCCTAAAACCCTAAAGTATAATAAAAAAAAAGAAAAGAAAAAAAAAAAAAAAAAAAAAAAAAAGTATGGTTTAACTCTGTTAGCTGAATGCACATATCAGAAATAAGTTTCACACAATGCTGCTGTGTAGTTTTTATTTGAAGATATTATTATTCCCAATATAGGCCTCTTGGAGCTGAGAATGTCCAATTGCAGTTTCTACAGAAAAAGTGTTTCAGAACGGCTCAATCAAAAGTAAGGTTCAACTCTGTTAGTTGAATGCACAGAACAGAAAGAAGTTTCATACAATGCTTCTGTGTAGTTTATATTTGAACATATTCCTTTTTCCATTATTACCCACTTAGCGCTCCGAATGTCCAGTTGCATTTTCAACAGTCAGAGGGTTTCAAATCTCCTCAATCAAAAGTATGGTTTAACTCTGTTAGCGGAATGCTCAGATCAGAAAGAAGTTTCACAGAATGCTTCTGTGTAGCTTATATTTGAATATATTCCTTTTTCCACTACTACCCTCTTAGCGCTCCAAATGTCCAGTTGCATTTTCTACAGAAAGAGTGTTCAGAACTGCTCAATCAAAAGTATGGTTTAACTCTGTTAGCTGAATGCACATATCAGAAAGAAGTTTCACAGAATGATTCTGTGTAGTTTATATTTGAAGATAATCCTTTTTCCACTATTACCCTCTTAGCGCTCCGAATCTCCACTTTTATTTTCTACAGAAAGAGTGTTTCAGAACGGCTCAATCAAAACTAAGTTTCAACTCTTTTAGTTGAATGCACAGAACAGAAAGAAGTTTCACAGAATGCTTCTGTGTAGTATTTAGTTGAAGATATTCCTTTTTCGACTATTACCCTCTTAGCGCTCTGAATTTCCACTGGCAGTTTCTACACAAAGAGTGTTTCAGAACTGCTCCTCCAAAAGTAAGGCTCAGCTCTGTTAGTTGAATGCAGAGAACAGAAAGGAGTTTCAGAGAATGCTTCTGTGTAGTTTTTATATGGAGATATTCCTTTTTCCACTATTACTAACTTAGCGCTCCGAATGTCCACTTGCATTTTCTACAGAAAGAGTGTTTCAGAACGGCTCAATCAAAACTAAGGTTCAACACTTTTAGTTGAATGCACAGAACAGAAAGAAGTTTCACAGAATGCTTCTGTGTAGTTTTTATTTGTAGATATTATTTTTCCCAATATAGGCCTCTTAGCGCTCAGAATGTCCAATTGCATTTTCTACAGAAAGAGTGTTCCAGAACGGCTCAATCAAAAGCAAGGTTCAACTCAGTTAGTTGAATGCAGAGAACAGAAAGAAGTTTCACAGAATGCTTCTTTGTAGTTTATATTTGAGTATATTGCTTTTTCCACTATTACCGTCTTAGCGCTCTGAATTTCAACTTGCATTTTCTACAGAAAGAGTGTTCAGAACTGCGCAATCAAAAGTATGGTTTAACTCTGTTAGCTGAATGCACATATCAGAAATAAGTTTCACACAATGCCTCTGTGTAGTTTTTATTTGAATATATTATTTTTCCCAATATAGGCCTCTTGGGGCTCAGAATGTCCAATTGCAGTTTCTACAGAAAGAGTGTTTCAGAACGGCTCAATCAAAAGTATGTTTCAACTCTGTTAGTTGAATGTACAGAACAGAAAGATGTTTCATACAATGCTTCTGTGTAGTTTATATTTGAACATATTCCTTTTTCCACTATTACCCACTTAGCGCTCCGAATGTCCAGTTGCATTTTCTACAGACAGAGTGTTTCAAAACTGCTCAGTCAAAAGTATGGTTTAACTCTGTTAGCTGAATGCTCAGATCAGAAAGAAGTTTCACAGAATGCTTCCGTGTAGTTTATATTTGAATATATTCCTTTTTCCACTACTACCCACTTATCGCTCCAAATGTCTAGTTGCATTTTCTACAGAAAGAGTGTTCAGAAATGCTCAATGAAAAGTATGGTTTAATTCTGTTAGCTGAATGCACAGATCAGAAAGAAGTTTCACAGAATGATTCTGTGTAGTTTATATTTGAAGATATTACTTTTTCTAGTATTACCCTCTTAGCGCTCAGAATGTCCACTTGCATTTTCTACAGAAAGAGTGTTCAGAACGGCTCAATCAAAAGTATGGTTTTACTCTATTAGTTGAATGCCCATATCCGAAATAAGTTTCACAGAATGCTTCTGTGTAGTTTTTATTTGAAGATATTCTTTTTCAAAATATAGGCCTCTTAGCGCTCAGAATGTCCAATTGCAGTTTCTACAGAAAGAGATTTTCAGAACGGCTCCATCAAAAGTAAGGTTCAACTCAGTTAGTTGAATGCACAGAACAGAAATAAGTTTCACAGAATGCTTCTGTGTAGTTTATATTTGAATATATTCCTTTTCCAGTATTACCGTCTTAGCGCTGCGAATATCCACTTGCATTTTCTAAAGAAAGAGTGTTTCAGAACGGCTCAATCAAAAATAAGGTTCAACTCTGTTAGTTAAATGCACAGAAGAGAAAGGAGTTTCATACAATGCTTCTGCGTAGTTTATATTTGAATATATTACTTTTTCCACTACTACCCTCTTAGCGCTCCAAATGTCCAGTTGCATTTTCTACAGAAAGAGTGTTCAGAACTGCTCAATCAGAAGTATGCTTTAACTCTGTTAGCTGAATGCACAGATCAGAGAGAAGTTTCACAGAATGATTCTGTGTAGTTTATATTTGAAGATATTCCTTTTTCCACTATTACCCACTTAGCGCTCCAAATGTCCAGTAGCATTTTCTACAGAAAGAGTGTTTCAGAACTGCTCAATCCAAAGTATGGTTTAACTCTGTTAGCTAAATGCACAGATCAGAAAGAAGTTTCACAGAATGCTTCTGTGTAGTGTTTATATGAAAATATTCTTTTTACCAATATAGGCTTCTTAGCGCTCAGAATGTCCAAATGCAGTTTCTATAGAAAGAGTGTTTCAGAACGGCTCAATGAAAAGTAAGGTTCACCTCTTTTAGTTGAATGCACAGAACAGAAAGTAGTTTCACAGAATGCTTCTGTGTAGTATTTAGTTGAAGATATTACTTTATTGACTATTACCCACTTAGCGCTCTGAATGTCCACTGGCAGTTTCTACACAAAGAGTGTTTCAGAACTGTTCCTTCAAAAGAAAGGCTCAACTCTATTAGTTGAATTCAGAGAACAGAAAGGAGTTTCAGAGAATGCTTCTGTGTGGTTTTTATTTGGAGAAAATCCTTTTTCCCCTATTACAATCTTAGCGCTCCGAAGGTCCACTTATATTTTCTACACAAAGAGTGTTTCATAACTGCTCAATCAAAAGTATGGTTTAGCTCTGTTAACTGAATGCACATATCAGAAATATGTTTCACAGAATGCTTCTGTGTAGTTTTTATTTGAAGATATTCTTTTTAACAATGTAGGCCTCTTAGCGCTTAGAAAGTCCAATTGCAGTTTCTACAGAAAGAGTGTTTCAGAACGGCTCAATCAAAAGTAAGGTTCAACACTCTTAGTTGAATGCACAGAACAGAAAGAAGTTTCACAGAATGCTTCTGTGTAGTTTATATTTGAATATATTCCTTTTTCCACTATTACCGTATTAGCGCTCCGAATGTCCACTTGCATTTTCTACAGAAAGAGTGTTCAGAACTGCGCAATCAAAAGTATGGTTTAACTCTGTTAGCTGAATGCAAATATCAGAAATAAGTCTCACACAATGCTGCTGTGTAGTTTTTATTTGAAGATATTATTTTTCCCAATATAGGCCTCTTAGAGCTCAGAATGTCCAATTGCAGTTTCTACAGAAAGAGTGTTTCAGAACGGCTCAATCGAAAGTAAGGTTCAACTCTGTTAGTTGAATGCACAGAACAGAAAGAAGTTTCATACAATGCTTCTGTGTAGTTTATATTTGAACATATTCCTTTTTCCATTATTACCCACTTAGCGCTCTGAATGTAGAGTTGCATTTTCTACAGACAGAGTGTTTCAAATCTCCTCAATCAAAAGTATGGTTTAACTCTGTTAGCTGAGTGCTCAGATCAGAAAGAAGTTTCACAGAATGCTTCTGTGTAGCTTATATTTGAATATATTCCTTTTTCCATTACTACCCTCTTAGCGCTCCAAATGTCCAGTTGCATTTTCTACAGAAAGAGTGTTCAGAACTGCTCTATCAAAAGTATGGTTTAACTCTGTTAGGTGAATGCACATATCAGAAAGAAGTTTCACAGGATGATTCTGTGTAGTTTATATTTGAATATAATCCTTTTTCCACTATTATCCTCTTAGCGCTACGAATCTCCACTTTCCTTTTCTACAGAAAGAGTGTTTCAGAACGGCTCAATCAAAACTAAGTTTCAACTCTTTTAATTGAATGCACAGAACAGAAAGCAGTTTCACAGAATGCTTCTGTGTAGTATTTAGTTGAAGATATTCCTTTTTCGACTATTACCCTCTTAGCGCTCTGAATTTCCACCGGCAGTTTCTACACAAAGAGTGTTTCAGAACTGCTCCTTCAAAAGTAAGGCTCAGCTCTGTTAGTTGAATGCAGAGAACAGAAAGGAGTTTCAGAGAATGCTTCTGTGTAGTTTTTATTTGGAGATATTCCTTTTTTCACTATTACAATCTTAGCGCTCGGAATGTCCACTTGCATTTCCTACAGAAAGAGTGTTTCAGAACGGCTCAATCAAAACAAAGGTTCAACACTTTTAGTTGAATGCACAGAATAGAAAGAAGTTTCACAGAATGCTTCTGTGTAGTTTTTATTTGTAGATATTCTTTTTCCCAGTATAGGCCTCTTAGCGCTCAGAATGTCCAATTGCATTTTCTACAGAAAGAGTGTTCCAGAACGGCTCAATCAAAAGCAAGGTTCAACTCAGTTAGTTGAATGCAGAGAAGAGAAAGAAGTTTCACAGAATGCTTCTGTGTAGTTTATATTTGAGTATATTGCTTTTTCCACTATTACCCTCTTAGCGCTCCAAATGTCCACTTGCATTTTCTACAGAAAGAGTGTTCAGAACTGCGCAATCAAAAGTATGGTTTAACTCTGTTAGCTGAATGCACATATCAGAAATAAGTTTCACAGAATGTTTCTGTGTAGTTTTAATTTGTAGATATTCTTTTTCCCAATATAGGCCTTTTAGCGGTCAGAATGTCCAATTGCAGTTTCTACAGAAACAGTGTTTCACAACGGCTAAATCAAATTAAGGTTCAACTCTGTTAGTTGAATGCACAGAACAGAAAGAAGTTTCATACAATGCTTCTGTGTAGTTTATATTTGAACATATTCCTTTTTCCACTATTACCCACTTAGCGCTCCGAATGTCCACTTGCATTTTCTACAGAAAGAGTGTTCAGAACTGCGCAATCAAAAGTATGGTTTAACTCTGTTAGCTGAATGCACATATCAGAAATAAGTCTCACAAAATGCTGCTGTGTAGTTTTTATTTGAAGATATTATTTTTCCCAATATAGGCCTCTTAGAGCTCAGAATGTCCAATTGCAGTTTCTACAGAAAGAGTGTTTCAGAACGGCTCAATCGAAAGTAAGGTTCAACTCTGTTAGTTGAATGTTGAATGCACAGAACAGAAAGAAGTTTCATACAATGCTTCTGTGTAGTTTATATTTGAACATATTCCTTTTTCCATTATTACCCACTTAGCGCTCTGAATGTAGAGTTGCATTTTCTACAGACAGAGTGTTTCAAATCTCCTCAATCAAAAGTATGGTTTAACTCTGTTAGCTGAGTGCTCAGATCAGAAAGAAGTTTCACAGAATGCTTCTGTGTAGCTTATATTTGAATATATTCCTTTTTCCATTACTACCCTCTTAGCGCTCCAAATGTCCAGTTGCATTTTCTACAGAAAGAGTGTTCAGAACTGCTCTATCAAAAGTATGGTTTAACTCTGTTAGGTGAATGCACATATCAGAAAGAAGTTTCACAGGATGATTCTGTGTAGTTTATATTTGAATATAATGCTTTTTCCACTATTATCTTCTTAGCGCTACGAATCTCCACTTTCCTTTTCTACAGAAAGAGAGTTTCAGAACGGCTCAATCAAAACTAAGTTTCAACTCTTTTAATTGAATGCACAGAACAGAAAGCAGTTTCACAGAATGCTTCTGTGTAGTATTTAGTTGAAGATATTCCTTTTTCGACTCTTACCCTCTTAGCGCTCTGAATTTCCACCGGCAGTTTCTACACAAAGAGTGTTTCAGAACTGCTCCTTCAAAAGTAAGGCTCAGCTCTGTTAGTTGAATGCAGAGAACAGAAAGGAGTTTCAGAGAATGCTTCTGTGTAGTTTTTATTTGGAGATATTCCTTTTTTCACTATTACTATCTTAGCGCTCGGAATGTCCACTTGCATTTCCTACAGAAAGAGTGTTTCAGAACGGCTCAATCAAAACAAAGGTTTAACACTTTTAGTTGAATGCACAGAATAGAAAGAAGTTTCACAGAATGCTTCTGTGTAGTTTTTATTTGTAGATATTCTTTTTCCCAATATAGGCCTCTTAGCGCTCAGAATGTCCAATTGCATTTTCTACAGAAAGAGTGTTCCAGAACGGCTCAATCAAAAGCAAGGTTCAACTCAGTTAGTTGAATGCAGAAAACAGAAAGAAGTTTCACAGAATGCTTCTGTGTAGTTTATATTTGAGTATATTGCTTTTTCCACTATTACCCTCTTAGCGCTCCGAATGTCCACTTGCATTTTCTACAGAAAGAGTGTTCAGAACTGCGCAATCAAAAGTATGGTTTAACTCTGTTAGCTGAATGCACATATCAGAAATAAGTTTCACAGAATGTTTCTGTGTAGTTTTAATTTGTAGATATTCTTTTTCCCAATATAGGCCTTTTAGCGGTCAGAATGTCCAATTGCAGTTTCTACAGAAACAGTGTTTCACAACGGCTAAATCAAATTAAGGTTCAACTCTGTTAGTTGAATGCACAGAACAGAAAGAAGTTTCATACAATGCTTCTGTGTAGTTTATATTTGAACATATTCCTTTTTCCACTATTACCCACTTAGCGCTCCGAATGTCCAGTTGCATTTTCTACAGACAGAGAGTTTCAAAACTGCTCAGTCAAAAGTATGGTTTAACTCTGTTAGCTGAATGCTCAGATCAGAAAGAAGTTTCACAGAATGCTTCTGTGTAGTTTATATTTGAATATATTCCTTTTTCCACTACTACCCTCTTAGCGCTCCAAATGTCCAGTTGCATTTTCTACAGAAAGAGTGTTCAGAACTGCTCAATGAAAAGTATGGTTTAATTCTGTTAGCTGAATGCACAGAACAGAAAGAAGTTTCACAGAATGATTCTGTGTGGTTTATATTTGAAGATATTACTATTTCCAGTATTACCCTCTTAGAGCTCCCAATGTCCACTTGCATTTTCTACAGAAAGAGTGTTCAGAACTGCTCAATCAAAAGTGTGGTTTTACTCTATTAGTTGAATGCACATATCAGAAATAAGTTTCACAGAATGCTTCTGTGTAGTTTTTATTTGAAGATATTCTTTTTCCCAATATAGGCCTCTTAGCGCTCAGAATGTCCAATTGCAGTTTCTAAAGAAAGAGTGTTTCAGAACGGCTCCATCAAAAGTAAGGTTCAACTCAGTTAGTTGAATGCACAGAACAGAAAGAAGTTTCACAGAATGCTTCTGTGTAGTTTATATTTGAATATATTCCTTTTCCAGTATTACCGTCTTAGCGCTCAGAATATCCACTTGCATTTTCTACAGAAATAGTGTTTCAGAACGGCTGAATCAAAAATAAGGTTCAACTCTGTTAGTTGAATGCGCAGAAGAGAATGAAGTTTCATACAATGCTTCTGTGTAGTTTATAATTGAATATATTAATTTTTCCACTATTACCGTATTAGCGCTCCGAATGTCCACTTGCATTTTCTACAGAAAGAGTGTTCAGAACTGCACAATCAAAAGTATGGTTTAACTCTGTTAGCTGAATGCTCAGATCAGAAAGAAGTTTCACAGAATTCTTCTGTGTAGCTTATATTTGAATATATTCCTTTTTCCACTACTACCCTCATAGCGCTCCAAATGTCCAGTTGCATTTTCTACAGAAAGAGTGTTCAGAACTGCACTATCAAAAGTATGGTTTAACTCTGTTAGCTGAATGCACATATCAGAAAGAAGTTTCACAGAATGATTCTGTGTAGTTTATATTTGAAGATAATCTTTTTTCCACTATTACCCTCTTAGCGCTCCGAATCTCCACTTTCATTTTCTACAGAAAGAGTGTTTCAGAACGGCTCAATCAAAACTAAGGTTCAGCTCCTTTAGTTGAATGCACAGAACAGAAAGAAGTTTCAGAGAATGCTTCTGTGTAGTATTTAGTTGAAGATATTCCTTTTTCGACTATTACCCTCTTAGCGCTCTGAATTTCCACTGGCAGTTTCTACACAAAGAGTGTTTCAGAACTGCTCCTTCAAAAGTAAGGCTCAGCTCTGTTAGTTGAATGCAGAGAACAGAAAGGAGTTTCAGAGAATGCTTCTGTGTAGTTTTTATTCGGATATATTCCTTTTTCCACTATTACTATCTTAGCGCTCCGAATGTCCTCTTGCATTTTCTACAGAAAGAGTGTTTCAGAACGGCTCAATCACAACTAAGGTTGAACACTTTTAGTTGAATGCACAGAACAGAAAGAAGTTTCACGGAATGATTCTGTGTAGTTTTTATTTGTAGATATTCTTTTTCCCAATATAGGCCTCTTAGCGCTCAGAATGTCCAATTGCATTTGCTACAGAAAGAGTGTTCCAGAACGGCTCAATCAAAAGCAAGGTTCAACTCAGTTAGTTGAATGCAGAGAACAGAAGGAAGTTTCATAGAATGCTTCTGTGTAGTTTATATTTGGGTATATTGCTTTTTCCACTATTACCCTCTTAGCGCTCCGAATGTCCACTTGCATTTTCTACAGAAAGAGTGTTCAGAACTGCGCAATCAAAAGTATGGTTTAACTCTGTTAGCTGAATGCACATATCAGAAGTAAGTTTCACACAATGCTTCTGTGTAGTTTTTATTTGAATATATTATTTTTCCCAATATAAGCCTCTTTGGGCTCATATTGTCCAAATGCAGTTTCTACAGAAAGAGTGTCAGAACGGCTCAATCAAAAGCAAGGTTCAACTCAGTTAGTTGAATGTACAGAACAGAAAGATGTTTCATACAATGCTTCTGTGTAGTTTATATTTGAACATATTCCTTTTTCCACTATTACCAACGTAGCGCTCCGAATGTCCAGTTGCATTTTCTACAGACAGAGTGTTTCAAAACTGCTCAGTCAAAAGTGTGGTTTAACTCTGTTAGCTGAATGCTCAGATCAGAAAGAACTTTCACAGAATGCTTCTGTGTAGTTTATATTTGAATATATTTCTTTTTCCACTACTACCCTCTTATCGCTCCAAATGTCCAGTTGCATTTTCTACAGAAAGAGTGTTCAGAACTGCTCAATCAAAATTATGGTTTAATTCTGTTAGCTGAATGCACAGATCAGAAAGAAGTTTCACAGAATGATTCTGTGTAGTTTATATTTGAAGATATTACTATTTCCAGTATTACCCTCTTAGAGCTCCGAATGTACACTTGCATTTTCTACAGAAAGAGTGTTCAGAACTGCTCAATCAAAAGTATGGTTTTACTCTGTTAGTTGAATGCCCATATCAGAAATAAGTTTCACAGAATGCTTCTGTGTAATTTTTATTTGAAGATATTCTTTTTCCCAATATAGGCCTCTTAGCTCTCAGAATGTCCAATTGCAGTTTCTACAGAAAGAGTGTTTCAGAACCCCTCCATCAAACGTAAGGTTCAACTCAGTTATTTGAATGCAGAGAACAGAAAGTAGTTTCACAGAATGCTTCTGTGTAGTTTATATTTGAATATATTCCTTTTCCAGTATTACCGTCTTAGCGCTCCGAATATCCACTTGCATTTTCTACAGAAAGAGTGTTTCAGAACGGCTCAATCAAAAATAAGGTTCAAATCTGTTAGTTGAATGCACAGAACAGAAAGAAGTTTCATACAATGCTTCTGTGTAGTTTATATTTGAAGACATTCCTTTTTCCACTACTACCCTTTTAGCGCTCCAAATGTCCAGTTGCATTTTCCACAGAAAGAGTGTTCAGAACTGCTCAATCAAAAGTATGGTTTAACTCTGTTAGCTGAATGCACAGATCAGAAATAAGTTTCACAGAATGATTCTGTGTAGTTGATATTTGAATATATTCCTTTTTCCACTATTACCCACTTAGCGCTCCAAATGTCCTGTAGCATTTTCTACAGAAAGAGTGTTTCAGAACTGCTCAATCAAAAGTATGGTTTAACTCTGTTAGCTGAATGCCCAGATCAGAAAGTAGTTTCACAGAATGCTTCTGTGTAGTGTTTATATGAAAATATTCTTTTTACCAATATAGGCCTCTTAGCGCTCAGAATGTCCAATTGCAGTTTCTATAGAAAGAGTGTTTCAGAACGGCTCAATGAAAAGTAAGGTTCACCTCTTTTAGTTGAATGCACAAAACAGGAAGAAGTTTCACAGAATGCTTCTGTGTAGTATTCAGTTGAAGATATCCCTTTATTGACTATTACACACTTAGCGCTCCGAATGTCCACTGGCAGTTTCTACAAAAAGAGTGTTTCAGAACTGTTCCTTCAAAAGTAAGGCTAAACTCTGTTAGTTGAATTCAGAGAACAGAAAGAGTTTCAGAGAATGCTTCTGTGTGGTTTTTATTTGGAGATAATCCTTTTTCCTCTATAAAAATCTTAGCGCTCCGAAGGTCCACTTGCATTTTCTACACAAAGAATGTTTCATAACTGCTCAATCAAAAGTATGGTTTAGCTCTGTTAACTGAATGCACATATCAGAAATAAGTTTCACAGAATGCTTCTGTGTAGTTTTTATTTGAAGATATTCTTTTTAACAATGTAGGCCTCTTAGCGCTTAGAAAGTCCAATTGCAGTTTCTACAGAAAGAGTGTTTCAGAACGGCTCAATCAAAAGTAAGATTCAACTCTGTTAGTTGAATGCACAGAACAGAAAGAAGTTTCACAGAATGCTTCTGTGTAGTTTATATTTGAATATATTCCTTTTTCAACTATTACCCTCTTAGCGCTCCGAATGTCCACTTGCATTTTCTACAGAAAGAGTGTTCAGAACGGCTTAATCAAAAGTATGGCTTTACTCTGTTAGTTGAATGCACAGATCCGAAAGAAGTTTCACAGAATGCTTCTGTGTAGTTTTTATTTGTAGATATTCTTTTTCCCAATATAGGCCTTTTAGCGGTCAGAATGTCCAATTGCAATTTCTACAGAAAGAGTGTTTCACAACGGCTCCATCAAAAGAAATGTTCAACTCAGTTAGTTGAATGCACAGAACAGAAAGAAGTTTCACAGAATGCTTCTGTGTAGTTTATAATTGAATATATTCCTTTTTCCACTATTACCGTATTAGCGCTGCGAATGTCCACTTGCATTTTCTACAGAAAGAGTGTTCAGAACTGCGCAATCAAAAGTATGGTTTAACTCTGTTAGCTGAATGCACAGATCAGAAATAAGTTTCACACAATGCTTCTGTGTAGTTTTTATTTGAAGATATTATTTTTCCCAATATAGGCTTCTTAGATCTCAGAATGTCCAATTGCTCTTTCTACAGAAAGAGTGTTTCAGAACGGCTCAATCAAAATAAGCTTCAACTCTGTTACTTGAATGCACAGAACAGAAAGAAGTTTCATACAATGCTTCTGTGTAGTTTATATTGAACATTTTTCTTTTTCCATTATTACCCACTTAGCGCTCCGAATGTCCAGTTGCATTTTCTACAGACAGAGTGTTTCAAATCTCCTCAATCAAAAGTATTTTTTAACTCTGTTAGCTGAATGCTCAGATCAGAAAGAAGTTTCACAGAATGCTTCTGTGTAGCTTATATTTGAATATATTCCTTTTTCCACTACTACCCTCTTAGCGCTCCAAATGTCCAGTTGCATTTTCTACAGAAAGAGTGTTCAGAACTGCTCTATCAAAAGTATGCTTTAACTCTGTTAGCTGAATGCACATATCAGAAAGAAGTTTCACAGGATGATTCTGTGTAGTTTATATTTGAAGATAGTCCTTTTACCACTATTACCCTCTTAGCGCTCCGAATCTCCACTTTCATTTTCTACAGAAAGAGTGTTTCAGAACGGCTCAATCAAAACTAAGTTTCAACTCTTTTAGTTGAATGCACAGAACAGAAATTAGTTTCACAGAATGCTTCTGTGTAGTATTTAGTTGAAGATATTCCTTTTTCGACTATTACCGTCTTAGCGCTCCGAATGTCCACTGGCAGTTCCTACGCAAGGAGTGTTTCAGAACTGCTCCTTCAAAACTGAGACTCAGCTCTGTTAGTTGAATGCAGAGAACAGAAAGGAGTTTCAGAGAATGCTTCTGTGTAGTTTTTATTTGGAGATATTCCTTTTTCCACTATTACAATCTTAGCGTTCCGAATGTCCACTTGCATTTTCTACAGAAAGAGTGTTTCAGAACGGCTCAATCAAAACTAAGGTTCAACACTTTTAGTTGAATGCACAGAACAGAAAGAAGTTTCACAGAATGCTTCTGTGTAGTTTTTATTTGTAGATAGTTTTTTTCCCAATATAGGCCTCTTAGCGCTCAGAATGTCCAATTGCATTTTCTACAGAAAGAGTGTTTCAGAACGGCTCAATCAAAAGCAAGGTTCAACACAGTTAGTTGAATGCAGAGAACAGAAAGAAGTTTCACAGAATGCTTCTGTGTAGTTTACATTTGGATATATTGCTTTTTCCACTATTACCCTCTTAGCGCTCGGAATGTCCACTTGCATTTTCTACAGAAAGAGTATTCAGAACTGTGCAATCAAAAGTATGGTTTAACTCTGTTAGCTGAATGCACATATCACAAATAAGTTTCACACAATGCTTCTGTGTAATTTTTATTTGAATATATTATTTTTCACAATATAGGCCTCTTAGCGCTCAGAATGTCCAATTACAGTTTCTACAGAAAGAGTGTTTAAGAACGGCTCAATCAAAAGTAAGGTTCAACTCAGTTATTTGAATGCACAGAACAGAAAGAAGTTTCACAGAATGCTTCTGTGTAGTTTATATTTGAACATATTCCTTTTTCCACCATTACCCACTTAGCGCTCCAAATGTCCAGTAGCATTTTCTACAGAAAGAGTGTTTCAGAACTGCTCAATCAAAAGTATGGTTTAACTCTATTAGCTGAATGCACAGATCAGAAAGAAGTTTAACAGAATGCTTCTGTGTAGTGTTTATATGAAAATATTCTTTTTACCAATATATGCCTCTTAGCGCTCAGAATGTCCAATTGCAGTTTCTATAAAAAGAGTGTTTCAGAACGGCTCAATGAAAAGTAAGGTTCACTTCTTTTAGTTGAATGCACAGAACAGAAAGAAGTTTCACAGAATGCTTCTGTGTAGTATTTAGTTGAAGATATTCCTTTATTGACTATTACCCACTTAGCGCTCCGAATGTCCACTGGCAGTTTCTACACAAAGAGTGTTTCAGAACTGTTCCTTCAAAAGTAAGGCTAAACTCTGTTAGTTGAATTCAGAGAACAGAAAGGAGTTTCTGAGAATGCTTCTGTGTAGTTTTTATTTGGAGATATTCCTTTTTCCTCTATTACAATCTTAGCGCTCCGAAGGTCCCCTTGCATTTTCTACACAAAGAGTGTTTCATAAGTGCTCAATCAAAAGTATTGTTTAGATCTGTTAACTGAATGCACAGATCAGAAATAAGTTTCAGAGAATGCTTCTGTGTAGTTTTTATTTGGAGATATTCCTTTTTCCACTAATAAAATCTTAGCGCTCAGAATGTCCACTTTCATTTTCTACAGAAAGAGTGTTTCAGAACGGCTCAATCAAAACAAAGGTTCAACACTATTAGTTGAAAGCACAGAACAGAAAAAGTTTCACAGAAGGCTTCTGTGTAGTTTTTATGTGTAGATATTCTTTTTCCCAATATAGGCCTCTTAGCGCTCAGAATGTCCAATTGCATTTTCTACAGAAAGAGAGTTTCAGAATGGCTCAATCAAAAGCAAGGTTTAACTCAGTTAGTTGAATGTAGAGATCAGAAAGAAGTTTCACAGAATGCTTCTGTGTAGTTTATATATGAATATATTGCTTTTTCCACTATTACCCTCTAAGCGCTCCGAATGTCCACTTGCATTTTCTACAGAAAGAGTGTTCAGAACTGTGCAATCAAATGTATGCTTTAACTCTGTTAGCTGAATGCACATATCACAAATAAGTTTCACACAATGCTTCTGTGTAGTTTTTATTTGAATATATTATTTTTCGCAATATAGGCCTCCTAGCGCTCAGAATGTCCAATTACAGTTTCTACAGAAACAGTGTTTAAGAACGGCTCAATCAAAAGTAAGGTTCAACTCTGTTAGTTGAATGTACAGAACACAAAGTTGTTTCATACAATGCTTCTGTGTAGTTTATATTTGAACATATTCCTTTTTCCACTATTACCCACTTAACGCTTCGAATGTCCAGTTGCATTTTCTACAGACAGAGGGTTTCAAAACTGCTCAATCAAAAGTATGGTTTAACTCTGTTAGCTGAATGCTCAGATCAGAAAAAGTTTCACAGAATGTTTCTCTGTAGTTTATATTTGAATATATTCTTTTTCAACTACTACCCTCTTAGCGCTCCAAATGTCCAGTTGCATTTTCTACAGAAAGAGTGTCCAGAACTGCTCAATCAAAAGTATGGTTTAACTCTGTTAGCTGAATGCACATATCAGAAATAAGTTTCACACAATGCTGCTGTGTAATTTTTATTTGAAGATATTATTTTTCCCAATATAGGCCTCTTAGCGCTCAGAATGTCCAATTGCAGTTTCTACAGAAAGTGTTTCAGAACGGCTCAATCAAAAGTAAGTTTCAAATCTGTTAGTTGAATGCACAGAACAGAAAGAAGTTTCATACAATGCTTCTGTTTAGTTTATATTTGAACATATTCCTTTTTCCATTATTACCCACTTAGCGCTCCGAATGTCCAATTGCATTTTCTACAGACAGAGTTTTTCAAAACTGCTCAATCAAAAGTATGGTTTAACTCTGTTAGCTGAATGCTCAGATCAGAAAGAAGTTTCACAGAATGCTTCTGTGTAGTTTATGTTTGAATATACACCTTTTTCCACTACTACCCTCGTAGCGCTCCAAATGTCCAGTTGCATTTTCTACAGAAAGAGTGTTCAGAACTGCTCAATCAAAAGTATGTTTTAACTCTGTTACCTGAATGCTCAGATCAGAAAGAAGTTTCACAGAATGATTCTGTGTAGTTTATATTTGAAGATATTCCTTTTTCCACTATTACACTGTTAGCGCTCCAAATCTCCACTTTCATTTTCTACAGAAAGAGTGTTTCAGAACGGCTCAATCAAAACTAATGTTCAACTCTTTTAGTTGAATGCACAGAAAAGAAAGAAGTTTCACAGAATGCTTCTGTGTAGTATTTAGTTGAAGATATTCCTTTTTCGACTATTACCGTCTTAGCGCTCCGAATGTCCACTGGCAGTTCCTACACAAAGAGTGTTTCAGAACTGCTCCTTCAAAAGTAAGGCTCAGCTCTGTTAGTTGAATGCAGAGAACAGAAAGGAGTTTCAGAGAATGCTTCTGTGTAGTTTTTATTTGGAGATATTCCTTTTTTCACTATTACAATCTTAGCGCTCCGAATGTCCACTTGCATTTTCTACAGAAATAGTGTTTCAGAACGGCTCAATCAAAACTAAGGTTCAACACTTTTAGTTGAATTCACAGAACAGAAAGAAGTTTCACAGAATGCTTCTGTGTAGTTTTCATGTGTAGATATTATTTTTCCCAATATAGGCCTCTTAGCGCTCAGAATGTCCAATTGCAATTTCTACAGAAAGAGTGTTTCAGAACGGCTCAATCAAAAGCAAGTTTTAACTCAGTTAGTTGAATGCAGAGATCAGAAGGAAGTTTCACAGATGCTTCTGTGTAATTTATATTTGAATATATTCCTTTTTCCACTATTACCCTCTTAGCGCTCCGAAAGTCCACTTGCATTTTCTACAGAAAGAGTGTTCAGAACTGTGCAATCAAATGTATGGTTTAAATCTGTTAGCTGAATGCACATATCAGAAATAGGTTTCACAAAATGCTTCTGTGTAGTTTTTATTTGAATATATTATTTTTCGCAATATAGGCCTCCTAGCGCTCAGAATGTCCAATTACAGTTTCTACAGAAACAGTGTTTAAGAACGGCTCAATCAAAAGTAAGGTTCAACTCTGTTAGTTGAATGTACAGAACACAAAGTTGTTTCATACAATGCTTCTGTGTAGTTTATAATTGAATATATTCCTTTTTCCACTATTACCGTATTAGCGCTCCGAATGTCCACTTGCATTTTCTACAGAAAGAGTGTTCAGAACTGCGCAATCAAAAGTATGGTTTAACTCTGTTAGCTGAATGGACATATCAGAAATAAGTTTCACACAATGCTGCTGTGTAGTTTTTATTTGAAGATATTATTTTTCCCAATATATGCCTCTTAGCGCTCAGAATATCCAATTGCAGTTTCTACACAAAGAGTGTTTCAGAACGGCTCAATCAAATGTAAGGTTCAACTCTGTTAGTTGAATGCACAGAATATAAAGGAGTTTCATACAATGCTTCTGTGTAGTTTATATTTGAACATATTCCTTTTTCCATTATTACCCACTTAGCGCTCCGTATGTAAAGTTGCATTTTCTACAGACAGAGTGTTTCAAATCTCCTCAATCAAAAGTATGGTTTAACTCTGTTAGCTGAATGCTCAGATCAGAAAGAAGTTTCACAGAATGCTTCTGTGTAGCTTATATTTGAATATATTCCTTTTTCCACTACTACCCTCTTAGCGCTCCAAATGTCCAGTTGCATTTTCTACAGAAAGAGTGTTCAGAACTGCTCTATCAAAAGTATGGTTTAATTCTGTTAGTTGAATGCACAGATCAGAAAGAAGTTTAACAGAATGATTCTGTGTAGTTTATATTTGAAGATATTACTTTTTCCAGTATTACCCTCTTAGCGCTCCGAAGGTCCACTTCCATTATCTACAGAAGGAGTGTTCACAACGGCTCAATCAAAAGTATGGTTTTACTCTATTAGTTGAATGCCCATATCAGAAATAAGTTTCACAGAATGCTTCTGTGTAGTTTTTATTTGAAGATATTCCTTTTCCCAATATAGGCCTCTTAGCACTCAGAATGTCCAATTGCAGTTTCTACAGAAAGAGTGTTTGAGAACGGCTCCATCAAAAGTAAGGTTCAACTCAGTTATTTGAATGCACAGAACAGAAAGAAGTTTCACAGAATGCTTCTGTGTAGTTTATATTTGAACATATTCCTTTTTCCACTATTACCCACTTACCGCTCCAATGTCCAGTAGCATTTTCTACAGAAAGAGTGTTTCAGAACTGCTCAATCAAAAGTATGGTTTAACTCTGTTAGCTGAATGCACAGATCAGAAAGAAGTTTAACAGAATGCTTCTGTGTAGTGTTTATATGAAAATATTCTTTTTACCAATATATGCCTCTTAGCGCTCAGAATGTCCAATTGCAGTTTCTATAGAAAGAGTGTCTCAGAACAGCTCAATGAAAAGTAAGGTTCACTTCTTTTAGTTGAATGCACAGAACAGAAAGAAGTTTCACAGAATGCTTCTGTGTAGTATTTAGTTGAAGATATTCCTTTATTGACTATTACCCACTTAGCGCTCCGAATGTCCACTGGCAGTTTCTACACAAAGAGTGTTTCAGAACTGTTCCTTCAAAAGTAAGGCTAAACTCTGTTAGTTGAATTCAGAGAACAGAAAGGAGTTTCTGAGAATGCTTCTGTGTAGTTTTTATTTGGAGATATTCCTTTTTCCTCTATTACAATCTTAGCGCTCCGAATGTCCCCTTGCATTTTCTACACAAAGAGTGTTTCATAACTGCTCAATCAAAAGTATGGTTTAGATCTGTTAACTGAATGCACAGATCAGAAATAAGTTTCAGAGAATGCTTCTGTGTAGTTTTTATTTGGAGATATTCCTTTTTCCACTAATACAATCTTAGCGCTCCGAATGTCCACTTTCATTTTCTACAGAAAGAGTGTTTCAGAACGGCTCAATCAAAACAAAGTTCAGCACTTTTAGTTGAAAGCACAGAACAGAAAAAGTTTCACAGAAGGCTTCTGTGTAGTTTTTATGTGTAGATATTCTTTTTCCCAATATAGGCCTCTTAGCGCTCAGAATGTCCAATTGCATTTTCTACAGAAAGAGAGTTTCAGAACGGCTCAATCAAAAGCAAGGTTTAACTCAGTTAGTTGAATGCAGAGATCAGAAAGAAGTTTCACAGAATGCTTCTATGTAGTTTATATATGAATATATTGCTTTTTCCACTATTACCCTCTTAGCGCTCCGAATGTCCACTTGCATTTTCTACAGAAAGAGTGTTCAGAACTGCGCAATCAAATGTATGGTTTAACTCTGTTAGCTGAATGCACATATAACAAATAAGTTTCACACAATGCTTCTGTGTAGTTTTTATTTGAATATATTATTTTTCGCAATATAGGCCTCCTAGCGCTCAGAATGTCCAATTACAGTTTCTACAGAAACAGTGTTTAAGAACGGCTCAATCAAAAGTAAGGTTCAACTCTGTTAGTTGAATGTACAGAACACAAAGTTGTTTCATACAATGCTTCTGTGTAGTTTATATTTGAACATATTCCTTTTTCCACTATTACCCACTTAGCGCTCCGAATGTCCAGTTGCATTTTCTACAGACAGAGTGTTTCAAAACTGCTCAATCAAAAGTATGGTTTAACTCTGTTAGCTGAATGCTCAGATCAGAAAAAGTTTCACAGAATGTTTCTCTGTAGTTTATATTTGAATATATTCTTTTTCAACTACTACCCTCTTAGCGCTCCAAATGTCCAGTTGCATTTTCTACAGAAAGAGTGTTCAGAACTGCTCAATCAAAAGTATGGTTTAACTCTGTTAGCTGAATGCACATAACAGAAATAAGTTTCACACAATGCTGCTGTGTAATTTTTATTTGAAGATATTATTTTTCCCAATATAGGCCTCTTAGCGCTCAGAATGTCCAATTGCAGTTTCTACAGAAAGTGTTTCAGAACGGCTCAATCAAAAGTAAGTTTCAAATCTGTTAGTTGAATGCACAGAACAGAAAGAATTGTCATACAATGCTTCTGTGTAGTTTATATTTGAACATATTCCTTTTTCCATTATTACCCACTTAGCGCTCCGAATGTCCAATTGCATTTTCTACAGACAGAGTTTTTCAAAACTGCTCAATCAAAAGTATGGTTTAACTCTGTTAGCTGAATGCTCAGATCAGAAAGAAGTTTCACAGAATGCTTCCGTGTAGTTTATATTTGAATATACACCTTTTTCCACTACTACCCTCTTAGCGCTCCAAATGTCCAGTTGCATTTTCTACAGAAAGAGTGTTCAGAACTGCTCAATCAAAAGTATGTTTTAACTCTGTTACCTGAATGCTCAGATCAGAAAGAAATTTCACAGAATGATTCTGTGTAGTTTATATTTGAAGATATTCCTTTTTCCACTATTACACTGTTAGCGCTCCAAATCTCCACTTTCATTTTCTACAGAAAGAGTGTTTCAGAACGGCTCAATCAAAACTAATGTTCAACACTTTTAGTTGAATGCACAGAACAGAAAGAAGTTTCACAGAATGCTTCTGTGTAGTGTTTAGTTGAAGATATTCCTTTTTCGACTATTACCGTCTTAGCGCTCCGAATGTCCACTGGCAGTTCCTACACAAAGAGTGTTTCAGAACTGCTCCTTCAAAAGTAAGGCTCAGCTCTGTTAGTTGAATGCAGAGAACAGAAAGGAGTTTCAGAAAATGCTTCTGTGTAGTTTTTATTTGGAGATATTCCTTTTTTCACTATTACAATCTTAGCGCTCCGAATGTCCACTTGCATTTTCTACAGAAAGAGTGTTTCAGAACGGCTCAATCAAAACTAAGGTTCAACACTTTTAGTTGAATTCACAGAACAGAAAGAAGTTTCACAGAATGCTTCTGTGTAGTTTTCATGCGTAGATATTCTTTTCCCCAATATAGGCCTCTTAGCGCTCAGAATGTCCAATTGCATTTTCTACAGAAATAGTGTTTCAGAACGGCTCAATCAAAAGCAAGTTTTAACTCAGTTAGTTGAATGCAGAGATCAGAAAGAAGTTTCACAGAATGCTTCTGTGTAATTTATATTTGAATATATTCCTTTTTCCACTATTACCCTCTTTGCGCTCCGAAAGTCCACTTGCATTTTCTACAGAAAGGGTGTTCAGAACTGTGCAATCAAATGTATGGTTTAAATCTGTTAGCGAAATGCACATATCAGAAATAAGTTTCACACAATGCTTCTGTGTAGTTTTTATTTGAATATATTATTTTTCGCAATATAGGCCTCCTAGCGCTCAGAATGTCCAATTACAGTTTCTACAGAAACAGTGTTTAAGAACGGCTCAATCAAAAGTAAGGTTCAACTCTGTTAGTTGAATGTACAGAACACAAAGTTGTTTCGTACAATGCTTCTGTGTAGTTTATATTTGAACATATTCCTTTTTCCACTATTACCCAATTAGCGCTCCGAATGTCCAGTTGCATTTTCTACAGACAGAGTATTTCAAAACTGCTCAATCAAAAGTATGGTTTAACTCTGTTAGCTGAATGCTCATATCAGAATGAAGTTTCACAGAATGTTTCTGTGTAGTTTATATTTGAATATATTCTTTTTCCACTACTACCCTCCTAGCGCTCCAAATGTCCAGTTGCATTTTCTACAGAAAGAGTGTTCAGAACTGCTCAATCCAAAGTACGGTTTAACTCTGTTAGCTGAATGCACAGATCAGAAAGAAATTTCACAGAATGATTCTGTGTAGTTCATATTTGAAGATATTACGTTTTCCAGTATTACCCTCTTAGCGCTCCGAATGTCCACTTGCATTTTCTACAGAAAGAGTGTTGAGAACGGCTCAATCAAAAGTATGGTTTTACTCTATTAGTTGAATGCCCATATCAGAAATTAGTTTCACAGAATGCTTCTGTGTAATTTTTATTTGAAGATATTCTTTTTCCCAATATAGGCCTCTTAGCGCTCAGAATGTCCAATTGCAGTTTCTACAGAAAGAGTGTTTCAGAATGGCTCCATCAAAAGTAAGGTTCAACTCAGTTAGTTGAATGCACAGAATAGAAAGAAGTTTCACAGAATGCTTCTGTGTAGTTTATAGTTGGATATATTCTTTTTCCAGTATTACCGTCTTAGCGCCCCGAATATCCACTTGCATTTTCTGCAGAAAGAGTGTTTCAGAACGGCTCAATCAAAAATAAGGTTCAACTCTGTTAGTTGAATGCACAGAACAGAAAGAAGTTTCATACAATGCTTCTGTGTAGTTTATATTTGAATATATTACTTTTTCCACTACTACCCACTTAGCGCTCCTAATATACATTTGCATTTTCTACAGAAAGAGTGTTCAGAACTGCTCAATCAAAAGTATGGTTTAATTCTGTTAGCTGAATGCACAGATCAGAAATAAGTTTCACAGAATGATTCTGTGTACTTTATGTTTGATGATATTCCTTTTTCCACTATTACCCACTTAGCGCTCCAAATGTCCAGTTGCATTTTCTACAGAAAGAGTGTTTCAGAACTGCTCAATCAAAAGTATGGTTTAACTCTGTTAGCTGAATGCACAGATCAGAAAGAAGTTTCACAGAATGCTTCTGTGTAGTGTTTATATGAGATATTCTTTTTACCAATATAGGCCTCTTAGCGCTCAGAATGTCCAATTGCAGTTCCTATAGAAAGAGTGTTTCAGAACGGCTCAATCAAAAGTAAGGTTCAACTCTGTAAGTTGAATGCACAGAACAGAAAGAAGTTTCACAGAATGCTACTGTGTAGTTTTATTTGAATATATTCCTTTTTTCCACTATTACCCACTTAGCGCTCCGAATATCAACTTGCAGTTTCTACACAAAGATTGTTTCAGAACTGATCCTTCAAAAGTAAGGCTCAACTCTGTTAGTTGAATGCAGAGAACAGAAAGGAGATTCAGAGAATGCTTCTGTGTAGTTTTTATTTGGAGATATTCCTTTTTCCTCTATTACAATCTTAGCGCTCCGAAGGTCCACTTGCATTTTCTACACAAAGAGTCTCATAACTGCTCAATCAAAAGTATGGTTTAGCTCTGTTAACTGAATGCACAGTTCAGAAATAAGTTTCACAGAATGCTTCTGTGTAGTTTTTATTTGAAGATATTCTTTTTCCCAGTGTAGGCCTCTTAGCTCTCAAAATGTCCAATTGCAGTTAATACAGAAAGAGTGTTTCAGAACGGCTCAATCAAAAGTAAGGTTCAACTCTGTTAGTTGAATGCACAGAACAGAAAGAAGTTTCATACAATGCTTCTGTGTAGTTTATATTTGAACATATTCCTTTTTCCATTATTACCCACTTAGCGCTCCGAATGTCCAATTGCATTTTCTACAGACAGAGTTTTTCAAAACTGCTCAATCAAAAGTATGGTTTAACTCTGTTAGCTGAATGCTCAGATCAGAAAGAAGTTTCACAGAATGCTTCTGTGTAGTTTATATTTGAATATATACCTTTTTCCACTACTACCCTCTTAGCGCTCCAAATGTCCAGTTGCATTTTCTACAGAAAGAGTGTTCAGAACTGCTCAATCAAAAGTATGTTTTAACTCTGTTACCTGAATGCTCAGATCAGAAAGAAGTTTCACAGAATGATTCTGTGTAGTTTATATTTGAAGATATTCCTTTTTCCACTATTACTCTGTTAGCGCTCCAAATCTCCACTTTCATTTTCTACAGAAAGAGTGTTTCAGAACGGCTCAATCAAAACTAATGTTCAACTCTTTTAGTTGAATGCACAGAAGAGAAAGAAGTTTCACAAAATGCTTCTGTGTAGTATTTAGTTGAAGATATTCCTTTTTCGACCATTACCGTCTTAGCGCTCCGAATGTCCACTGGCAGTTCCTACACAAAGAGTGTTTCAGAACTGCTCCTTCAAAAGTAAGGCTCAGCTCTGTTAGTTGAATGCAGAGAACAGAAAGAAGTTTCAGAGAATGCTTCTGTGTAGTTTTCATTTGGAGATATTCCTTTTTTCACTATTACAATCGTAGCGCTCCGAATGTCCACTTGCATTTTCTACAGAAAGAGTGTTTAAGAACGGCTCTATCAAAACAAAGGTTCAACACTTTTAGTTGAATTCACAGAACAGAAAGAAGTTTCACAGAATGCTTCTGTGTAGTTTTCATGTGTAGATATTATTTTTCCCAATATAGGCCTCTTAGCGCTCAGAATGTCCAATTGCATTTTCTACAGAAAGAGTGTTTCAGAACGGCTCAATCAAAAGCAAGTTTTAACTCAGTTAGTTGAATGCAGAGATCAGAAAGAAGTTTCACAGAATGCTTCTGTGTAATTTATATTTGAATATATTCCTTTTTCCACTATTACCCTCTTAGCGCTCTGAATCTCCACTTTCATTTTCTACAGAAAGAGTGTTTCAGAACGGCTCAATCAAAACTAATGTTCAACTCTTTTAGTTGAATGTACAGAACAGAAAGAAGTTTCACAGAATGCTTCTGTGTAGTTTTTATGTGTAGATATTCTTTTTCCCAATATAGGCCTCTTAGCGCTAAGAATGTCCAATTGCATTTTCTACAGAAAGAGTGTTTCAGAAAGGCTCAATCAAAAATAAGGTTCAACTCCGTTAGTTGAATGCACAGAACAGAAAGAAGTTTCATACAATGCTTCTGTGTAGTTTATATTTGAATATATTACTTTTTCCACTACTACCCACTTAGCGATCCAAATATCCAGTTTCATTTTCTACAGAAAGAGTGTTCAGAACTGCTCAATCAAAAGTATGGTTTAATTCTGTAAGCTGAATGCACAGATCAGAAACAAGTTTCACAGAATTATTCTGTGTAGTTTATATTTGAAGATATTCCTTTTTCCACTATTACCCACTTAGCGCTCCAAATGTCCAGTTGCATTTTCTACAGAAAGAGTGTTTCAGAACTGCTCAATCAAAAGTATGGTTTAACTCTGTTAGCTGAATGCACAGATCAGAAAGAAGTTTCACAGAATGCTTCTGTGTAGTGTTTATATGAAGATATTCTTTTTACCAATATAGGCCTCTTAGCGCTCAGAATGTCCAACTGCAGTTTCTATAGAAAGAGTGTTTCAGAATGGCTCAATGAAAAGTAAGGTTCACCTCTTTTAGTTGAATGCACAGTACAGAAAGAGGTTTCACAGAATGCTTCTCTGTAGAATTTAGTTGAAGATATGCCTTTTTTGATTATTACCCACTTAGCACTCCGAATATCCACTTCCAGTTTCTACACAAAGAGTGTTTCAGAACTGCTCCTTCAAAAGTAAGGCTAAACTCCGTTAGTTGAATGCAGAGAACAGAAAGGGGTTTCAGAGAATGCTTCTGTGTAGTTTTTATTTGGAGATATTCCTTTTTCCTCTATTACAATCTTAGCGCTCCGAAGGTCCACTTGCATTTTCTACACAAAGAGTGTTTCATAACTGCTCAATCAAATATATGGTTTAACTCTGTTAGCTGAATGCTCAGATCAGAAAGAAGTTTCACAGAATGCTTCTGTGCAGTTTATATTTGAATATATTGCTTTTTCCACTATTACCCTCTTAGCGCTCCGAATGTCCACTTGCATTTTCTACAGAAGGAGTGTTCAGAACTGCGCAATCAAATGTATGGTTTAACTCTGTTAGCTGAATGCACATATCACAAATAAGTTTCACACAATGCTTCTGTGTAGTTTTTATTTGAATATATTATTTTTCGCAATATAGGCCTCCTAGCGCTCAAAATGTCCAATTACAGTTTCTACGGAAAGAGTGTTTAAGAACGGCTCAATCAAAAGTAAGGTTCAACGCTGTTAGTTGAATGTACAGAACAGAAATATGTTTCATACAATGCTCCTGTGTAGTTTATATTTGAACATATTCATTTTTCCACTATTACCCACTTAGCGCTCCGAATGTCCAGTTGCATTTTCTACAGACAGAGTGTTTCAAAACTGCTCAATCAAAAGTATGGTTTCACTCTGTTAGCTGAATGCTCATATCAGAAAGAAGTTTAACAGAATGCTTCTGTGTAGTTTATATTTGAATATATTCTTTTTCCACTACTACCCTCTTAGCGCTCCAAATGTCCAGTTGCATTTTCTACAGAAAGAGTGTTCAGAACTGCTCAATCAAAAGTATGGTTTAACTCTGTTAGCTGAATGCACAGATCAGAAAGAAATTTCACATAATGATTCAGTGTAGTTCATATTTGAAGGTATTACTTTTTCCAGTATTACCCTCTTAGCGCTCCGAATGTCCACTTGCATTTTCTACAGAAAGAGTGTTCAGAACGGCTCAATCAAAAGTATGGTTTTACTGTATTATTTGAATGCCCATATCAGAAATAAGTTTCACAGAATTCTTCCGTGTAGTTTTTATTTGAAGATATTCTTTTTCCCAATATAGGCCTCTTAGCTCTCAGAATGTCCAATTGCAGTTTCTACAGAAAGAGTGTTTCAAAACGGCTCCATCAAAAGTAAGGTTCAACTCAGTTAGTTGAATGCACAGAACAGAAAGAAGTTTCACAGAATGCTTCTGTGTAGTTTATAGTTGAATATATTCTTTTTCCAGTATTACCGTCTTAGCGCTCCGAATATCCACTTGCATTTTCTACAGAAAGCGTGTTTCAGAACGGCTCAATCAAAAATAAGGTTCAACTCTGTTAGTTGAATTCACAGAACAGAAAGAAGTTTCATACAATGCTTCTGTGTAGTTTATATTTGAATATATTACATTTTCCACTACTACCCACTTAGCGATCCTAATATCCAGTTGCATTTTCTACAGAAAGAGTGTTCAGAACTGCTCAATCAAAAGTATGGTTTAATTCTGTAAGTTGAATGCACAGATCAGAAACAAGTTTCACAGAATGATTCTGTGTAGTTTATATTTGACGATATTCCTTTTTCCACTATTACCCACTTAGCGCTCCAAATGTCCAGTTGCATTTTCTACAGAAAGAGTGTTCAGAACTGCTCAATCAAAAGTATGGTTTAACTCTGTTAGCTGAATGCACAGATCAGAAAGAAATTTCACAGAATGATTCAGTGTAGTTCATATTTGAAGGTATTACTTTTTCCAGTATTACCCTCTTAGCGCTCCGAATGTCCACTTGCATTTTCTACAGAAAGAGTGTTCAGAACGTCTCAATCAAAAGTATGGTTTTACTGTATTATTTGAATGCCCATATCAGAAATAAGTTTCACAGAATTCTTCCGTGTAGGTTTTATTTGAAGATATTCTTTTTTCCAATATAGGCCTCTTAGCTCTCAGAATGTCCAATTGCACTTTCTACAGAAAGAGTGTTTCAAAACGGCTCCATCAAAAGTTAAGTTCAACTCAGTTAGTTGAATGCACAGAACAGAAAGAAGTTTCACAGAATGCTTCTGTGTAGTTTATAGTTGAATATATTCTTTTTCCAGTATTACCATCTTAGCGCTCCGAATATCCACTTGCATTTTCTACAGAAAGAGTGTTTCAGAACGGCTCAATGAAAAGTAAGATTCACCTCTTTTAGTTGAATGCACAGAACAGAAAGAGGTTTCACAGAATGATTCTGTGTCGAATTTAGTTGAAGATATTCCTTTTTTGACTATTACCCACTTAGCTCTCTGAATATCCACTTGCAGTTTCTACACCAAGAGTGTTTCAGAACTGTTCCTTCAAAAGTAAGGCTAAACTCTGTTAGTTGAATTCAGAGAACAGAAAGGAGTTTCTGAGAATGCTTCTGTGTAGTTTTTATTTGGAGATATTCCTTTTTCCTCTATTACAATCTTAGCGTTCGTAATGTCCACTTGCATTTTCTACAAAAAGAGTGTTTCATAACTGCTCAATCAAAAATATGTTTTATATCTGTTAACTGAATTTACAGATCAGAAATAAGTTTCACAGAATGCATCTGCGTAGTTTTTATTTGAAGATATTCTTTTTCCCAATGTAGGCCTCTTAGCGCTTAGCATGTCCAATTGCAGTTTCTACAGAAAGAGTGTTTTAGAACGGCTCAATCAAAAGTAAGGTTCAACTCTGTTAGTTGAATGCACAGAACAGAAAGAATTTTCACAGAATGCTACTGTGTAGTTTATATTTGAATATATTCCTTTTTCCACTACTACGCTCTTAGCGCTCGAAATGTCCTGTTGCATTATCTACAGAAAGAGTGTTCACATCTGCTCAATCAAAACTATGGTTTAACTCTGTTAGCTGAATGCACAGATCAGAAAGAAGTTTCACTGAATGATTCTGTGTAGTTTATGTTTGAAGACATTCCTTTTTCCACTATTACCTTCTTAGCGCTCCGAATCTCCACTTGCATTTCTACAAAAAGAGTGTTTCATAACTGCTCAATCAAAAATATGTTTTATCTCTGTTAACTGAATTTACAGATCAGAAATAAGTTTCACAGAATGCATCTGTGTAGTTTTTATTTGAAGATATTCTTTTTCCCAATGTAGGCCTCTTAGCCCTTAGCATTTCCAATTGCAGTTTCTACAGAAAGAGTGTTTCAGAACGGCTCAATCAAAAGTAAGGTTCAACTCTGTTAGTTGAATGCACAGAACAGAAAGAATTTTCACAGAATGCTACTGTGTAGTTTATATTTGAATATATTCCTTTTTCCACTATTACCCTCTTAGCGCTCCGAATGTCCACTTGAATTTTCTACAGAAAGAGTGTTCAGAACTGCGCAATCAAAAGTATGGTTTAACTCTGTTAGCTTAATGAACATATCAGAAATAAGTTTCACACAATGCTTCTGTGTAGTTTTTATTTGAAGATATTATTTTTCCCAATAGAGGCCTCTTAGCACTCAGAATGTCCAATTGCAGTTTCTACAGAAAGAGTGTTTCAGAAAGGCTCAATCAAAAGTAAGGTTCAACTCTGTTAGTTGAATGCACAGAACAGAAAGTAGTTTCATACAATGCTTCTGTGTAGTTTATATTTGAACATATTATTATTCCACTATTACCCACTTAGCGCTACGAATGTCCAGTTGCATTTTCTACAGACAGAGTGTTTCAAAACTGCTCAATCAAAAGTATGGTTTAACTCTGTTAGCTGAATGCTCAGATTAGAAAGAAGTTTCACAGAATGCTTCTGTGTAGTTTATATTTGAATATATTCCTTTTTCCACTACTACTCTCTTAGCGCTCCAAATGTCCAGTTGCATTTTCTACAGAAAGAGTGTTCAGATCTGCTCAATCAAAAGTATGGTTTAACTCTGTTAGCTGAATGCACAGATCAGAAAGAAGTTTCACAGAATGATTCTGTGTAGTTTATATTTGGAGACATTCCTTTTTCCACTATTACCCTCTTAGCGCTCCGAATCTCCACTTGCATTTTCTACAGAAAGAGTGTTTCAGAACGGCTCAATCAAAACTAAGGTTCAACTCTTTTAGTTGAACAAACAGAACAGAAGGAAGTTTCACACAATTCTTCTGTGTAGTTTTTATTTGTAGACATTCTTTTTCCCAATATACGCCTCTTAGCGCTCAGAATGTCCAATTGCAGTTTCTACAGAAAGAGTGTTTCAGAACGGCTCAATCAAAAGTAAGGTTCAACTCTGTTAGTTGAATGCACAGAACAGAAAGAAGTTTCATACAATGCTTCTGTGTAGTTTATATTTGAACATATTCTTTTTTCCACTATTACCCACTTAGCGCTACGAATGTCCAGTTGCATTTTCTACAGACAGAGTGTTTCAAAACTGCTCAATCAAAAGTATGGTTTAACTCTGTTAGCTGAATGCTCAGATCAAAAAGAAGTTTCACAGAATGCTTCTGTGTAGTTTATATTTGAATATATTACTTTTTCCACTACTACGCTCTTAGCGCTCGAAATGTCCAGTTGCATTTTCTACAGAAAGAGTATTCAGATCTGCTCAATCAAAACTATGGTTTAACTCTGTTAGCTGAATGCACAGATCAGAAAGAAGTTTCACTGAATGATTCTGTGTAGTTTATGTTTGAAGACATTCCTTTTTCCACTATTACCCTCTTAGCGCTCTGAATCTCCACTTGCATTTTCTACAAAAAGAGTGTTTCATAACTGCTCAATCAAAAATATGTTTTATCTCTGTTAACTGAATTTACAGATCAGAAATAAGTTTCACAGAATGCATCTGTGTAGTTTTTATTTGAAGATATTCTTTTTCCCAATGTAGGCCTCTTAGCGCTTAGCATGTCCAATTTCAGTTTCTACAGAAAGAGTGTTTCAGAACGGCTCAATCAAAAGTAAGGTTCAACTCTGTTAGTTGAATGCACAGAACAGAAAGAATTTTCACAGAATGCTGCTGTGTAGTTTATATTTGTATATAATCCTTTTTCCACTATTACCCTCTTAGCGCTCCGAATGTCCACTTGCATTTTCTACAGAAGGAGTGTTCAGAACTGCGCAATCAAAAGTATGGTTTAACTCTGTTAGCTTAATGAACATATCAGAAATATGTTTCACACAATGCTTCTGTGTAGTTTTTATTTGAAGATATTATTTTTCCCAATATAGGCCTCTTAGCGCTCAGAATGTCCAATTGCAGTTTCTACAGAAAGAGTGTTTCAGAAAGGCTCAATCAAAAGTAAGGTTCAACTCTGTTAGTTGAATGCACAGAACAGAAAGAAGTTTCATACAATGCTTCTGTGTAGTTTATATTTGACCATATTATTTTTCCACTATTACCCACTTAGCGCTACGAATGTCCAGTTGCATTTTCTACAGACAGAGTGTTTCAAAACTGCTCAATCAAAAGTATGGTTTAACTCTGTTAGCTGAATGCTCAGATCAGAAAGAAGTTTCACAGAATGCTTCTGTGTAGTTTATATTTGAATATATTCCTTTTTCCACTACTACTCTCTTAGCGCTCCAAATGTCCAGTTGCATTTTCTACAGAAAGAGTGTTCAGATCTGCTCAATCAAAAGTATGGTTTAACTCTGTTAGCTGAATGCACAGATCAGAAAGAAGTTTCACAGAATGATTCTGTGTAGTTTATATTTGGAGACATTCGTTTTTCCACTATTACCCTCTTAGCGCTCCGAATCTCCACTTGCATTTTCTACAGAAAGAGTGTTTCAGAACGGCTCAATCAAAACTAAGGTTCAACTCTTTTAGTTGAACAAACAGAACAGAAAGAAGTTTCACACAATTCTTCTGTGTAGTTTTTATTTGTAGACATTCTTTTTCCCAATATAGGCCTCTTAGCGCTGAGAATGTCCAATTGCAGTTTCTACAGAAAGAGTGTTTCAGAACGGCTCAATCAAAAGTAAGGTTCAACTCTGTTAGTTGAATGCACAGAACAGAAAGACGTTTCATACAATGCTTCTGTGTAGTTTATATTTGAACATATTCTTTTTTCCACTATTACCCACTTAGCGCTACGAATGTCCAGTTGCATTTTCTACAGACAGAGTGTTTCAAAACTGCGCAATCAAAAGTATGGTTTAACACTGTTAGCTGAATGCTCAGATCAGAAAGAAGTTTCACAGAATGCTTCTGTGTAGTTTATATTTGAATATATTCCTTTTTCCACTACTACGCTCTTAGCGCTCCAAATGTCCAGTTGCATTTTCTACAGAAAGATTGTTCAGATCTGCTCAATCAAAAGTATGGTTTAACTCTGTTAGCTGAATGCACAGATCAGAAAGAAGTTTCACCGAATGATTCTGTGTAGTTTATATTTGAAGACATTCCTTTTTCCACTATTACCCTCTTAGCGCTCCGAATCTCCACTTGCATTTTCTACAAAAAGAGTGTTTCATAACTGCTCAATCAAAAATATGTTTTATCTCTGTTAACTGAATTTACAGATCAGAAATAAGTTTCAGAGAATGCATCTGTGTAGTTTATATTTGAAGATATTCTTTTTCCCAATGTAGGCCTCTTAGAAATTAGCATGTCCAATTGCAGTTTCTACAGAAAGAGTGTTTCAGAACGGCTCAATCAAAAGTAAGGTTCAGTTCTGTTAGTTGAATGCACAGAACAGAAAGAATTTTCACAGAATGCTACTGTGTAGTTTATATTTGAATATATTCCTTTTTCCACTATTACCCTCTTAGCGCTCCAAATGTCCACTTGCATTTTCTACAGAAAGAGTGTTCAGAACTGCGCAATCAAAAGTATGGTTTAACTCTGTTAGCTTAATGAACATATCAGAAATAAGTTTCACACAATGCTTCTGTGTAGTTTTTATTTGAAGATATTATTTTTCCCAATAGAGGCCTCTTAGCGCTCAGAATGTCCAATTGCAGTTTCTACAGAAAGAGTGTTTCAGAAAGGCTCAATCAAAAGTAAGGTTCAACTCTGTTAGTTGAATGCACAGAACAGAAAGAAGTTTCATACAATGCTTCTGTGTAGTTTATATTTGAACATATTATTTTTCCGCTATTACCCAGTTAGCGCTACGAATGTCCAGTTGCATTTTCTACAGACAGAGTGTTTCAAAACTGCTCAATCAAAAGTATGGTTTAACTCTGTTAGCTGAATGCTCAGATCAGAAAGAAGTTTCACAGAATGCTTCTGTGTAGTTTATATTTGAATATATTCCTTTTTCCACTACTACTCTCTTAGCGCTCCAAATGTCCATTTGCATTTTCTACAGAAAGAGTGTTCAGATCTGCTCAATCAAAAGTATGGTTTAACTCTGTTAGCTGAATGCACAGATCAGAAAGAAGTTTCACAGAATGATTCTGTGTAGTTTATATTTGGAGACATTCCTTTTTCCACTATTACCCTCTTAGCGCTCCGAATCTCCACTTGCATTTTCTACAAAAAGAGTGTTTCATAACTGCTCAGTCAAAAATATGTTTTATCTCTGTTAACTGAATTTACAGATCAGAAATAAGTTTCACAGAATGCATCTGTGTAGATTTTATTTGAAGATATTCTTTTTCCCAATGTAGGCCTCTTAGCCCTTAGCATGTCCAATTGCAGTTTCTACAGAAAGAGTGTTTCAGAACGGCTCAATCAAAAGTAAGGTTCAACTCTGTTAGTTGAATGCACAGAACAGAAAGAATTTTCACAGAATGCTACTGTGTAGTTTATATTTGAATATATTCCTTTTTCCACTATTACCCTCTTAGCGCTCCGAATGTCCACTTGCATTTTCTACAGAAAGAGTGTTCAGAACTGCGCAATCAAAAGTATGGTTTAACTCTGTTAGCTTAATGAACATATCAGAAATAAGTTTCACACAATGCTTCTGTGTAGTTTTTATTTGAAGATATTATTTTTCCCAATAGAGGCCTCTTAGCGCTCAGAATGTCCAATTGCAGTTTCTACAGAAAGAGTGTTTCAGAAAGGCTCAATCAAAAGTAAGGTACAACTCTGTTAGTTGAATGCACAGAACAGAAAGAAGTTTCATACAATGCTTCTGTGTAGTTTATATTTGAACATATTATTTTTCCACTATTACCCACTTAGCGCTACGAATGTCCAGTTGCATTTTCTACAGACAGAGTGTTTCAAAACTGCTCAATCAAAAGTATGGTTTAACTCTGTTAGCTGAATGCTCAGATCAGAAAGAAGTTTCACAGAATGCTTCCGTGTAGTTTATATTTGAATATAGTCCTTTTTCCACTACTACTCTCTTAGCGCTCCAAATGTCCAGTTGCATTTTCTACAGAAAGAGTGTTCAGATCTGCTCAATCAAAAGTATGGTTTAACTCTGTTAGCTGAATGCACAGATCAGAAAGAAGTTTCACAGAATGATTCTGTGTAGTTTATATTTGGAGACATTCGTTTTTCCACTATTACCCTCTTAGCGCTCCGAATCTCCACTTGCATTTTCCACAGAAAGAGTGTTTCAGAACGGCTCAATCAAAACTAAGGTTCAACTCTTTTAGTTGAACAAACAGAACAGAAAGAAGTTTCACACAATTCTTCTGTGTAGTTTTTATTTGTAGACATTCTTTTTCCCAATATAGGCCTCTTAGCGCTGAGAATGTCCAATTGCAGTTTCTACAGAAAGAGTGTTTCAGAACGGCTCAATCAAAAGTAAGGTTCAACTCTGTTAGTTGAATGCACAGAACAGAAAGAAGTTTCATACAATGCTTCTCTGTAGTTTATATTTGAACATATTCTTTTTTCCACTATTACCCACTTAGCGCTACGAATGTCCAGTTGCATTTTCTACAGACAGAGTGTTTCAAAACTGCTCAATCAAAAGTATGGTTTAACTCTGTTAGCTGAATGCTCAGATCAGAAAGAAGTTCCACAGAATGCTTCTGTGTAGTTTATATTTGAATATATTCCTTTTTCCATACTACTCTCTTAGCGCTCCAAATGTCCAGTTGCATTTTCTACACAAAGAGTGTTCAGATCTGCTCAATCAAAAGTATGGTTTAACTCTGTTAGCTGAATGCACAGATCAGAAAGTAGTTTCACTGAATGATTCTGTGTAGTTTATGTTTGAAGACATTCCTTTTTCCACTATTACCTTCTTAGCGCTCCGAATCTCCACTTGCATTTTCTACAAAAAGAGTGTTTCATAACTGCTCAATCAAAAATATGTTTTATCTCTGTTAACTGAATTTACAGATCAGAAATAAGTTTCACAGAATGCATCTGTGTAGTTTTTATTTGAAGATATTATTTTTCCCAATGAAGGCCTCTTAGCGCTTAGCATGTCCAATTTCAGTTTCTACAGAAAGAGTGTTTCAGAACGGCTCAATCAAAATAAGTTTCAACTCTGTTAGTTGAATGCACAGAACAGAAAGAAGTTTCACAGAATGCTACTGTGTAGTTTATATTTGTATATATTCCTTTGTCCACTATTACCCTCTTAGCGCTCCGAATGTCCACTTGCATTTTCTACAGAAAGAGTGTTCAGAACTGCGCAATCAAAAGTATGGTTTAACTCTGTTAGCTTAATGAACATATCAGAAATAAGTTTCACACAATGCTTCTGTGTAGTTTTTATTTGAAGATATTATTTTTCCCAATATAGGCCTCTTAGCGCTCAGAATGTCCAATTGCAGTTTCTACAGAAAGAGTGTTTCAGAAAGGCTCAATCAAAAGTAAGGTTCAACTCTGTTAGTTGAATGCACAGAACAGAAAGGAGTTTCATACAATGCTTCTGTGTAGTTTGTATTTGAACATATTATTTTTCCACTATTACCCACTTAGCGCTACGAATGTCCAGTTGCATTTTCTACAGACAGAGTGTTTCAAAACTGCTCAATCAAAAGTATGGTTTAACTCTGTTAGCTGAATGCTCAGATCAGAAAGAAGTTTCACAGAATGCTTCTGTGTAGTTTATATTTGAATATATTCCTTTTTCCACTACTACTCTCTTAGCGCTCCAAATGTCCAGTTGCATTTTCTACAGAAAGAGTGTTCAGATCTGCTCAATCAAAAGTATGGTTTAACTCTGTTAGCTGAATGCACAGATCAAAAAGAAATTTCACAGAATGATTCTGTGTAGTTTATATTTGGAGACATTCCTTTTTCCACTATTACCCTCTTAGCGCTCTGAATCTCCACTTGCATTTTCTACAGAAAGAGTGTTTCAGAACGGCTCAATCAAAACTAAGGTTCAACTCTTTTAGTTGAACAAACAGAACAGAAAGAAGTTTCACACAATTCTTCTGTGTAGTTTTTATTTGTAGACATTCTTTTTCCCAATATAGGCCTCTTAGCGCTCAGAATGTCCAATTGCAGTTTCTACAGAAAGAGTGTTTCAGAACGGCTCAATCAAAAGTAAGGTTCAACTCTGTTAGTTGAATGCACAGAACAGAAAGAAGTTTCATACAATGCTTCTGTGTAGTTTATATTTGAACATATTCTTTTTTCCACTATTACCCACTTAGCGCTACGAATGTCCAGTTGCATTTTCTACAGACAGAGTGTTTCAAAACTGCTCAATCAAAAGTATGGTTTAACTCTGTTAGCTGAATGCTCAGATCAGAAAGAAGTTTCACTGAATGCTTCTGTGTAGTTTATATTTGAATATATTCCTTTTTCCACTACTACGCTCTTAGCGCTCGAAATGTCCAGTTGCATTTTCTACAGAAAGAGTGTTCAGATCTGCTCAATCAAAACTATGGTTTAACTCTGTTAGCTGAATGCACAGATCAGAAAGAAGTTTCACTGAATGATTCTGTGTAGTTTATGTTTGAAGACATTCCTTTTTCCACTATTACCCTCTTAGCGCTCCGAATCTCCACTTGCATTTTCTACAAAAAGAGTGTTTCATAACTGCTCAATCAAAAATATGTTTTATCTCTGTTAACTGAATTTACAGATCAGAAATAAGTTTCACAGAATGCATCTGTGTAGTTTTTATTTGAAGGTATTCTTTTTCCCAATGTAGGCCTCTTAGCGCTTATCATGTCCAATTGCAGTTTCTACAGAAAGAGTGTTTCAGAACGGCTCAATCAAAAGTAAGGTTCAACTCTGTTAGTTGAATGCACAGAACAGAAAGAATTTTCACAGAATGCTACTGTGTAGTTTATATTTGAATATATTCCTTTTTCCACTATTACCCTCTTAGCGCTCCGAATGTCCACTTGCATTTTCTACAGAAACAGTGTTCAGAACTGCGCAATCAAAAGTATGGTTTAACTCTGTTAGCTTAATGAACATATCAGAAATAAGTTTCACACAATGCTTCTGTGTAGTTTTTATTTGAAGATATTATTTTTCCCAATATAGGCCTCTTAGCGCTCAGAATGTCCAATTGCAGTTTCTACAGAAAGAGTGTTTCAGAAAGGCTCAATCAAAATTAAGGTTCAACTCTGTTAGTTGAATGCACAGAACAGAAAGAAGTTTCATACAATGCTTCTGTGTAGTTTATATTTGAACATATTATTTTTCCACTCTTACCCACTTAGCGCTACGAATGTCCAGTTGCATTTTCTACAGACAGAGTGTTTCAAAACTGCACAATCAAAAGTATGGTTTAACTCTGTTAGCTGAATGCTCAGATCAGAAAGAAGTTTCACAGAATGCTTCTGTGTAGTTTATATTTGAATATATTCCTTTTTCCACTACTACTCTCTTAGCGCTCCAAATGTCCAGTTGCATTTTCTACAGAAAGAGTGTTCAGATCTGCTCAATCAAAAGTGTGGTTTAACTCTGTTAGCTGAATGCACAGATCAGAAAGAAGTTTCACAGAATGATTCTGTGTAGTTTATATTTGGAGACATTCCTTTTTCCACTATTACCCTCTTAGCGCTCCGAATCTCCACTTGCATTTTCTACAGAAAGAGTGTTTCAGATCGGCTCAATCAAAACTAAGGTTCAACTCTTTTAGTTGAACAAACAGAACAGAAAGAAGTTTCACACAATTCTTCTGTGTAGTTTTTATTTGTAGACATTCTTTTTCCCAATATAGGCCTCTTAGCGCTCAGAATGTCCAAATGCAGTTTCTACAGAAAGAGTGTTTCAGAACGGCTCAATCAAAAGTAAGGTTCAACTCTGTTAGTTGAATGCACAGAACAGAAAGAAGTTTCATACAATGCTTCTGTGTAGTTTATATTTGAACATATTCTTTTTTCCACTATTACCCACTTAGCGCTACGAATGTCCAGTTGCATTTTCTACAGACAGAGTGTTTCAAAACTGCTCAATCAAAAGTATGGTTTAACTCTGTTAGCTAAATGCTCAGATCAGAAAGAAGTTTCACAGAATGCTTCTGTGTAGTTTATATTTGAATATATTCCTTTTTCCACTACTACGCTCTTAGCGCTCCAAATGTCCAGTTGCATTTTCTACAGAAAGAGTGTTCAGATCTGCTCAATCAAAAGTGTGGTTTAACTCTGTTAGCTGAATGCACAGATCAGAAAGAAGTTTCACCGAATGATTCTGTGTAGTTTATATTTGAAGACATTCCTTTTTCCACTATTACCCTCTTAGCGCTCCGAATCTCCACTTGCATTTTCTACAAAAAGAGTGTTTCATAACTGCTCAATCAAAAATATGTTTTATCTCTGTTAACTGAATTTACAGATCAGAAATAAGTTTCACAGAATGCATCTGTGTAGTTTTTATTTGAAGATATTCTTTTTCCCAATGTAGGCCTCTTAGCGCTTAGCATGTCCAATTGCAGTCTCTACAGAAAGAGTGTTTCAGAACGGCTCAATCAAAAGTAAGGTTCAACTCTGTTAGTTGAATGCACAGAACAGAAAGAAGTTTCACAGAATGCTACTGTGTAGTTTATATTTGAATATATTGCTTTTTCGACTTCTACGCTCTTAGCGCTCCAAATGTCCAGTTGCATTTTCTACAGAAAGAGTGTTCAGATCTGCTCAATCAAAAGTATGGTTTAACTCTGTTAGCTGAATGCACAGATCAGAAAGAAGTTTCACCGAATGATTCTGTGTAGTTTATATTTGAAGACATTCCTTTTTCCACTATTACCCTCTTAGCACTCCGAATGTCCACTTGCATTTTCTACAGAAAGAGTGTTCAGAACTGCGCAATCAAAAGTATGGTTTAACTCTGTTAGCTTAATGAACATATCAGAAATAAGTTTCACACAATGCTTCTGTGTAGTTTTTATTTGAAGATATTATTTTTCCCAATATAGGCCTCTTAGCGCTCAGAATGTCCAATTTCAGTTTCTACAGAAAGCGTGTTTCAGAAAGGCTCAATCAAAAGTAAGGTTCAACTCTGTTAGTTGAATGAACAGAACAGAAAGGAGTTTCATACAATGCTTCTGTGTAGTTTTTATTTGAAGATATTATTTTTCCCAATAGAGGCCTCTTAGCGCTCAGAATGTCCAATTGCAGTTTCTACAGAAAGAGTGTTTCAGAAAGGCTCAATCAAAAGTAAGGTTCAACTCTGTTAGTTGAATGCACAGAACAGAAAGAAGTTTCATACAATGCTTCTGTGTAGTTTATATTTGAACATATTCTTTTTTCCACTATTACACACTTAGCGCTACGAATGTCCAGTTGCATTTTCTACAGACAGAGTGTTTCAAAACTGCTCAATCAAAAGTATGGTTTAACTCTGTTAGCTGAATGCTCAGATCAGAAAGATGTTTCACAGAATGCTTCTGTGTAGTTTATATTTGAATATATTCCTTTTTCCACTACTACTCTCTTAGCGCTCCAAATGTCCAGTTGCATTTTCTACAGAAAGAGTGTTCAGATCTGCTCAATCAAAAGTATGGTTTAACTCTGTTAGCTGAATGCACAGATCAGAAAGAAGTTTCACAGAATGATTCTGTGTAGTTTATATTTGGAGACATTCCTTTTTCCACTATTACCCTCTTAGCGCTCTGAATCTCCACTTGCATTTTCTACAGAAAGAGTGTTTCAGAACGGCTCAATCAAAACTAAGGTTCAAATCTTTTAGTTGAACAAACAGAACAGAAAGAAGTTTCACACAATTCTTCTGTGTAGTTTTTATTTGTAGACATTCTTTTTCCCAATATAGGCCTCTTAGCGCTCAGAATGTCCAATTGCAGTTTCTACAGAAAGAGTGTTTCAGAACGGCTCAATCAAAAGTAAGGTTCAACTCTGTTAGTTGAATGCACAGAACAGAAAGAAGTTTCATACAATGCTTCTGTGTAGTTTATATTTGAACATATTCTTTTTTCCACCATTACCCACTTAGCGCTACGAATGTCCAGTTGCATTTTCTACAGACAGAGTGTTTCAAAACTGCTCAATCAAAAGTATGGTTTAACTCTGTTAGCTGAATGCTCAGATCAGAAAGAAGTTTCACAGAATGCTTCTGTGTAGTTTATATTTGAATATATTCCTTTTTTCACTACTACGCTCTTAGCGCTCCAAATGTCCAGTTGCATTTTCTACAGAAAGAGTGTTCAGATCTGCTCAATCAAAAGTATGGTTTAACTCTGTTAGCTGAATGCACAGATCAGAAAGAAGTTTCACCGAATGATTCCGTGTAGTTTATATTTGAAGACATTCCTTTTTCCACTATTACCCTCTTAGTGCTCCGAATCTCCACTTGCATTTTCTACAAAAAGAGTGTTTCATAACTGCTCAATCAAAAATATGTTTTATCTCTGTTAACTGAATTTACAGATCAGAAATAAGTTTCACAGAATGCATCTGTGTAGTTTTTATTTGAAGATATTCTTTTTCCCAATGTCGGCCTCTTAGCGCTTAGCATGTCCAATTGCCGTTTCTATAGAAAGAGTGTTTCAGAACAGCTCAATCAAAAGTAAGGTTCAACTCTGTTAGTTGAATGCACAGAACAGAAAGAATTTTCACAGAATGCTACTGTGTAGTTTATATTTGAATATATTCCTTTTTCCACTATTACCCTCTTAGCGCTCCGAATGTCCACTTGCATTTTCTACAGAAAGAGTGTTCAGAACTGCGCAATCAAAAGTATGGTTTAACTCTGTTAGCTTAATGAACATATCAGAAATAAGTTTCACACAATGCTTCTGTGTAGTTTTTATTTGAAGATATTATTTTTCCCAATATAGGCCTCTTAGCGCTCAGAATGTCCAATTGCAGTTTCTACAGAAAGAGTGTTTCAGAAAGGCTCAAGCAAAAGTAAGGTTCAACTCTGTTAGTTGAATGCACAGAACAGAAAGAAGTTTCATACAATGCTTCTGTGTAGTTTGTATTTGAACATATTTTTTTTCCACTATTACCCACTTAGCGCTACGAATGTCCAGTTGCGTTTTCTACAGACAGAGTGTTTCAAAACTGCTCAATCAAAAGTATGGTTTAGCTCTGTTAGCTGAATGCTCAGATCAGAAAGAAGTTTCACAGAATGTTTCTGTGTAGTTTATATTTGAATATATTCCTTTTTCCACTACTACGCTCTTAGCGCTCCAAATGTCCAGTTCCATTTTCAACAGAAAGAGTGTTCAGATCTGCTCAATCAAAAGTATGTTTTAACTCTGTTAGCTGAATGCACAGATCAGAAAGAAGTTTCACCGAATGATTCTGTGTAGTTTATATTTGAAGACATTACTTTTTCCACTATTACCCTCTTAGCGCTCCGAATCTCCACTTGCATTTTCTACAGAAAGAGTGTTTCAGAACGGCTCAATCAAAACTAAGGTTCAACTCTTTTAGTTGAACAAACAGAACAGGAAGAAGTTTCACACAATTCTTCTGTGTAGTTTTTATTTGTAGACATTATTTTTCCCAATATAGGCCTGTTAGCGCTCAGAATGTCCAATTGCAGTTTCTACAGAAAGAGTGTTTCAGAATGGCTCAATCAAAAGTAAGGTTCAACTCTGTTAGTTGAATGCACAGAACAGAAAGAAGTTTCATACAATGCTTCTGTGTAGTTTATATTTGAACATATTCTTTTTTCCACTATTACCCACTTAGCGCTACGAATATCCAGTTGCATTTTCTACAGACAGAGTGTTTCAAAACTGCTCAATCAAAAGTATGGTTTAACTCTGTTAGCTGAATGCTCAGATCAGAAAGAAGTTTCACAGAATGCTTCTGTGTAGTTTATATTTGAATATATTCCTTTTTCCACTACTACGCTCTTAGCGCTCCAAATGTCCAGTTGCATTTTCTACAGAAAGAGTGTTCAGATCTGCTCAATCAAAAGTATGGTTTAACTCTGTTAGCTGAATGCACAGATCAGAAAGAAGTTTCACCGAATGATTCCGTGTAGTTTATATTTGAAGACATTCCTTTTTCCACTATTACCCTCTTAGTGCTCCGAATCTCCACTTGCATTTTCTACAAAAAGAGTGTTTCATAACTGCTCAATCAAAAATATGTTTTATCTCTGTTAACTGAATTTACAGATCAGAAATAAGTTTCACAGAATGCATCTGTGTAGTTTTTATTTGAAGATATTCTTTTTCACAATATCGGCCTCTTAGCGCTTAGCATGTCCAATTGCCGTTTCTATAGAAAGAGTGTTTCAGAACAGCTCAATCAAAAGTAAGGTTCAACTCTGTTAGTTGAATGCACAGAACAGAAAGTATTTTCAGAGAATGCTACTGTGTAGTTTATATTTGAATATATTCCTTTTTCCACTATTACCCTCTTAGCGCTCCGAATGTCCACTTGCATTTTCTACAGAAAGAGTGTTCAGAACTGCGCAATCAAAAGTATGGTTTAACTCTGTGAGCTTAATGAACATATCAGAAATAAGTTTCACACAATGCTTCTGTGTAGTTTTTATTTGAAGATATTATTTTTCCCAATATAGGCCTCTTAGCGCTCAGAATGTCCAATTGCAGTTTCTACAGAAAGAGTGTTTCAGAAAGGCTCAATCAAAAGTAAGGTTCAACTCTGTTAGTTGAATGCACAGAACAGAAAGAAGTTTCATACAATGCTTCTGTGTAGTTTATATTTGAACATATTTTTTTTTCACTATTACCCACTTAGCGCTACGTATGTCCAGTTGCGTTTTCTACAGACAGAGTGTTTCAAAACTGCTCAATCAAAAGTATGGTTTAGCTCTGTTAGCTGAATGCTCAGATCAGAAAGAAGTTTCACAGAATGTTTCTGTGTAGTTTATATTTGAATATATTCCTTTTTCCACTACTACGCTCTTAGCGCTCCAAATGTCCAGTTCCATTTTCAACAGAAAGAGTGTTCAGATCTGCTCAATCAAAAGTATGTTTTAACTCTGTTAGCTGAATGCACAGATCAGAAAGAAGTTTCACCGAATGATTCTGTGTAGTTTATATTTGAAGACATTTCTTTTTCCACTATTACCCTCTTAGCGCTCCGAATCTCCACTTGCATTTTCTACAGAAAGAGTGTTTCAGAACGGCTCAATCAAAACTAAGGTTCAACTCTTTTAGTTGAACAAACAGAACAGGAAGAAGTTTCACACAATTCTTCTGTGTAGTTTTTACTTGTAGACATTATTTTTCCCAATATAGGCCTGTTAGCGCTCAGAATGTCCAATTGCAGTTTCTACAGAAAGAGTGTTTCAGAACGGCTCAATCAAAAGTAAGGTTCAACTCTGTTAGTTGAATGCACAGAACAGAAAGAAGTTTCATACAATGCTTCTGTGTAGTTTATATTTGAACATATTCTTTTTTCCACTATTACCCACTTAGCGCTACGAATGTCCAGTTGCATTTTCTACAGACAGAGTGTTTCAAAACTGCTCAATCAAAAGTATGGTTTAACTCTGTTAGCTGAATGCTCAGATCAGAAAGAAGTTTCACAGAATGCTTCTGTGTAGTTTATATTTGAATATATTCCTTTTTCCACTACTACGCTCTTAGCGCTCCAAATGTCCAGTTGCATTTTCTACAGAAAGAGTGTTCAGATCTGCTCAATCAAAAGTATGGTTTAACTCTGTTAGCTGAAAGCACAGGTCAGAAAGAAGTTTCACCGAATGATTCCGTGTAGTTTATATTTGAAGACATTCCTTTTTCCACTATTACCCTCTTAGTGCTCCGAATCTCCACTTGCATTTTCTACAAAAAGAGTGTTTCATAACTGCTCAATCAAAAATATGTTTTATCTCTGTTAACTGAATTTACAGATCAGAAATAAGTTTCACAGAATGCATCTGTGTAGTTTTTATTTGAAGATATTCTTTTTCCCAATGTCGGCCTCTTAGCGCTTAGCATGTCCAATTGCCGTTTCTATAGAAAGAGTGTTTCAGAACAGCTCAATCAAAAGTAAGGTTCAACTCTGTTAGTTGAATGCACAGAACAGAAAGAATTTTCACAGAATGCTACTGTGTAGTTTATATTTGAATATATTCCTTTTTCCACTATTACCCTCTTAGCACTCCGAATGTCCACTTGCATTTTCTACAGAAAGAGTGTTCAGCACTGCGCAATCAAAAGTATGGTTTAACTCTGTTAGCTTAATGAACATATAAGAAATAAGTTTCACACAATGCTTCTGTGTAGTTTTTATTTGAAGATATTATTTTTCCCAATAGAGGCCTCTTAGCGCTCAGAATGTCCAATTGCAGTTTCTACAGAAAGAGTGTTTCAGAAAGGCTCAATCAAAAGTAAGGTTCAACTCTGTTAGTTGAATGCACAGAACAGAAAGAAGTTTCATACAATGCTTCTGTGTAGTTTATATTTGAACATATTCTTTTTTCCACTATTACCCACTTAGCGCAACGAATGTCCAGTTGCATTTTCTACAGAGAGAGTGTTTCAAAACTGCTCAATCAAAAGTATGGTTTAACTCTGTTAGCTGAATGCTCAGATCAGAAAGAAGTTTCACAGAATGCTTCTGTGTAGTTTATATTTCAATATATTCCTTTTCCCACTATTACCCTCTTAGCGCTCCGAATCTCCACTTGCATTTTCTACAGAAAGAGTGTTTCAGAACGGCTCAATCAAAACTAAGGTTCAACTCTTTTAGTTGAACAAACAGAACAGAAAGAAGTTTCACACAATTCTTCTGTGTAGTTTTTATTTGAAGATATTATTTTTCCCAATAGAGGCCTCTTAGCGCTCAGAATGTCCAATTGCAGTTTCTACAGAAAGAGTGTTTCAGAAAGGCTCAATCAAAAGTAAGGTTCAACTCTGTTAGTTGAATGCACAGAACAGAAAGAAGTTTCATACAATGCTTCTGTGTAGTTTATATTTGAACATATTCTTTTTTCCACTTTTACCCACTTAGCGCTACGAATGTCCAGTTACATTTTCTACAGACAGAGTTTTTCAAAACTGCTCAATCAAAAGTATGGTTTAACTCTGTTAGCTGAATGCTCAGATCAGAAATAAGTTTCACAGAATGCTTCTGTGTAGTTTATATTTGAATATATTCCTTTTTCCACTCCTACTCTCTTAGCACTCCAAATGTCCAGTTGCATTTTCTACAGAAAGAGTGTTCAGATCTGCTCAATCAAAAGTATGGTTTAACTCTGTTAGCTGAATGCACAGATCAGAAAGAAGTTTCACAGAATGATTCTGTGTAGTTTATATTTGGAGACATTCCTTTTTCCACTATTACCCTCTTAGCGCTCGGAATCTCCACTTGCATTTTCTACAGAAAGAGTGTTTCAGAACGGCTCAATCAAAACTAAGGTTCAACTCTTTTAGTTGAACAAACAGAACAGAAAGAAGTTTCACACAATTCTTCTGTGTAGTTTTTATTTGTAGACATTCTTTTTCCCAATATAGGCCTCTTAGCGCTCAGAATGTCCAATTGCAGTTTCTACAGAAAGAGTGTTTCAGAACGGCTCAATCAAAAGTAAGGTTCAACTCTGTTAGTTGAATGCACAGAACAGAAAGAAGTTTCATACAATGCTTCTGTGTAGTTTATATTTGAACATATTCTTTTTTCCACTATTACCCACTTAGTGCTACGAATGTCCAGTTGCATTTTCCACAGACAGAGTGTTTCAAAACTGCTCAATCAAAAGTATGGTTTAACTCTGTTAGCTGAATGCTCAGATCAGAAAGAAGTTTCACAGAATGCTTCTGTGTAGTTTATATTTGAATATATTCCTTTTTCCACTACTACGCTCTTAGCGCTCCAAATGTCCAGTTGCATTTTCTACAGAAAGAGTGTTCAGATCTGCTCAATCAAAAGTATGGTTTAACTCTGTTAGCTGCATGCACAGATCAGAAAGAAGTTTCACCGAATGATTCTGTGTAGTTTATATTTGAAGACATTCCTTTTTCCACTATTACCCTCTTAGCGCTCCGAATCTCCACTTGCATTTTCTACAAAAAGAGTGTTTCATAACTGCTCAATCAAAAATATTTTTTATCTGTGTTAACTGAATTTACAGATCAGAAATAAGTTTCACAGAATGCATCTGTGTAGTTTTTATTTGAAGATATTCTTTTTCCCAATATAGGCCTCTTAGCGCTTAGCCTGTCCAATTGCAGTTTCTACAGAAAGAGTGTTTCAGAACGGCTCAATCAAAAGTAAGGTTCAACTCTGTTAGTTGAATGCACAGAACAGAAAGAATTTTCACAGAATGCTACTGTGTAGTTTATATTTGAATATATTCCTTTTTCCACTATTACCTTCTTAGCGCTCCGAATGTCCATTTGCATTTTCTACAGAAAGAGTGTTCAGAACTGCGCAATCAAAAGTATGGTTTAACTCTGTTAGCTTAATGAACATATCAGGAATAAGTTTCACACAATGCTTCTGTGTAGTTTTTATTTGAAGATATTATTTTTCCCAATAGAGGCCTCTTAGCGCTCAGAATGTCCAATTGCAGTTTCTACAGAAAGAGTGTTTCAGAAAGGCTCAATCAAAAGTAAGGTTCAACTCTGTTAGTTGAATGCACAGAACAGAAAGAAGTTTCATACAATGCTTCTGTGTAGTTTATATTTGAACATAATATTTTTTCCACTATTACCCACTTAGCGCTACGAATGTCCAGTTGCATTTTCTACAGACAGAGTGTTTCAAAACTGCTCAATCAAAAGTATGGTTTAACTCTGTTAGCTGAATGCTCAGATCAGAAAGAAGTTTCACAGAATGCTTCTGTGTAGTTTATATTTGAATATATTCCTTTTTCCACTACTACTCTCTTAGCGCTCCAAAAGTCCAGTTGCATTTTCTACAGAAAGAGTGTTCAGATCTGCTCAATCAAAAGTATGCTTTAACTCTGTTAGCTGAATGCACAGATCAGAAAGAAGTTTCACAGAATGATTCTGTGTAGTTTATATTTGGAGACATTCCTTTTTCCACTATTACCCTCTTAGCGCTCCAAATCTCCACTTGCATTTTCTACAGAAAGAGTGTTTCAGAACGGCTCAATCAAAACTAAGGTTCAACTCTTTTAGTTGAACAAACAGAACAGAAAGAAGTTTCACACAATTCTTCTGTGTAGTTTTTATTTGTAGACATTCTTTTTCCCAATATAGGCCTCTTAGCGCTCAGAATGTCCAATTGCAGTTTCTACAGAAAGAGTGTTTCAGAACGGCTCAATCAAAAGTAAGGTTCAACTCTGTTAGTTGAATGCACAGAACAGAAAGAAGTTTCATACAATGCTTCTGTGTAGTTTATATTTGAACATATTCTTTTTTCCACTATTACCCACTTAGTGCTACGAATGTCCAGTTGCATTTTCCACAGACAGAGTGTTTCAAAACTGCTCAATCAAAAGTATGGTTTAACTCTGTTAGCTGAATGCTCAGATCAGAAAGAAGTTTCACAGAATGCTTCTGTGTAGTTTATATTTGAATATATTCCTTTTTCCACTACTACGCTCTTAGCGCTCCAAATGTCCAGTTGCATTTTCTACAGAAAGAGTGTTCAGATCTGCTCAATCAAAAGTATGGTTTAACTCTGTTAGCTGCATGCACAGATCAGAAAGAAGTTTCACCGAATGATTCTGTGTAGTTTATATTTGGAGACATTCCTTTTTCCACTATTACCCTCTTAGCGCTCCGAATCTCCACTTGCATTTTCTACAAAAAGAGTGTTTCATAACTGCTCAATCAAAAATATGTTTTATCTGTGTTAACTGAATTTACAGATCAGAAATAAGTTTCACAGAATGCATCTGTGTAGTTTTTATTTGAAGATATTCTTTTTCCCAATATAGGCCTCTTAGCGCTTAGCCTGTCCAATTGCAGTTTCTACAGAAAGAGTGTTTCAGAACGGCTCAATCAAAAGTAAGGTTCAACTCTGTTAGTTGAATGCACAGAACAGAAAGAATTTTCACAGAATGCTACTGTGTAGTTTATATTTGAATATATTCCTTTTTCCACTATTACCTTCTTAGCGCTCCGAATGTCCATTTGCATTTTCTACAGAAAGAGTGTTCAGAACTGCGCAATCAAAAGTATGGTTTAAATCTGTTAGCTTAATGAACATATCAGGAATAAGTTTCACACAATGCTTCTGTGTAGTTTTTATTTGAAGATATTATTTTTCCCAATAGAGGCCTCTTAGCGCTCAGAATGTCCAATTGCAGTTTCTACAGAAAGAGTGTTTCAGAAAGGCTCAATCAAAAGTAAGGTTCAACTCTGTTAGTTGAATGCACAGAACAGAAAGAAGTTTCATACAATGCTTCTGTGTAGTTTATATTTGAACATAATATTTTTTCCACTATTACCCACTTAGCGCTACGAATGTCCAGTTGCATTTTCTACAGACAGAGTGTTTCAAAACTGCTCAATCAAAAGTATGGTTTAACTCTGTTAGCTGAATGCTCAGATCAGAAAGAAGTTTCACAGAATGCTTCTGTGTAGTTTATATTTGAATATATTCCTTTTTCCACTACTACTCTCTTAGCGCTCCAAAAGTCCAGTTGCATTTTCTACAGAAAGAGTGTTCAGATCTGCTCAATCAAAAGTATGCTTTAACTCTGTTAGCTGAATGCACAGATCAGAAAGAAGTTTCACAGAATGATTCTGTGTAGTTTATATTTGGAGACATTCCTTTTTCCACTATTACCCTCTTAGCGCTCCAAATCTCCACTTGCATTTTCTACAGAAAGAGTGTTTCAGAACGGCTCAATCAAAACTAAGTTTCAACTCTTTTAGTTGAACAAACAGAACAGAAAGAAGTTTCACACAATTCTTCTGTGTAGTTTTTATTTGTAGACATTCTTTTTCCCAATATAGGCCTCTTAGCGCTCAGAATGTCCAATTGCAGTTTCTACAGAAAGAGTGTTTCAGAACTGCTCAATCAAAAGTAAGGTTCAACTCTGTTAGTTGAATGCACAGAACAGAAAGAAGTTTCACACAATGCTTCTGTGTAGTTTATATTTGAACATATTTTTTTTCCACTATTACCCACTTAGTGCTACGAATGTCCAGTTGCATTTTCCACAGACAGAGTGTTTCAAAACTGCTCAATCAAAAGTATGGTTTAACTCTGTTAGCTGAATGCTCAGATCAGAAAGAAGATTCACAGAATGCTTCTGTGTAGTTTATATTTGAATATATTCCTTTTTCCACTACTACGCTCTTAGCGCTCCAAATGTCCAGTTGCATTTTCTACAGAAAGAGTGTTCAGATCTGCTCAATCAAAAGTATGGTTTAACACTGTTAGCTGCATGCACAGATCAGAAAGAAGTTTCACCGAATGATTCTGTGTAGTTTATATTTGAAGACATTCCTTTTTCCACTATTACCCTCTTAGCGCTCCGAATCTCCACTTGCATTTTCTACAAAAAGAGTGTTTCATAACTGCTCAATCAAAAATATGTTTTATCTGTGTTAACTGAATTTACAGATCAGAAATAAGTTTCACAGAATGCATCTGTCTAGTTTTTATTTGAAGATATTCTTTTTCCCAATACAGGCCGCTTAGCGCTTAGCCTTTCCAATTGCAGTTTCTACAGAAAGAGTGTTTCAGAACGGCTGAATCAAAAGTAAGGTTCAACTCTGTTAGTTGAATGCACAGAACAGAAAGAATTTTCACAGAATGCTACTGTGTAGTTTATATTTGAATATATTCCTTTTTCCACTATTACCCTCTTAGCGCTCCGAATGTCCATTTGCATTTTCTACAGAAAGAGTGTTCAGAACTGCGCAATAAAAAGTATGGTTTAACTCTGTTAGCTTAATGAACATATCAGGAATAAGTTTCACACAATGCTTCTGTGTAGTTTTTATTTGAAGATATTTTTTTTCCCAATAGAGGCCTCTTAGCGCTCAGAATGTCCAATTGTAGTTTCTACAGAAAGAGTGTTTCAGAAAGGCACAATCAAAAGTAAGGTTCAACTCTGTTAGTTGAATGCACAGAACAGAAAGAAGTTTCATACAATGCTTCTGTGTAGTTTATATTTGAACATATTCTTTTTTCCACTATTACCCACTTACCGCTACGAATGTCCAGTTGCATTTTCTACAGACAGAGTGTTTCAAAACTGCTCAATCAAAAGTATGGTTTAACTCTGTTAGTTGAATGCTCAGATCAGAAAGAAGTTTCACAGAATGCTTCTGTGTAGTTTATATTTGAATATATTCCTTTTTCCACTACTACCCTCTTAGCGCTCCGAATCTCCACTTGCATTTTCTACAGAAAGAGTGTTTCAGAACGGCTCAATCAAAACTAAGGTTCAACTCTTTTAGTTGAACAAACAGAACAGAAAGAAGTTTCACACAATTCTTCTGTGTAGTTTTTATTTGAAGATATTATTTTTCCCAATAGAGGCCTCTTAGCGCTCAGAATGTCCAATTGCAGTTTCTACAGAAAGAGTGTTTCAGAAAGGCTCAATCAAAAGTAAGGTTCAACTCTGTTAGTTGAATGCACAGAACAGAAAGAAGTTTCATACAATGCTTCTGTGTAGTTTATATTTGAAAATATTCTTTTTTCCACTTTTACCCACTTAGCGCTACGAATGTCCAGTTACATTTTCTACAGACAGAGTGTTTCAAAACTGCTCAATCAAAAGTATGGTTTAACTCTGTTAGCTGAATGCTCAGATCAGAAATAAGTTTCACAGAATGCTTCTGTGTAGTTTATATTTGAATATATTCCTTTTTCCACTACTACTCTCTTAGCACTCCAAATGTCCAGTTGCATTTTCTACAGAAAGAGTGTTCAGATCTGCTCAATCAAAAGTATGTTTTAACTCTGTTAGCTGAATGCACAGATCAGAAAGAAGTTTCACAGAATGATTCTGTGTAGTTTATATTTGGAGACATTCCTTTTTCCACTATTACCCTCTTAGCGCTCGGAATCTCCACTTGCATTTTCTACAGAAAGAGTGTTTCAGAACGGCTCAATCAAAACTAAGGTTCAACTCTTTTAGTTGAACAAACAGAACAGAAAGAAGTTTCACACAATTCTTCTGTGTAGTTTTTATTTGTAGACATTCTTTTTCCCAATATAGGCCTCTTAGCGCTCAGAATGTCCAATTGCAGTTTCTACAGAAAGAGTGTTTCAGAACTTCTCAATCAAAAGTAAGGTTCAACTCTGTTAGTTGAATGCACAGAACAGAAAGAAGTTTCATACAATGCTTCTGTGTAGTTTATATTTGAACATATTCTTTTTTCCACTATTACCCACTTAGTGCTACGAATGTCCAGTTGCATTTTCCACAGACAGAGTGTTTCAAAACTGCTCAATCAAAAGTATGGTTTAACTCTGTTAGCTGAATGCTCAGATCAGAAAGAAGTTTCACAGAATGCTTCTGTGTAGTTTATATTTGAATATATTCCTTTTTCCACTACTACGCTCTTAGCGCTCCAAATGTCCAGTTGCATTTTCTACAGAAAGAGTGTTCAGATCTGCTCAATCAAAAGTATGGTTTAACTCTGTTAGCTGCATGCACAGATCAGAAAGAAGTTTCACCGAATGATTCTGTGTAGTTTATATTTGAAGACATTCCTTTTTCCACTATTACCCTCTTAGCGCTCCGAATCTCCACTTGCATTTTCTACAAAAAGAGTGTTTCATAACTGCTCAATCAAAAATATGTTTTATCTGTGTTAACTGAATTTACAGATCAGAAATAAGTTTCACAGAATGCATCTGTGTAGTTTTTATTTGAAGATATTCTTTTTCCCAATATAGGCCTCTTAGCGCTTAGCCTGTCCAATTGCAGTTTCTACAGAAAGAGTGTTTCAGAACGGCTCAATCAAAAGTAAGGTTCAACTCTGTTAGTTGAATGCACAGAACAGAAAGAATTTTCACAGAATGCTACTGTGTAGTTTATATTTGAATATATTCCTTTTTCCACTATTACCTTCTTAGCGCTCCGAATGTCCATTTGCATTTTCTACAGAAAGAGTGTTCAGAAGTGCGCAATCAAAAGTATGGTTTAACTCTGTTAGCTTAATGAACATATCAGGAATAAGTTTCACACAATGCATTTGTGTAGTTTTTATTTGAAGATATTATTTTTCCCAATAGAGGCCTCTTAGCGCTCAGAATGTCCAATTGCAGTTTCTACAGAAAGAGTGTTTCAGAAAGGCTCAATCAAAAGTAAGGTTCAACTCTGTTAGTTGAATGCACAGAACAGAAAGAAGTTTCATACAATGCTTCTGTGTAGTTTATATTTGAACATATTCTTTTTTCCACTATTACCCACTTAGCGCTACGAATGTCCAGTTGCATTTTCTACAGACAGAGTTTTTCAAAACTGCTCAATCAAAAGTATGGTTTAACTCTGTTAGCTGAATGCTCAGATCAGAAAGAAGTTTCACAGAATGCTTCTGTGTAGTTTATATTTCAATATATTCCTTTTTCCACTACTACTCTCTTAGCGCTCCAAAAGTCCAGTTGCATTTTCTACAGAAAGAGTGTTCAGATCTGCTCAATCAAAAGTATGCTTTAACTCTGTTAGCTGAATGCACAGATCAGAAAGAAGTTTCACAGAATGATTCTGTGTAGTTTATATTTGGAGACATTCCTTTTTCCACTATTACCCCCTTAGCGCTCCGAATCTCCACTTGCATTTCCTACAGAAAGAGTGTTTCAGAACGGCTCAATCAAAACTAAGGTTCAACTCTTTTAGTTGAACAAACAGAACAGAAAGAAGTTTCACACAATTCCTCTGTGTAGTTTTTATTTGTAGACATTCTTTTTCCCAATATAGGCCTCTTAGCGCTCAGAATGTCCAATTGCAGTTTCTACAGAAAGAGTGTTTCAGAACGGCTCAATCAAAAGTAAGGTTCAACTCTGTTAGTTGAATACACAGAACAGAAAGAAGTTTCATACAATGCTTCTGTTTAGTTTATATTTGAACATATTCTTTTTTCCACTATTACCCACTTAGCGCTACGAATGTCCAGTTGCATTTTCTACAGACAGAGTGTTTCAAAACTGCTCAATCAAAAGTATGGTTTAACTCTGTTAGCTGAATGCTCAGATCAGAAAGAAGTTTCACAGAATGCTTCTGTGTGGTTTATACTTGAATATATTACTTTTTCCACTACTACGCTCTTAGCGCTCCAAATGTCCAGTTGCATTTTCTACAAAAAGAGTGTTCAGATCTGCTCAATCAAAAGTATGGTTTAACTCTGTTAGCTGAATGCACAGATCAGAAAGAAGTTTCACCGAATGATTCTGTGTAGTTTATATTTGAAGACATTCCTTTTTCCACTATTACCCTCTTAGCGCTCCGAATCTCCACTTGCATTTTCTACAAAAAGAATGTTTCATAACTGCTCAATCAAAAATATGTTTTATCTCTGTTAACTGAATTTACAGATCAGAAATAAGTTTCGCAGAATGCATCTGTGTAGTTTTTATTTGAAGATATTCTTTTTCCCAATATAGGCCTCTTAGCGCTTAGCCTGTCCAATTGCAGTTTCTACAGAAAGAGTGTTTCAGAACGGCTCAATCAAAAGTAAGGTTCAACTCTGTTAGTTGAATGCACAGAACAGAAAGATTTTTCACAGAATGCTACTGTGTAGTTTATATTGAATATATTCCTTTTTCCACTATTACCCTCTTAGCGCTCCGAATGTCCATTTGCATTTTCTACAGAAAGAGTGTTCAGAACTGCGCAATCAAAAGTATGGTTTAACTCTGTTAGCTTAATGAACATATCAGGAATAAGTTTCACACAATGCTTCTGTGTAGTTTTTATTTGAAGATATTATTTTTCCCAATAGAGGCCTCTTAGCGCTTAGCCTGTCCAATTGCAGTTTCTACAGAAAGAGTGTTTCAGAACGGCTCAATCAAAAGTAAGGTTCAACTCTGTTAGTTGAATGCACAGAACAGAAAGAAGTTTCATACAATGCTTCTGTGTAGTTTATATTTGAACATATTCTTTTTTCCACTATTACCCACTTAGCGCTACGAATGTCCAGTTGCATTTTCTACAGACAGAGTGTTTCAAAACTGCTCAATCAAAAGTATGGTTTAACTCTGTTAGCTGAATGCTCAGATCAGAAAGAAGTTTCACAGAATGCTTCTGTGTAGTTTATATTTGAATATATTCCTTTTTCCACTACTACGCTCTTAGCGCTCCAAATGTCCAGTTGCATTTTCTACAGAAAGAGTGTTCAGATCTGCTCAATCAAAAGTATGGTTTAACTCTGTTAGCTGCATGCACAGATCAGAAAGAAGTTTCACCGAATGATTCTGTGTAGTTTATATTTGAAGACATTCCTTTTTCCACTATTACCCTCTTAGCGCTCCGAATCTCCACTTGCATTTTCTACAAAAAGAGTGTTTCATAACTGCTCAATCAAAAATATGTTTTATCTCTGTTAACTGAATTTACAGATCAGAAATTAGTTTCACAGAATGCATCTGTGTAGTTTTTATTTGAAGATATTCTTTTTCCCAATATAGGCCTCTTAGCGCTTAGCCTGTCCAATTGCAGTTTCTACAGAAAGAGTGTTTCAGAACGGCTCAATCAAAAGTAAGGTTCAACTCTGTTAGTTGAATGCACAGAACAGAAAGAATTTTCACAGAATGCTACTGTGTAGTTTATATTTGAATATATTCCTTTTTCCACTATTACCCTCTTAGCGCTCCGAATGTCCATTTGCATTTTCTACAGAAAGAGTGTTCAGAACTGCGCAATCAAAAGTATGGTTTAACTCTGTTAGCTTAATGAACATATCAGGAATAAGTTTCACACAATGCTTCTGTGTAGTTTTTATTTGAAGATATTATTTTTCCCAATAGAGGCCTCTTAGCGCTCAGAATGTCAAATTGCAGTTTCTACAGAAAGAGTGTTTCAGAAAGGCTCAATCAAAAGTAAGGTTCAACTCTTTTAGTTGAATGCACAGAACAGAAAGAAGTTTCATACAATGCTTCTGTGTAGTTTATATTTGAACATATTCTTTTTTCCACTATTACCCACTTAGCGCTACGAATGTCCAGTTGCATTTTCTACAGACAGAGTGTTTCAAAACTGCTCAATCAAAAGTATGGTTTAACTCTGTGAGCTGAATGCTCAGATCAGAAAGAAGTTTCACAGAATGCTTCTGTGTAGTTTATATTTGAATATATTCCTTTTTCAACTACTACTCTCTTAGCACTCCAAATGTCCAGTTGCATTTTCTACAGAAAGAGTGTTCAGATCTGCTCAATCATAAGTATGGTTTAACTCTGTTAGCAGAATGCACAGATCAGAAAGAAGTTTCACAGAATGATTCTGTGTAGTTTATATTTGGAGACATTCCTTTTTCCACTATTACCCTCTTAGCGCTCCGAATCTCCAGTTGCATTTTCTACAGAAAGAGTGTTTCAGAACGGCTCAATCAAAACTAAGGTTCAACTCTTTTAGTTGAACAAACAGAACAGAAAGAAGTTTCACACAATTCTTCTGTGTAGTTTTTATTTGTAGACATACTTTTTCCCAATATAGGCCTCTAAGCGCTCAGAATGTCCAATTGCAGTTTCTACAGAAAGAGTGTTTCAGAACGGCTCAATCAAAAGTAAGGTTCAACTCTGTTAGTTGAATGCACAGAACAGAAAGAAGTTTCATACAATGCTTCTGTGTAGTTTATATTTGAACATATTCTTTTTTCCACTATTACCCACTTAGCGCTACGAATGTCCAGTTGCATTTTCTACAGACAGAGTGTTTCAAAACTGCTCAATCAAAAGTATGGTTTAACTCTTTTAGCTGAATGCTCATATCAGAAAGAAGTTTCACAGAATGCTTCGGTGTAGTTTATATTTGAATATATTCCTTTTTCCACTACTACGCTCTTAGCACTCCAAATGTCCAGTTGCATTTTCTACAGAAAGAGTGTTCAGATCTGCTCAATCAAAAGTATGGTTTAACTCTGTTAGCTGCATGCACAAATCAGAAAGAAATTTCACCGAATGATTCTGTGTAGTTTATATTTGAAGACATTCCTTTTTCCACTATTACCCTCTTAGCGCTCCGAATCTCCACTTGCATTTTCTACAAAAAGAGTGTTTCATAACTGCTCAATCAAAAATATGCTTTATCTCTGTTAACTGAATTTACAGATCAGAAATATGTTTCACAGAGTGCATCTGTGTAGTTTTTATTTGAAGATATTCTTTTTCCCAATATAGGCCTCTTAGCGCTTAGCCTGTCCAATTGCAGTTTCTACAGAAAGAGTGTTTCAGAACGGCTCAATTAAAAGTAAGGTTCAAATCTGTTAGTTGAATGCACAGAACAGAAAGGATTTTCACAGAATGCTACTGTGTAGTTTATATTTGAATATATTCCTTTTTCCACTATTACCTACTTAGCGCTCCGAATGTCCATTTGCATTTTCTACAGAAAGTGTGTTCAGAACTGCGCAATCAAAAGTATGTTTTAACTCTGTTAGCTGAATGCTCAGATCAGAAAGAAGTTTCACAGAATGCTTCGGTGTAGTTTATATTTGAATATATTCCTTTTTCCACTACTACTCTCTTAGCGCTCCAAATGTCCAGTTGCATTTTCTACAGAAAGAGTGTTCAGATCTGCTCAATCAAAGTATGGTTTAACTCTGTTAGCTGAATGCAGAGATCAGAAAGAAGTTTCACAGAATGATTCTGTGTAGTTTATATTTGGAGACATTCCTTTTTCCACTATTACCCTCTTAGCGCTCCGAATCTCCACTTGCATTTTCTACAGAAAGAGTGTTTCAGAACGGCTCAATCAAAACTAAGGTTCAACTCTTTTAGTTGAACAAACAGAACAGAAAGAAGTTTCACACAATTCTTCTGTGTAGTTTTTATTTGTAGACATTCTTTTTCCCAATATAGGCCTCTTAGCGCTCAGAATGTCCAATTGCAGTTTCTACAGAAAGAGTGTTTCAGAACGGCTCAATCAAAAGTAAGGTTCATCTCTGTTAGTTGAATGCCCAGAACAGAAAGAAGTTTCATACAATGCTTCTGTGTAGTTTATATTTGAACATATTCTTTTTTCCACTATTACCCACTTAGCGCTACGAATGTCCAGTTGCATTTTCTACAGAGAGAGTGTTTCAAAACTGCTCAATCAAAAGTATGGTTTAACTCTGTTAGCTGAATGCTCAGATCAGAAAGAAGTTTCACAGAATGATTCTGTGTAGTTTATATTTGAATATATTCCTTTTTCCACTACTACTCTCTTAGCGCTCCAAATGTCCAGTTGCATTTTCTACAGAAAGAGTGTTCAGATCTGCTCAATCAAAAGTATGGTTTAACCCTGTTAGCTGAATGCACAGATCAGAAAGAAGTTTCACTGAATGATTCTGTGTAGTTTATATTTGGAGACATTCCTTTTTCCACTATTACCCTCTTAGCGCTCCGAATCTCCACTTGCATTTTCTACAGAAAGAGTGTTTCAGAACGGCTCAATCAAAACTAAGGTTCAACTCTTTTAGTTGAACAAACAGAACAGAAAGAAGTTTCACACAATTCTTCTGTGTAGTTTTTATTTGAAGATATTATTTTTCCCAACAGAGGCCTCTTAGCGCTCAGAATGTCCAATTGCAGTTTCTACAGAAAGAGTGTTTCAGAAAGGCTCAATCAAAAGTACGGTTCAACTCTGTTAGTTGAATGCACAGAACAGAAAGAAGTTTCATACAGTGCTTCTGTGTAGTTTATATTTGAACATATTCTTTTTTCCACTATTACCCACTTAGCGCTACGAATGTCCAGTTGCATTTTCTACAGACAGAGTGTTTCAAAACTGCTCAATCAAAAGTATGGTTTAACTCTGTTAGCTGAATGCTCAGATCAGAATGAAGTTTCACAGAATGCTTCTGTGTAGTTTATATTTGAATATATTCCTTTTTCCACTACTACTCTCTTAGCGCTCCAAATGTCCAGTTGCATTTTCTACAGAAAGAGTGTTCAGATCTGCTCAATCAAAAGTATGGTTTAACCCTGTTAGCTGAATGCACAGATCAGAAAGAAGTTTCACTGAATGATTCTGTGTAGTTTATATTTGGAGACATTCCTTTTTCCACTATTACCCTCTTAGCGCTCCGAATCTCCACTTGCATTTTCTACAGAAAGAGTGTTTCAGAACGGCTCAATCAAAACTAAGGTTCAACTCTTTTAGTTGAACAAACAGAACAGAAAGAAGTTTCACACAATTCTTCTGTGTAGTTTTTATTTGTAGACATGCTTTTTCCCAATATAGGCCTCTTAGCGCTCAGAATGTCCAATTGCAGTTTCTACAGAAAGAGTGTTTCAGAACGGCTCAATCAAAAGTAAGGTTCAACTCTGTTAGTTGAATGCACAGAACAGAAAGAAGTTTCATACAATGCTTATGTGTAGTTTATATTTGAACATATTTTTTTTCCACTATTACCCACTTAGTGCTACGAATTTCCAGTTGCATTTTCCACAGACAGAGTGTTTCAAAACTGCTCAATCAAAAGTATGGTTTAACTCTGTTAGCTGAATGCTCAGATCAGAAAGAAGTTTCACAGAATGCTTCTGTGTAGTTTATATTTGAATATATTCCTTTTTCCACTACTACGCTCTTAGCGCTCCAAATGTCCAGTTGCATTTTCTACAGAAAGAGTGTTCAGATCTGCTCAATCAAAAGTATGGTTTAACACTGTTAGCTGCATGCACAGATCAGAAAGAAGTTTCACCGAATGATTCTGTGTAGTTAATATTTGAAGACATTCCTTTTTCCACTATTACCCTCTTAGCGCTCCGAATCTCCACTTGCATTTTCTACAAAAAGAGTGTTTCATAACTGCTCAATCAAAAATATGTTTTATCTGTGTTAACTGAATTTACAGATCAGAAATAAGTTTCACAGAATGCATCTGTGTAGTTTTTATTTGAAGATATTCTTTTTCCCAATATAGGCCTCTTAGCGCTTAGCCTGTCCAATTGCAGTTTCTACAGAAAGAGTGTTTCAGAACGGCTCAATCAAAAGTAAGGTTCAACTCTGTTAGTTGAATGCACAGAACAGAAAGAATTTTCACAGAATGCTACTGTGTAGTTTATAATTGAATATATTCCTTTTTCCACTATTACCCTCTTAGCGCTCCGAATGTCCATTTGCATTTTCTACACAAAGAGTGTTCAGAACTGCGCAATCAAAAGTATGGTTTAACTCTGTTAGCTTAATGAACATATCAGGAATAAGTTTCACACAATGCTTCTGTGTAGTTTTTATTTGAAGATTTTTTTTTTCCCAATAGAGGCCTCTTAGCGCTCAGAATGTCCAATTGCAGTTTCTACAGAAAGAGTGTTTCAGAAAGGCTCAATCAAAAGTAAGGTTCAACTCTGTTAGTTGAATGCACAGAACAGAAAGAAGTTTCATACAATGCTTCTGTGTAGTTTATATTTGAACATATTCTTTTTTCCACTATTACCCACTTAGCGCTACGAATGTCCAGTTGCATTTTCTACAGACAGAGTGTTTCAAAACTTCTCAATCAAAAGTATGGTTTAACTCTGTTAGCTGAATGCTCAGATCAGAAAGAAGTTTCACAGAATGCTTCTGTGTAGTTTATATTTGAATATATTCCTTTTTCCACTACTACTCTCTTAGCGCTCCAAATGTCCAGTTGCATTTTCTACAGAAAGAGTGTTCAGATCTGCTCAATCAAAAGTATGGTTTAACCCTGTTAGCTGAATGCACAGATCAGAAAGAAGTTTCACTGAATGATTCTGTGTAGTTTATATTTGGAGACATTCCTTTTTCCACTATTACCCTCTTAGCGCTCCGAATCTCCACTTGCATTTTCTACAGAAAGAGTGTTTCAGAACGGCTCAATCAAAACTAAGGTTCAACTCTTTTAGTTGAACAAACAGAACAGAAAGAAGTTTCACACAATTCTTCTGTGTAGTTTTTATTTGTAGACATTCTTTTTCCCAATATAGGCCTCTTAGCGCTCAGAATGTCCAATTGCAGTTTCTACAGAAAGAGTGTTTCAGAACGGCTCAATCAAAAGTAAGGTTCAACTCTGTTAGTTGAATGCACAGAACAGAAAGAAGTTTCATTCAATGCTTCTGTGTAGTTTATATTTGAACATATTTTTTTTCCACTATTACCCACTTAGTGCTACGAATTTCCAGTTGCATTTTCCACAGACAGAGTGTTTCAAAACTGCTCAATCAAAAGTATGGTTTAACTCTGTTAGCTGAATGCTCAGATCAGAAAGAAGTTTCACAGAATGCTTCTGTGTAGTTTATATTTGAATATATTCCTTTTTCCACTACTACGCTCTTAGCGCTCCAAATGTCCAGTTGCATTTTCTACAGAAAGAGTGTTCAGATCTGCTCAATCAAAAGTATGGTTTAACACTGTTAGCTGCATGCACAGATCAGAAAGAAGTTTCACCGAATGATTCTGTGTAGTTTATATTTGAAGACATTCCTTTTTCCACTATTACCCTCTTAGCGCTCCGAATCTCCACTTGCATTTTCTACAAAAAGAGTGTTTCATAACTGCTCAATCAAAAATATGTTTTATCTGTGTTAACTGAATTTACAGATCAGAAATAAGTTTCACAGAATGCATCTGTGTAGTTTTTATTTGAAGATATTCTTTTTCCCAATATAGGCCTCTTAGCGCTTAGCCTGTCCAATTGCAGTTTCTACAGAAAGAGTGTTTCAGAACGGCTCAATCAAAAGTAAGGTTCAACTCTGTTAGTTGAATGCACAGAACAGAAAGAATTTTCACAGAATGCTACTGTGTAGTTTATAATTGAATATATTCCTTTTTCCACTATTACCCTCTTAGCGCTCCGAATGTCCATTTGCATTTTCTACAGAAAGAGTGTTCAGAACTGCGCAATCAAAAGTATGGTTTAACTCTGTTAGCTTAATGAACATATCAGGAATAAGTTTCACACAATGCTTCTGTGTAGTTTTTATTTGAAGATATTTTTTTTCCCAATAGAGGCCTCTTAGCGCTCAGAATGTCCAATTGCAGTTTCTACAGGAAGAGTGTTTCAGAAAGGCTCAATCAAAAGTACGGTTCAACTCTGTTAGTTGAATGCACAGAACAGAAAGAAGTTTCATACAATGCTTCTGTGTAGTTTATATTTGAACATATTCTTTTTTCCACTATTACCCACTTAGCGCTACGAATGTCCAGTTGCATTTTCTACAGACAGAGTGTTTCAAAACTTCTCAATCAAAAGTATGGTTTAACTCTGTTAGCTGAATGCTCAGATCAGAAAGAAGTTTCACAGAATGCTTCTGTGTAGTTTATATTTGAATATATTCCTTTTTCCACTACTACTCTCTTAGCGCTCCAAATGTCCAGTTGCATTTTCTACAGAAAGAGTGTTCAGATCTGCTCAATCAAAAGTATGGTTTAACCCTGTTAGCTGAATGCACAGATCAGAAAGAAGTTTCACTGAATGATTCTGTGTAGTTTATATTTGGAGACATTCCTTTTTCCACTATTACCCTCTTAGCGCTCCGAATCTCCACTTGCATTTTCTACAGAAAGAGTGTTTCAGAACGGCTCAATCAAAACTAAGGTTCAACTCTTTTAGTTGAACAAACAGAACAGAAAGAAGTTTCACACAATTCTTCTGTGTAGTTTTTATTTGTAGACATTCTTTTTCCCAATATAGGCCTCTTAGCGCTCAGAATGTCCAATTGCAGTTTCTACAGAAAGAGTGTTTCAGAACGGCTCAATCAAAAGTAAGGTTCAACTCTGTTAGTTGAATGCACAGAACAGAAAGAAGTTTCATTCAATGCTTCTGTGTAGTTTATATTTGAACATATTTTTTTTCCACTATTACCCACTTAGTGCTACGAATTTCCAGTTGCATTTTCCACAGACAGAGTGTTTCAAAACTGCTCAATCAAAAGTATGGTTTAACTCTGTTAGCTGAATGCTCAGATCAGAAAGAAGTTTCACAGAATGCTTCTGTGTAGTTTATATTTGAATATATTCCTTTTTCCACTACTACGCTCTTAGCGCTCCAAATGTCCAGTTGCATTTTCTACAGAAAGAGTGTTCAGATCTGCTCAATCAAAAGTATGGTTTAACACTGTTAGCTGCATGCACAGATCAGAAAGAAGTTTCACCGAATGATTCTGTGTAGTTTATATTTGAAGACATTCCTTTTTCCACTATTACCCTCTTAGCGCTCCGAATCTCCACTTGCATTTTCTACAAAAAGAGTGTTTCATAACTGCTCAATCAAAAATATGTTTTATCTGTGTTAACTGAATTTACAGATCAGAAATAAGTTTCACAGAATGCATCTGTGTAGTTTTTATTTGAAGATATTCTTTTTCCCAATATAGGCCTCTTAGCGCTTAGCCTGTCCAATTGCAGTTTCTACAGAAAGAGTGTTTCAGAACGGCGCAATCAAAAGTAAGGTTCAACTCTGTTAGTTGAATGCACAGAACAGAAAGAATTTTCACAGAATGCTACTGTGTAGTTTATAATTGAATATCTTCCTTTTTCCACTATTACCCTCTTAGCGCTCCGAATGTCCATTTGCATTTTCTACAGAAAGAGTGTTCAGAACTGCGCAATCAAAAGTATGGTTTAACTCTGTTAGCTTAATGAACATATCAGGAATAAGTTTCACACAATGCTTCTGTGTAGTTTTTATTTGAAGATATTTTTTTTCCCAATAGAGGCCTCTTAGCGCTCAGAATGTCCAATTGCAGTTTCTACAGAAAGAGTGTTTCACAAAGGCTCAATCAAAAGTAAGGTTCAACTCTGTTAGTTGAATGCACAGAACAGAAAGAAGTTTCATACAATGCTTCTGTGTAGTTTATATTTGAACATATTCTTTTTTCCACTATTACCCACTTAGCGCTACGAATGTCCAGTTGCATTTTCTACAGACAGAGTGTTTCAAAACTTCTCAATCAAAAGTATGGTTTAACTCTGTTAGCTGAATGCTCAGATCAGAAAGAAGTTTCACAGAATGCTTCTGTGTAGTTTATATTTGAATATATTCCTTTTTCCACTACTACTCTCTTAGCGCTCCAAATGTCCAGTTGCATTTTCTACAGAAAGAGTGTTCAGATCTGCTCAATCAAAAGTATGGTTTAACCCTGTTAGCTGAATGCACAGATCAGAAAGAAGTTTCACTGAATGATTCTGTGTAGTTTATATTTGGAGACATTCCTTTTTCCACTATTACCCTCTTAGCGCTCCGAATCTCCACTTGCATTTTCTACAGAAAGAGTGTTTCAGAACGGCTCAATCAAAAGTAAGGTTCAACTCTTTTAGTTGAACAAACAGAACAGAAAGAAGTTTCACACAATTCTTCTGTGTAGTTTTTATTTGAAGATATTATTTTTCCCAACAGAGGCCTCTTAGCGCTCAGAATGTCCAATTGCAGTTTCTACAGAAAGAGTGTTTCAGAAAGGCTCAATCAAAAGTACGGTTCAACTCTGTTAGTTTAATGCACAGAACAGAAAGAAGTTTCATACAGTGCTTCTGTGTAGTTTATATTTGAACATATTCTTTTTTCCACTATTACCCACTTAGCGCTACGAATGTCCAGTTGCATTTTCTACAGACAGAGTGTTTCAAAACTGCTCAATCAAAAGTATGGTTTAACTCTGTTAGCTGAATGCTCAGATCAGAAAGAAGTTTCACAGAATGCTTCTGTGTAGTTTATATTTGAATATATTCCTTTTTCCACTACTACTCTCTTAGCGCTCCAAATGTCCAGTTGCATTTTCTACAGAAAGAGTGTTCAGATCTGCTCAATCAAAAGTATGGATTAACTCTGTTAGCTGAATGCACAGATCAGAAAGAAGTTTCACAGTGTGATTCTGTGTAGTTTATATTTGGAGACATTCCTTTTTCCACTATTACCCTCTTAGCGCTCCGAATCTCCACTTGCATTTTCTACAGAAAGAGTGTTTCAGAACGGCTCAATCAAAACTAAGGTTCAACTCTTTTAGTTGAACAAACAGAACAGAAAGAAGTTTCACACAATTCTTCTGTGTAGTTTTTATTTGTAGACATTCTTTTTCCCAATATAGGCCTCTTAGCGCTCAGAATGTCCAATTGCAGTTTCTAAAGAAAGAGTGTTTCAGAACGGCTCAATCAAAAGTAAGGTTCAACTCTGTTAGTTGAATGCACAGAACAGAAAGAAGTTTCATACAATGCTTCTGTGTAGTTTATATTTGAACATATTCTTTTTTCCACTATTACCCACTTAGTGCTACGAATGTCCAGTTGCATTTTCCACAGACAGAGTGTTTCAAAACTGCTCAATCAAAAGTATGGTTTAACTCTGTTAGCTGAATGCTCAGATCAGAAAGAAGTTTCACAGAATGCTTCTGTGTAGTTTATATTTGAATATATTCCTTTTTCCACTACTACGCTCTTAGCGCTCCAAATGTCCAGTTGCATTTTCTACAGAAAGAGTGTTCAGATCTGCTCAATCAAAAGTATGTTTTAACTCTGTTAGCTGCATGCACAGATCAGAAAGAAGTTTCACCGAATGATTCTGTGTAGTTTATATTTGAAGACATTCCTTTTTCCACTATTACCCTCTTAGCGCTCCGAATCTCCACTTGCATTTTCTACAAAAAGAGTGTTTCATAACTGCTCAATCAAAAATATGTTTTATCTGTGTTAACTGAATTTACAGATCAGAAATAAGTTTCACAGAATGCATCTGTGTAGTTTTTATTTGAAGATATTCTTTTTCCCAATATAGGCCTCTTAGCGCTTAGCCTGTCCAATTGCAGTTTCTACAGAAAGAGTGTTTCAGAACGGCTCAATCAAAAGTAAGGTTCAACTCTGTTAGTTGAATGCACAGAACAGAAAGAATTTTCACAGAATGCTACTGTGTAGTTTATATTGAATATATTCCTTTTTCCACTATTACCCTCTTAGCGCTCCGAATGTCCATTTGCATTCTCTACAGAAAGAGTGTTCAGAACTGCGCAATCAAAAGTATGGTTTAACTCTGTTAGCTTAATGAACATATCAGGAATAAGTTTCACACAATGCTTCTGTGTAGTTTTTATTTGAAGATATTATTTTTCCCAATAGAGGCCTCTTAGCGCTCAGAATGTCCAATTGCAGTTTCTACAGAAAGAGTGTTTCAGAAAGGCTCAATCAAAAGTAAGGTTCAACTCTGTTAGTTGAATGCACAGAACAGAAAGTAGTTTCATACAATGCTTCTGTGTAGTTTATATTTGAACATATTCTTTTTTCCACTATTACCCACTTAGCGCTACGAATGTCCAGTTGCATTTTCTACAGACAGAGTGTTTCAAAACTGCTCAATCAAAAGTATGGTTTAACTCTGTTAGCTGAATGCTCAGATCAGAAAGAAGTTTCACAGAATGCTTCTGTGTAGTTTATATTTGAATATATTCCTTTTTCCACTACTACTCTCTTAGCGCTCCAAAAGTCCAGTTGCATTTTCTACAGAAAGAGTGTTCAGATCTGCTCAATCAAAAGTATGCTTTAACTCTGTTAGCTGAATGCACAGATCAGAAAGAAGTTTCACAGAATGATTCTGTGTAGTTTATATTTGGAGACATTCCTTTTTCCACTATTACCCTCTTAGCGCTCCAAATCTCCACTTGCATTTTCTACAGAAAGAGTGTTTCAGAACGGCTCAATCAAAACTAAGTTTCAACTCTTTTAGTTGAACAAACAGAACAGAAAGAAGTTTCACACAATTCTTCTGTGTAGTTTTTATTTGTAGACATTCTTTTTCCCAATATAGGCCTCTTAGCGCTCAGAATGTCCAATTGCAGTTTCTACAGAAAGAGTGTTTCAGAACTGCTCAATCAAAAGTAAGGTTCAACTCTGTTAGTTGAATGCACAGAACAGAAAGAAGTTTCATACAATGCTTCTGTGTAGTTTATATTTGAACATATTTTTTTTCCACTATTACCCACTTAGTGCTACGAATGTCCAGTTGCATTTTCCACAGACAGAGTGTTTCAAAACTGCTCAATCAAAAGTATGGTTTAACTCTGTTAGCTGAATGCTCAGATCAGAAAGAAGATTCACAGAATGCTTCTGTGTAGTGTATATTTGAATATATTCCTTTTTCCACTACTACGCTCTTAGCGCTCCAAATGTCCAGTTGCATTTTCTACAGAAAGAGTGTTCAGATCTGCTCAATCAAAAGTATGGTTTAACACTGTTAGCTGCATGCACAGATCAGAAAGAAGTTTCACCGAATGATTCTGTGTAGTTTATATTTGAAGACATTCCTTTTTCCACTATTACCCTCTTAGCGCTCCGAATCTCCACTTGCATTTTCTACAAAAAGAGTGTTTCATAACTGCTCAATCAAAAATATGTTTTATCTGTGTTAACTGAATTTACAGATCAGAAATAAGTTTCACAGAATGCATCTGTGTAGTTTTTATTTGAAGATATTCTTTTTCCCAATATAGGCCTCTTAGCGCTTAGCTTTTCCAATTGCAGTTTCTACAGAAAGAGTGTTTCAGAACGGCTCAATCAAAAGTAAGCTTCAACTCTGTTAGTTGAATGCACAGAACAGAAAGAATTTTCACAGAATGCTACTGTGTAGTTTATATTTGAATATATTCCTTTTTCCACTATTACCCTCTTAGCGCTCCGAATGTCCATTTGCATTTTCTACAGAAAGAGTGTTCAGAACTGCGCAATCAAAAGTATGGTTTAACTCTGTTAGCTTAATGAACATATCAGGAATAAGTTTCACACAATGCTTCTGTGTAGTTTTTATTTGAAGATATTTTTTTTCCCAATAGAGGCCTCTTAGCGCTCAGAATGTCCAATTGTAGTTTCTACAGAAAGAGTGTTTCAGAAAGGCTCAATCAAAAGTAACGTTCAACTCTGTTAGTTGAATGCACAGAACAGAAAGAAGTTTCATACAATGCTTCTGTGTAGTTTATATTTGAACATATTCTTTTTTCCACTATTACCCACTTAGCGCTACGAATGTCCAGTTGCATTTTCTACAGACAGAGTGTTTCAAAACTGCTCAATCAAAAGTATGGTTTAACTCTGTTAGCTGAATGCTCAGATCAGAAAGAAGTTTCACAGAATGCTTCTGTGTAGTTTATATTTGAATATATTCCTTTTTCCACTACTACTCTCTTAGCGCTCCAAATGTCCAGTTGCATTTTCTACAGAGAGAGTGTTCAGATCTGCTCAATCAAAAGTATGATTTAACCCTGTTAGCTGAATGCACAGATCAGAAAGAAGTTTCACTGAATGATTCTGTGTAGTTTATATTTGGAGACATTCCTTTTTCCACTATTACCCTCTTAGCGCTCCGAATCTCCACTTGCATTTTCTACAGAAAGAGTGTTTCAGAACGGCTCAATCAAAACTAAGGTTCAACTCTTTTAGTTGAACAAACACAACAGAAAGAAGTTTCACACAATTCTTCTGTGTAGATTTTATTTGAAGATATTATTTTTCCCAATAGAGGACTCTTAGCGCTCAGAATGTCCAATTGCAGTTTCTACAGAAAGATTGTTTCAGAAAGGCTCAATCAAAAGTAAGGTTCAACTCTGTTAGTTGAAAGCACAGAACAGAAAGAAGTTTCATACAATGCTTCTGTGTAGTTCATATTTGAACATATTCTTTTTTCCACTATTACCCACTTAGCGCTACGAATGTCCAGTTGCATTTTCTACAGACAGAGTGTTTCAAAACTGCTCAATCAAAAGTATGGTTTAACTCTTTTAGCTGAATGCTCAGATCAGAAAGAAGTTTCACAGAATGCTTCTGTGTAGTTTATATTTGAATATATTCCTTTTTCCACTACTACTCTCTTAGCGCTCCAAATGTCCAGTTGCATTTTCTACAGAAAGAGTGTTCAGATCTGCTCAATCAAAAGTATGGTTTAAATCTGTTAGCTGAATGCACAGATCAGAAAGAAGTTTCACGGAATGATTCTGTGTAGTTTATATTTGGAGACATTCCTTTTTCCACTATTACCCTCTTAGCGCTCCGAATCTCCACTTGCATTTTCTACAGAAAGAGTGTTTCAGAACGGCTCAATCAAAACTAAGGTTCAACTCTTTTAGTTGAACAAACAGAACAGAAAGAAGTTTCACACAATTCTTCTGTGTAGTTTTTATTTGTAGACATTCTTTTTCCCAATATAGGCCTCTTAGCGCTCAGAATGTCCAATTGCAGTTTCTAAAGAAAGTGTTTCAGAACGGCTCAATCAAAAGTAAGGTTCAACTCTGTTAGTTGAATGCACAGAACAGAAAGAAGTTTCATACAATGCTTCTGTGTAGTTTATATTTGAACATATTCTTTTTTCCACTATTACCCACTTAGTGCTACGAATGTCCAGTTGCATTTTCCACAGACAGAGTGTTTCAAAACTGCTCAATCAAAAGTATGGTTTAACTCTGTTAGCTGAATGCTCAGATCAGAAAGAAGTTTCACAGAATGCTTCTGTGTAGTTTATATTTGAATATATTCCTTTTTCCACTACTACGCTCTTAGCGCTCCAAATGTCCAGTTGCATTTTCTACAGAAAGAGTGTTCAGATCTGCTCAATCAAAAGTATGGTTTAACTCTGTTAGCTGCATGCACAGATCAGAAAGAAGTTTCACCGAATGATTCTGTGTAGTTTATATTTGAAGACATTCCTTTTTCCACTATTACCCTCTTAGCGCTCCGAATCTCCACTTGCATTTTCTACAAAAAGAGTGTTTCCTAACTGCTCAATCAAAAATATGTTTTATCTCTGTTAACTGAATTTACAGATCAGAAATAAGTTTCACAGAATGCATCTGTGTAGTTTTTATTTGAAGATATTCTTTTTCCCAATATAGGCCTCTTAGCGCTTACCCTGTCCAATTGCAGTTTCTACAGAAAGAGTGTTTCAGAACGGCTCAATCAAAAGTAAGGTTCAACTCTGTTAGTTGAATGCACAGAACAGAAAGAATTTTCACAGAATGCTACTGTGTAGTTTATATTTGATTATATTCCTTTTTCCACTCTTACCCTCTTAGCGCTCCGAATGTCCATTTGCATTTTCTACAGAAAGAGTGTTCAGAACTGCGCAATCAAAAGTATGGTTTAACTCTGTTAGCTTAATGAACATATCAGGAATAAGTTTCACACAATGCTTCTGTGTAGTTTTTATTTGAAGATATTATTTTTCCCAATAGAGGCCTCTTAGCGCTCAGAATGTCAAATTGCAGTTTCTACAGAAAGAGTGTTTCAGAAAGGCTCAATCAAAAGTAAGGTTCAACTCTGTTAGTTGAATGCACAGAACAGAAAGAAGTTTCATACAATGCTTCTGTGTAGTTTATATTTGAACATATTCTTTTTTCCACTATTACCCACTTAGCGCTACGAATGTCCAGTTGCATTTCCTACAGACAGAGTGTTTCAAAACTGCTCAATCAAAAGTATGGTTTAACTCTGTGAGCTGAATGCTCAGATCAGAAAGAAGTTTCACAGAATGCTTCTGTGTAGTTTATATTTGAATATATTCCTTTTTCAACTACTACTCTCTTAGCCCTCCAAATGTCCAGTTGCATTTTCTACAGAAAGAGTGTTCAGATCTGCTCAATCAAAAGTATGGTTTAACTCTGTTAGCTGAATGCACAGATCAGAAAGAAGTTTCACAGAATGATTCTGTGTAGTTTATATTTGGAGACATTCCTTTTTCCACTATTACCCCCTTAGCGCTCCGAATCTCCACTTGCATTTCCTACAGAAAGAGTGTTTCAGAACGGCTCAATCAAAACTAAGGTTCAACTCTTTTAGTTGAACAAACAGAACAGAAAGAAGTTTCACACAATTCCTCTGTGTAGTTTTTATTTGTAGACATTCTTTTTCCCAATATAGGCCTCTTAGCGCTCAGAATGTCCAATTGCAGTTTCTACAGAAAGAGTGTTTCAGAACGGCTCAATCAAAAGTAAGGTTCAACTCTGTTAGTTGAATGCACAGAACAGAAAGAAGTTTCATACAATGCTTCTGTGTAGTTTATATTTGAACATATTCTTTTTTCCACTATTACCCACTTAGCGCTACGAATGTCCAGTTGCATTTTCTACAGACAGAGTGTTTCAAAACTGCTCAATCAAAAGTATGGTTTAACTCTGTTAGCTGAATGCTCAGATCAGAAATAAGTTTCACAGAATGCTTCTGTGTAGTTTATACTTGAATATATTACTTTTTCCACTACTACGCTCTTAGCGCTCCAAATGTCCAGTTGCATTTTCTACAGAAAGAGTGTTCAGATCTGCTCAATCAAAAGTATGGTTTAACTCTGTTAGCTGAATGCACAGATCAGAAAGAAGTTTCACCGAATGATTCTGTGTAGTTTATATTTGAAGGCATTCCTTTTTCCACTATTACCCTCTTAGCGCTCCGAATCTCCAGTTGCATTTTCTACAGAAAGAGTGTTTCAGAACGGCTCAATCAAAACTAAGGTTCAACTCTTTTAGTTGAACAAACAGAACAGAAAGAAGTTTCACACAATTCTTCTGTGTAGTTTTTATTTGTAGACATTCTTTTTCCCAATATAGGCCTCTAAGCGCTCAGAATGTCCAATTGCAGTTTCTACAGAAAGAGTGTTTCAGAACGGCTCAATCAAAAGTAAGGTTCAACTCTATTAGTTGAATGCACAGAACAGAAAGAAGTTTCATACAATGCTTCTGTGTAGTTTATATTTGAACATATTTTTTTTCCACTATTACCCACTTAGTGCTACGAATGTCCAGTTGCATTTTCCACAGACAGAGTGTTTCAAAACTGCTCAATCAAAAGTATGGTTTAACTCTGTTAGCTGAATGCTCAGATCAGAAAGAAGTTTCACAGAATGCTTCTGTGTAGTTTATATTTGAATATATTCCTTTTTCCACAACTACGCTCTTAGCGCTCCAAATGTCCAGTTGCATTTTCTACAGAAAGAGTGTTCAGATCTGCTCAATCAAAAGTATGGTTTAACTCTGTTAGCTGAATGCACAGATCAGAAAGAAGTTTCACCGAATGATTCTGTGTAGTTTATATTTGAAGACATTCCTTTTTCCACTATTACCCTCTTAGCGCTCCGAATCTCCAATTGCATTTTCTACAAAAAGAGTGTTTCATAACTGCTCAATCAAAAATATGTTTTATCTCTGTTAACTGAATTTACAGATCAGAAATAAGTTGCACAGAATGCATCTGTGTAGTTTTTATTTGAAGATATTCTTTTTCCCAATATAGGCCTCTTAGCGCTTAGCCTGTCCAATTGCAGTTTCTACAGAAAGAGTGTTTCAGAACGGCTCAATCAAAAGTAAGGTTCAACTCTGTTAGTTGAATGCACAGAACAGAAAGAATTTTCACAGAATGCTACTGTGTAGTTTATATTTGAATATATTCCTTTTTCCACTATTACCCTCTTAGCGCTCCGAATGTCCATTTGCATTTTCTACAGAAAGAGTGTTCAGAACTGCGCAATCAAAAGTATGGTTTAACTCTGTTAGCTTAATGAACATATCAGGAATAAGATTCACACAATGCTTCTGTGTAGTTTTTATTTGAAGATATTATTTTTCCCAATAGAGGCCTCTTAGCGCTCAGAATGTCAAATTGCAGTTTCTACAGAAAGAGTGTTTCAGAAAGGCTCAATCAAAAGTAAGGTTCAACTCTGTTAGTTGAATGCACAGAACAGAAAGAAGTTTCATACAATGCTTCTGTGTAGTTTATATTTGAACATATTCTTTTTTCCACTATTACCCACTTAGCGCTACGAATGTCCAGTTGCATTTTCTACAGACAGAGTGTTTCAAAACTGCTCAATCAAAAGTATGGTTTAACTCTGTGAGCTGAATGCTCAGATCAGAAAGAAGTTTCACAGAATGCTTCTGTGTAGTTTATATTTGAATATATTCCTTTTTCAACTACTACTCTCTTAGCACTCCAAATGTCCAGTTGCATTTTCTACAGAAAGAGTGTTCAGATCTGCTCAATCAAAAGTATGGTTTAACTCTGTTAGCTGAATGCACAGATCAGAAAGAAGTTTCACAGAATGATTCTGTGTAGTTTATATTTGAAGACATTCCTTTTTCCACTATTACCCCCTTAGCGCTCCGAATCTCCACTTGCATTTCCTACAGAAAGAGTGTTTCAGAACGGCTCAATCAAAACTAAGGTTCAACTCTTTTAGTTGAACAAACAGAACAGAAAGAAGTTTCACACAATTCCTCTGTGTAGTTTTTATTTGTAGACATTCTTTTTCCCAATATAGGCCTCTTAGCGCTCAGAATGTCCAATTGCAGTTTCTACAGAAAGAGTGTTTCAGAACGGCTCAATCAAAAGTAAGGTTCAACTCTGTTAGTTGAATGCACAGAACAGAAAGAAGTTTCATACAATGCTTCTGTGTAGTTTATATTTGAACATATTCTTTTTTCCACTATTACCCACTTAGCGCTACGAATATCCAGTTGCATTTTCTACAGACAGAGTGTTTCAAAACTGCTCAATCAAAAGTATGGTTTAACTCTGTTAGCTGAATGCTCAGATCAGAAATAAGTTTCACAGAATGCTTCTGTGTAGTTTATACTTGAATATATTACTTTTTCCACTACTACGCTCTTAGCGCTCCAAATGTCCAGTTGCATTTTCTACAGAAAGAGTGTTCAGATCTGCTCAATCAAAAGTATGGTTTAACTCTGTTAGCTGAATGCACAGATCAGAAAGAAGTTTCACCGAATGATTCTGTGTAGTTTATATTTGAAGACATTCCTTTTTCCACTATTACCCTCTTAGCGCTCCGAATCTCCAGTTGCATTTTCTACAGAAAGAGTGTTTCAGAACGGCTCAATCAAAACTAAGGTTCAACTCTTTTAGTTGAACAAACAGAACAGAAAGAAGTTTCACACAATTCTTCTGTGTAGTTTTTATTTGTAGACATTCTTTTTCCCAATATAGGCCTCTAAGCGCTCAGAATGTCCAATTGCAGTTTCTACAGAAAGAGTGTTTCAGAACGGCTCAATCAAAAGTAAGGTTCAACTCTATTAGTTGAATGCACAGAACAGAAAGAAGTTTCATACAATGCTTCTGTGTAGTTTATATTTGAACATATTTTTTTTCCACTATTACCCACTTAGTGCTACGAATGTCCAGTTGCATTTTCCACAGACAGAGTGTTTCAAAACTGCTCAATCAAAAGTATGGTTTAACTCTGTTAGCTGAATGCTCAGATCAGAAAGAAGTTTCACAGAATGCTTCTGTGTAGTTTATATTTGAATATATTCCTTTTTCCACAACTACGCTCTTAGCGCTCCAAATGTCCAGTTGCATTTTCTACAGAAAGAGTGTTCAGATCTGCTCAATCAAAAGTATGGTTTAACTCTGTTAGCTGAATGCACAGATCAGAAAGAAGTTTCACCGAATGATTCTGTGTAGTTTATATTTGAAGACATTCCTTTTTCCACTATTACCCTCTTAGCGCTCCGAATCTCCACTTGCATTTTCTACAAAAAGAGTGTTTCATAACTGCTCAATCAAAAATATGTTTTATCTCTGTTAACTGAATTTACAGATCAGAAATAAGTTGCACAGAATGCATCTGTGTAGTTTTTATTTGAAGATATTCTTTTTCCCAATATAGGCCTCTTAGCGCTTAGCCTGTCCAATTGCAGTTTCTACAGAAAGAGTGTTTCAGAACGGCTCAATCAAAAGTAAGGTTCAACTCTGTTAGTTGAATGCACAGAACAGAAAGAATTTTCACAGAATGCTACTGTGTAGTTTATATTTGAATATATTCCTTTTTCCACTATTACCCTCTTAGCGCTCCGAATGTCCATTTGCATTTTCTACAGAAAGAGTGTTCAGAACTGCGCAATCAAAAGTATGGTTTAACTCTGTTAGCTTAATGAACATATCAGGAATAAGTTTCACACAATGCTTCTGTGTAGTTTTTATTTGAAGATATTATTTTTCCCAATAGAGGCCTCTTAGCGCTCAGAATGTCCAATTGCAGTTTCTACATAAACAGTGTTTCAGAAAGGCTCAATCAAAAGTAAGGTTCAACTCTGTTAGTTGAATGCACAGAACAGAAAGTAGTTTCATACAATGCTTCTGTGTAGTTTATATTTGAACATATTCTTTTTTCCACTATTACCCACTTAGCGCTACGAATGTCCAGTTGCATTTTCTACAGACAGAGTGTTTCAAAACTGCTCAATCAAAAGTATGGTTTAACTCTGTTAGCTGAATGCTCAGATCAGAAAGAAGTTTCACAGAATGCTTCTGTGTAGTTTATATTTGAATATATTCCTTTTTCCACTACTACGCTCTTAGCGCTCCAAATGTCCAGTTGCATTTTCTACAGAAAGAGTGTTCAGATCTGCTCAATCAAAAGTATGTTTTAACTCTGTTAGCTGAATGCACAGATCAGAAAGAAGTTTCACCGAATGATTGTGTGGAGTTTATATTTGAAGACATTCCTTTTTCCACTATTACCCTCTTAGCGCTCCGAATCTCCTCTTGCATTTTCTACAAAAAGAGTGTTTCATAACTGCTCAATCAAAAATATGTTTTATCTCTGTTAACTGAATTTACAGATCAGAAATAAGTTTCACAGAATGCATCTGTGTAGTTTTTATTTGAAGATATTCTTTTTCCCAATATAGGCCTCTTAGCGCTTAGCCTGTCCAATTGCAGTTTCTACAGAAAGAGTGTTTCAGAACGGCTCAATCAAAAGTAAGGTTCAACTCTGTTAGTTGAATGCACAGAACAGAAAGAATTTTCACAGAATGCTACTGTGTAGTTTATATTGAATATATTCCTTTTTCCACTATTACCCTCTTAGCGCTCCGAATGTCCATTTGCATTTTCTACAGAAAGAGTGTTCAGAACTGCGCAATCAAAAGTATGGTTTAACTCTGTTAGCTTAATGAACATATCAGGAATAAGTTTCACACAATGCTTCTGTGTAGTTTTTATTTGAAGATATTATTTTTCCCAATAGAGGCCTCTTAGCGCTCAGAATGTCCAATTGCAGTTTCTACAGAAAGAGTGTTTCAGAAAGGCTCAATCAAAAGTAAGGTTCAACTCTGTTAGTTGAATGCACAGAACAGAAAGTAGTTTCATACAATGCTTCTGTGTAGTTTATATTTGAACATATTCTTTTTTCCACTATTACCCACTTAGCGCTACGAATGTCCAGTTGCATTTTCTACAGACAGAGTGTTTCAAAACTGCTCAATCAAAAGTATGGTTTAACTCTGTTAGCTGAATGCTCAGATCAGAAAGAAGTTTCACAGAATGCTTCTGTGTAGTTTATATTTGAATATATTCCTTTTTCCACTACTACTCTCTTAGCGCTCCAAAAGTCCAGTTGCATTTTCTACAGAAAGAGTGTTCAGATCTGCTCAATCAAAAGTATGCTTTAACTCTGTTAGCTGAATGCACAGATCAGAAAGAAGTTTCACAGAATGATTCTGTGTAGTTTATATTTGGAGACATTCCTTTTTCCACTATTACCCTCTTAGCGCTCCAAATCTCCACTTGCATTTTCTACAGAAAGAGTGTTTCAGAACGGCTCAATCAAAACTAAGTTTCAACTCTTTTAGTTGAACAAACAGAACAGAAAGAAGTTTCACACAATTCTTCTGTGTAGTTTTTATTTGTAGACATTCTTTTTCCCAATATAGGCCTCTTAGCGCTCAGAATGTCCAATTGCAGTTTCTACAGAAAGAGTGTTTCAGAACTGCTCAATCAAAAGTAAGGTTCAACTCTGTTAGTTGAATGCACAGAACAGAAAGAAGTTTCATACAATGCTTCTGTGTAGTTTATATTTGAACATATTTTTTTTCCACTATTACCCACTTAGTGCTACGAATGTCCAGTTGCATTTTCCACAGACAGAGTGTTTCAAAACTGCTCAATCAAAAGTATGGTTTAACTCTGTTAGCTGAATGCTCAGATCAGAAAGAAGATTCACAGAATGCTTCTGTGTAGTGTATATTTGAATATATTCCTTTTTCCACTACTACGCTCTTAGCGCTCCAAATGTCCAGTTGCATTTTCTACAGAAAGAGTGTTCAGATCTGCTCAATCAAAAGTATGGTTTAACACTGTTAGCTGCATGCACAGATCAGAAAGAAGTTTCACCGAATGATTCTGTGTAGTTTATATTTGAAGACATTCCTTTTTCCACTATTACCCTCTTAGCGCTCCGAATCTCCACTTGCATTTTCTACAAAAAGAGTGTTTCATAACTGCTCAATCAAAAATATGTTTTATCTGTGTTAACTGAATTTACAGATCAGAAATAAGTTGCACAGAATGCATCTGTGTAGTTTTTATTTGAAGATATTCTTTTTCCCAATATAGGCCTCTTAGCGCTTAGCTTTTCCAATTGCAGTTTCTACAGAAAGAGTGTTTCAGAACGGCTCAATCAAAAGTAAGGTTCAACTCTGTTAGTTGAATGCACAGAACAGAAAGAATTTTCACAGAATGCTACTGTGTAGTTTATATTTGAATATATTCCTTTTTCCACTATTACCCTCTTAGCGCTCCGAATGTCCATTTGCATTTTCTACAGAAAGAGTGTTCAGAACTGCGCAATCAAAAGTATGGTTTAACTCTGTTAGCTTAATGAACATATCAGGAATAAGTTTCACACAATGCTTCTGTGTAGTTTTTATTTGAAGATATTTTTTTTCCCAATAGAGGCCTCTTAGCGCTCAGAATGTCCAATTGTAGTTTCTACAGAAAGAGTGTTTCAGAAAGGCTCAATCAAAAGTAACGTTCAACTCTGTTAGTTGAATGCACAGAACAGAAAGAAGTTTCATACAATGCTTCTGTGTAGTTTATATTTGAACATATTCTTTTTTCCACTATTACCCACTTAGCGCTACGAATGTCCAGTTGCATTTTCTACAGACAGAGTGTTTCAAAACTGCTCAATCAAAAGTATGGTTTAACTCTGTTAGCTGAATGCTCAGATCAGAAAGAAGTTTCACAGAATGCTTCTGTGTAGTTTATATTTGAATATATTCCTTTTTCCACTACTACTCTCTTAGCGCTCCAAATGTCCAGTTGCATTTTCTACAGAGAGAGTGTTCAGATCTGCTCAATCAAAAGTATGATTTAACCCTGTTAGCTGAATGCACAGATCAGAAAGAAGTTTCACTGAATGATTCTGTGTAGTTTATATTTGGAGACATTCCTTTTTCCACTATTACCCTCTTAGCGCTCCGAATCTCCACTTGCATTTTCTACAGAAAGAGTGTTTCAGAACGGCTCAATCAAAACTAAGGTTCAACTCTTTTAGTTGAACAAACACAACAGAAAGAAGTTTCACACAATTCTTCTGTGTAGATTTTATTTGAAGATATTATTTTTCCCAATAGAGGACTCTTAGCGCTCAGAATGTCCAATTGCAGTTTCTACAGAAAGATTGTTTCAGAAAGGCTCAATCAAAAGTAAGGTTCAACTCTGTTAGTTGAAAGCACAGAACAGAAAGAAGTTTCATACAATGCTTCTGTGTAGTTCATATTTGAACATATTCTTTTTTCCACTATTACCCACTTAGCGCTACGAATGTCCAGTTGCATTTTCTACAGACAGAGTGTTTCAAAACTGCTCAATCAAAAGTATGGTTTAACTCTTTTAGCTGAATGCTCAGATCAGAAAGAAGTTTCACAGAATGCTTCTGTGTAGTTTATATTTGAATATATTCCTTTTTCCACTACTACTCTCTTAGCGCTCCAAATGTCCAGTTGCATTTTCTACAGAAAGAGTGTTCAGATCTGCTCAATCAAAAGTATGGTTTAAATCTGTTAGCTGAATGCACAGATCAGAAAGAAGTTTCACGGAATGATTCTGTGTAGTTTATATTTGGAGACATTCCTTTTTCCACTATTACCCTCTTAGCGCTCCGAATCTCCACTTGCATTTTCTACAGAAAGAGTGTTTCAGAACGGCTCAATCAAAACTAAGGTTCAACTCTTTTAGTTGAACAAACAGAACAGAAAGAAGTTTCACACAATTCTTCTGTGTAGTTTTTATTTGTAGACATTCTTTTTCCCAATATAGGCCTCTTAGCGCTCAGAATGTCCAATTGCAGTTTCTAAAGAAAGAGTGTTTCAGAAGGGCTCAATCAAAAGTAAGGTTCAACTCTGTTAGTTGAATGCACAGAACAGAAAGAAGTTTCATACAATGCTTCTGTGTAGTTTATATTTGAACATATTCTTTTTTCCACTATTACCCACTTAGTGCTACGAATGTCCAGTTGCATTTTCCACAGACAGAGTGTTTCAAAACTGCTCAATCAAAAGTATGGTTTAACTCTGTTAGCTGAATGCTCAGATCAGAAAGAAGTTTCACAGAATGCTTCTGTGTAGTTTATATTTGAATATATTCCTTTTTCCACTACTACGCTCTTAGCGCTCCAAATGTCCAGTTGCATTTTCTACAGAAAGAGTGTTCAGATCTGCTCAATCAAAAGTATGGTTTAACTCTGTTAGCTGCATGCACAGATCAGAAAGAAGTTTCACCGAATGATTCTGTGTAGTTTATATTTGAAGACATTCCTTTTTCCACTATTACCCTCTTAGCGCTCCGAATCTCCACTTGCATTTTCTACAAAAAGAGTGTTTCATAACTGCTCAATCAAAAATATGTTTTATCTCTGTTAACTGAATTTACAGATCAGAAATAAGTTTCACAGAATGCATCTGTGTAGTTTTTATTTGAAGATATTCTTTTTCCCAATATAGGCCTCTTAGCGCTTAGCCTGTCCAATTGCAGTTTCTACAGAAAGAGTGTTTCAGAACGGCTCAATCAAAAGTAAGGTTCAACTCTGTTAGTTGAATGCACAGAACAGAAAGAATTTTCACAGAATGCTACTGTGTAGTTTATATTTGATTATATTCCTTTTTCCACTATTACCCTCTTAGCGCTCCGAATGTCCATTTGCATTTTCTACAGAAAGAGTGTTCAGAACTGCGCAATCAAAAGTATGGTTTAACTCTGTTAGCTTAATGAACATATCAGGAATAAGTTTCACACAATGCTTCTGTGTAGTTTTTATTTGAAGATATTATTTTTCCCAATAGAGGCCTCTTAGCGCTCAGAATGTCAAATTGCAGTTTCTACAGAAAGAGTGTTTCAGAAAGGCTCAATCAAAAGTAAGGTTCAACTCTGTTAGTTGAATGCACAGAACAGAAAGAAGTTTCATACAATGCTTCTGTGTAGTTTATATTTGAACATATTCTTTTTTCCACTATTACCCACTTAGCGCTACGAATGTCCAGTTGCATTTCCTACAGACAGAGTGTTTCAAAACTGCTCAATCAAAAGTATGGTTTAACTCTGTGAGCTGAATGCTCAGATCAGAAAGAAGTTTCACAGAATGCTTCTGTGTAGTTTATATTTGAATATATTCCTTTTTCAACTACTACTCTCTTAGCACTCCAAATGTCCAGTTGCATTTTCTACAGAAAGAGTGTTCAGATCTGCTCAATCAAAAGTATGGTTTAACTCTGTTAGCTGAATGCACAGATCAGAAAGAAGTTTCACAGAATGATTCTGTGTAGTTTATATTTGGAGACATTCCTTTTTCCACTATTACCCCCTTAGCGCTCCGAATCTCCACTTGCATTTCCTACAGAAAGAGTGTTTCAGAACGGCTCAATCAAAACTAAGGTTCAACTCTTTTAGTTGAACAAACAGAACAGAAAGAAGTTTCACACAATTCCTCTGTGTAGTTTTTATTTGTAGACATTCTTTTTCCCAATATAGGCCTCTTAGCGCTCAGAATGTCCAATTGCAGTTTCTACAGAAAGAGTGTTTCAGAACGGCTCAATCAAAAGTAAGGTTCAACTCTGTTAGTTGAATGCACAGAACAGAAAGAAGTTTCATACAATGCTTCTGTGTAGTTTATATTTGAACATATTCTTTTTTCCACTATTACCCACTTAGCGCTACGAATGTCCAGTTGCATTTTCTACAGACAGAGTGTTTCAAAACTGCTCAATCAAAAGTATGGTTTAACTCTGTTAGCTGAATGCTCAGATCAGAAATAAGTTTCACAGAATGCTTCTGTGTAGTTTATACTTGAATATATTACTTTTTCCACTACTACGCTCTTAGCGCTCCAAATGTCCAGTTGCATTTTCTACAGAAAGAGTGTTCAGATCTGCTCAATCAAAAGTATGGTTTAACTCTGTTAGCTGAATGCACAGATCAGAAAGAAGTTTCACCGAATGATTCTGTGTAGTTTATATTTGAAGACATTCCTTTTTCCACTATTACCCTCTTAGCGCTCCGAATCTCCAGTTGCATTTTCTACAGAAAGAGTGTTTCAGAACGGCTCAATCAAAACTAAGGTTCAACTCTTTTAGTTGAACAAACAGAACAGAAAGAAGTTTCACACAATTCTTCTGTGTAGTTTTTATTTGTAGACATTCTTTTTCCCAATATAGGCCTCTAAGCGCTCAGAATGTCCAATTGCAGTTTCTACAGAAAGAGTGTTTCAGAACGGCTCAATCAAAAGTAAGGTTCAACTCTATTAGTTGAATGCACAGAACAGAAAGAAGTTTCATACAATGCTTCTGTGTAGTTTATATTTGAACATATTTTTTTTCCACTATTACCCACTTAGTGCTACGAATGTCCAGTTGCATTTTCCACAGACAGAGTGTTTCAAAACTGCTCAATCAAAAGTATGGTTTAACTCTGTTAGCTGAATGCTCAGATCAGAAAGAAGTTTCACAGAATGCTTCTGTGTAGTTTATATTTGAATATATTCCTTTTTCCACAACTACGCTCTTAGCGCTCCAAATGTCCAGTTGCATTTTCTACAGAAAGAGTGTTCAGATCTGCTCAATCAAAAGTATGGTTTAACTCTGTTAGCTGAATGCACAGATCAGAAAGAAGTTTCACCGAATGATTCTGTGTAGTTTATATTTGAAGACATTCCTTTTTCCACTATTACCCTCTTAGCGCTCCGAATCTCCACTTGCATTTTCTACAAAAAGAGTGTTTCATAACTGCTCAATCAAAAATATGTTTTATCTGTGTTAACTGAATTTACAGATCAGAAATAAGTTTCACAGAATGCATCTGTGTAGTTTTTATTTGAAGATATTCTTTTTCCCAATATAGGCCTCTTAGCGCTTAGCCTGTCCAATTGCAGTTTCTACAGAAAGAGTGTTTCAGAACGGCTCAATCAAAAGTAAGGTTCAACTCTGTTAGTTGAATGCACAGAACAGAAAGAATTTTCACAGAATGCTACTGTGTAGTTTATATTGAATATATTCCTTTTTCCACTATTACCCTCTTAGCGCTCCGAATGTCCATTTGCATTTTCTACAGAAAGAGTGTTCAGAACTGCGCAATCAAAAGTATGGTTTAACTCTGTTAGCTTAATGAACATATCAGGAATAAGTTTCACACAATGCTTCTGTGTAGTTTTTATTTGAAGATATTATTTTTCCCAATAGAGGCCTCTTAGCGCTCAGAATGTCCAATTGCAGTTTCTACAGAAAGAGTTTTTCAGAAAGGCTCAATCAAAAGTAAGGTTCAACTCTGTTAGTTGAATGCACAGAACAGAAAGTAGTTTCATACAATGCTTCTGTGTAGTTTATATTTGAACATATTCTTTTTTCCACTATTACCCACTTAGCGCTACGAATGTCCAGTTGCATTTTCTACAGACAGAGTGTTTCAAAACTGCTCAATCAAAAGTATGGTTTAACTCTGTTAGCTGAATGCTCAGATCAGAAAGAAGTTTCACAGAATGCTTCTGTGTAGTTTATATTTGAATATATTCCTTTTTCCACTACTACTCTCTTAGCGCTCCAAAAGTCCAGTTGCATTTTCTACAGAAAGAGTGTTCAGATCTGCTCAATCAAAAGTATGCTTTAACTCTGTTAGCTGAATGCACAGATCAGAAAGAAGTTTCACAGAATGATTCTGTGTAGTTTATATTTGGAGACATTCCTTTTTCCACTATTACCCTCTTAGCGCTCCAAATCTCCACTTGCATTTTCTACAGAAAGAGTGTTTCAGAACGGCTCAATCAAAACTAAGTTTCAACTCTTTTAGTTGAACAAACAGAACAGAAAGAAGTTTCACACAATTCTTCTGTGTAGTTTTTATTTGTAGACATTCTTTTTCCCAATATAGGCCTCTTAGCGCTCAGAATGTCCAATTGCAGTTTCTACAGAAAGAGTGTTTCAGAACTGCTCAATCAAAAGTAAGGTTCAACTCTGTTAGTTGAATGCACAGAACAGAAAGAAGTTTCATACAATGCTTCTGTGTAGTTTATATTTGAACATATTTTTTTTCCACTATTACCCACTTAGTGCTACGAATGTCCAGTTGCATTTTCCACAGACAGAGTGTTTCAAAACTGCTCAATCAAAAGTATGGTTTAACTCTGTTAGCTGAATGCTCAGATCAGAAAGAAGATTCACAGAATGCTTCTGTGTAGTGTATATTTGAATATATTCCTTTTTCCACTACTACGCTCTTAGCGCTCCAAATGTCCAGTTGCATTTTCTACAGAAAGAGTGTTCAGATCTGCTCAATCAAAAGTATGGTTTAACACTGTTAGCTGCATGCACAGATCAGAAAGAAGTTTCACCGAATGATTCTGTGTAGTTTATATTTGAAGACATTCCTTTTTCCACTATTACCCTCTTAGCGCTCCGAATCTCCACTTGCATTTTCTACAAAAAGAGTGTTTCATAACTGCTCAATCAAAAATATGTTTTATCTGTGTTAACTGAATTTACAGATCAGAAATAAGTTTCACAGAATGCATCTGTGTAGTTTTTATTTGAAGATATTCTTTTTCCCAATATAGGCCTCTTAGCGCTTAGCTTTTCCAATTGCAGTTTCTACAGAAAGAGTGTTTCAGAACGGCTCAATCAAAAGTAAGGTTCAACTCTGTTAGTTGAATGCACAGAACAGAAAGAATTTTCACAGAATGCTACTGTGTAGTTTATATTTGAATATATTCCTTTTTCCACTATTACCCTCTTAGCGCTCCGAATGTCCATTTGCATTTTCTACAGAAAGAGTGTTCAGAACTGCGCAATCAAAAGTATGGTTTAACTCTGTTAGCTTAATGAACATATCAGGAATAAGTTTCACACAATGCTTCTGTGTAGTTTTTATTTGAAGATATTTTTTTTCCCAATAGAGGCCTCTTAGCGCTCAGAATGTCCAATTGTAGTTTCTACAGAAAGAGTGTTTCAGAAAGGCTCAATCAAAAGTAACGTTCAACTCTGTTAGTTGAATGCACAGAACAGAAAGAAGTTTCATACAATGCTTCTGTGTAGTTTATATTTGAACATATTCTTTTTTCCACTATTACCCACTTAGCGCTACGAATGTCCAGTTGCATTTTCTACAGACAGAGTGTTTCAAAACTGCTCAATCAAAAGTATGGTTTAACTCTGTTAGCTGAATGCTCAGATCAGAAAGAAGTTTCACAGAATGCTTCTGTGTAGTTTATATTTGAATATATTCCTTTTTCCACTACTACTCTCTTAGCGCTCCAAATGTCCAGTTGCATTTTCTACAGAGAGAGTGTTCAGATCTGCTCAATCAAAAGTATGATTTAACCCTGTTAGCTGAATGCACAGATCAGAAAGAAGTTTCACTGAATGATTCTGTGTAGTTTATATTTGGAGACATTCCTTTTTCCACTATTACCCTCTTAGCGCTCCGAATCTCCACTTGCATTTTCTACAGAAAGAGTGTTTCAGAACGGCTCAATCAAAACTAAGGTTCAACTCTTTTAGTTGAACAAACACAACAGAAAGAAGTTTCACACAATTCTTCTGTGTAGATTTTATTTGAAGATATTATTTTTCCCAATAGAGGACTCTTAGCGCTCAGAATGTCCAATTGCAGTTTCTACAGAAAGATTGTTTCAGAAAGGCTCAATCAAAAGTAAGGTTCAACTCTGTTAGTTGAAAGCACAGAACAGAAAGAAGTTTCATACAATGCTTCTGTGTAGTTCATATTTGAACATATTCTTTTTTCCACTATTACCCACTTAGCGCTACGAATGTCCAGTTGCATTTTCTACAGACAGAGTGTTTCAAAACTGCTCAATCAAAAGTATGGTTTAACTCTTTTAGCTGAATGCTCAGATCAGAAAGAAGTTTCACAGAATGCTTCTGTGTAGTTTATATTTGAATATATTCCTTTTTCCACTACTACTCTCTTAGCGCTCCAAATGTCCAGTTGCATTTTCTACAGAAAGAGTGTTCAGATCTGCTCAATCAAAAGTATGGTTTAAATCTGTTAGCTGAATGCACAGATCAGAAAGAAGTTTCACGGAATGATTCTGTGTAGTTTATATTTGGAGACATTCCTTTTTCCACTATTACCCTCTTAGCGCTCCGAATCTCCACTTGCATTTTCTACAGAAAGAGTGTTTCAGAACGGCTCAATCAAAACTAAGGTTCAACTCTTTTAGTTGAACAAACAGAACAGAAAGAAGTTTCACACAATTCTTCTGAGTAGTTTTTATTTGTAGACATTCTTTTTCCCAATATAGGCCTCTTAGCGCTCAGAATGTCCAATTGCAGTTTCTAAAGAAAGAGTGTTTCAGAAGGGCTCAATCAAAAGTAAGGTTAAACTCTGTTAGTTGAATGCACAGAACAGAAAGAAGTTTCATACAATGCTTCTGTGTAGTTTATATTTGAACATATTCTTTTTTCCACTATTACCCACTTAGTGCTACGAATGTCCAGTTGCATTTTCCACAGACAGAGTGTTTCAAAACTGCTCAATCAAAAGTATGGTTTAACTCTGTTAGCTGAATGCTCAGATCAGAAAGAAGTTTCACAGAATGCTTCTGTGTAGTTTATATTTGAATATATTCCTTTTTCCACTACTACGCTCTTAGCGCTCCAAATGTCCAGTTGCATTTTCTACAGAAAGAGTGTTCAGATCTGCTCAATCAAAAGTATGGTTTAACTCTGTTAGCTGCATGCACAGATCAGAAAGAAGTTTCACCGAATGATTCTGTGTAGTTTATATTTGAAGACATTCCTTTTTCCACTATTACCCTCTTAGCGCTCCGAATCTCCACTTGCATTTTCTACAAAAAGAGTGTTTCATAACTGCTCAATCAAAAATATGTTTTATCTCTGATAACTGAATTTACAGATCAGAAATAAGTTTCACAGAATGCATCTGTGTAGTTTTTATTTGAAGATATTCTTTTTCCCAATATAGGCCTCTTAGCGCTTAGCCTGTCCAATTGCAGTTTCTACAAAAAGAGTGTTTCAGAACGGCTCAATCAAAAGTAAGGTTCAACTCTGTTAGTTGAATGCACAGAACAGAAAGAATTTTCACAGAATGCTACTGTGTAGTTTATATTTGATTATATTCCTTTTTCCACTATTACCCTCTTAGCGCTCCGAATGTCCATTTGCATTTTCTACAGAAAGAGTGTTCAGAACTGCGCAATCAAAAGTATGGTTTAACTCTGTTAGCTTAATGAACATATCAGGAATAAGTTTCACACAATGCTTCTGTGTAGTTTTTATTTGAAGATATTATTTTTCCCAATAGAGGCCTCTTAGCGCTCAGAATGTCAAATTGCAGTTTCTACAGAAAGAGTGTTTCAGAAAGGCTCAATCAAAAGTAAGGTTCAACTCTGTTAGTTGAATGCACAGAACAGAAAGAAGTTTCATACAATGCTTCTGTGTAGTTTATATTTGAACATATTCTTTTTTCCACTATTACCCACTTAGCGCTACGAATGTCCAGTTGCATTTCCTACAGACAGAGTGTTTCAAAACTGCTCAATCAAAAGTATGGTTTAACTCTGTGAGCTGAATGCTCAGATCAGAAAGAAGTTTCACAGAATGCTTCTGTGTAGTTTATATTTGAATATATTCCTTTTTCAACTACTACTCTCTTAGCACTCCAAATGTCCAGTTGCATTTTCTACAGAAAGAGTGTTCAGATCTGCTCAATCAAAAGTATGGTTTAACTCTGTTAGCTGAATGCACAGATCAGAAAGAAGTTTCACAGAATGATTCTGTGTAGTTTATATTTGGAGACATTCCTTTTTCCACTATTACCCCCTTAGCGCTCCGAATCTCCACTTGCATTTCCTACAGAAAGAGTGTTTCAGAACGGCTCAATCAAAACTAAGGCTCAACTCTTTTAGTTGAACAAACAGAACAGAAAGAAGTTTCACACAATTCCTCTGTGTAGTTTTTATTTGTAGACATTCTTTTTCCCAATATAGGCCTCTTAGCGCTCAGAATGTCCAATTGCAGTTTCTACAGAAAGAGTGTTTCAGAACGGCTCAATCAAAAGTAAGGTTCAACTCTGTTAGTTGAATGCACAGAACAGAAAGAAGTTTCATACAATGCTTCTGTGTAGTTTATATTTGAACATATTCTTTTTTCCACTATTACCCACTTAGCGCTACGAATGTCCAGTTGCATTTTCTACAGACAGAGTGTTTCAAAACTGCTCAATCAAAAGTATGGTTTAACTCTGTTAGCTGAATGCTCAGATCAGAAATAAGTTTCACAGAATGCTTCTGTGTAGTTTATACTTGAATATATTACTTTTTCCACTACTACGCTCTTAGCGCTCCAAATGTCCAGTTGCATTTTCTACAGAAAGAGTGTTCAGATCTGCTCAATCAAAAGTATGGTTTAACTCTGTTAGCTGAATGCACAGATCAGAAAGAAGTTTCACCGAATGATTCTGTGTAGTTTATATTTGAAGACATTCCTTTTTCCACTATTACCCTCTTAGCGCTCCGAATCTCCAGTTGCATTTTCTACAGAAAGAGTGTTTCAGAACGGCTCAATCAAAACTAAGGTTCAACTCTTTTAGTTGAACAAACAGAACAGAAAGAAGTTTCACACAATTCTTCTGTGTAGTTTTTATTTGTAGACATTCTTTTTCCCAATATAGGCCTCTAAGCGCTCAGAATGTCCAATTGCAGTTTCTACAGAAAGAGTGTTTCAGAACGGCTCAATCAAAAGTAAGGTTCAACTCTATTAGTTGAATGCACAGAACAGAAAGAAGTTTCATACAATGCTTCTGTGTAGTTTATATTTGAACATATTTTTTTTCCACTATTACCCACTTAGTGCTACGAATGTCCAGTTGCATTTTCCACAGACAGAGTGTTTCAAAACTGCTCAATCAAAAGTATGGTTTAACTCTGTTAGCTGAATGCTCAGATCAGAAAGAAGTTTCACAGAATGCTTCTGTGTAGTTTATATTTGAATATATTCCTTTTTCCACAACTACGCTCTTAGCGCTCCAAATGTCCAGTTGCATTTTCTACAGAAAGAGTGTTCAGATCTGCTCAATCAAAAGTATGGTTTAACTCTGTTAGCTGAATGCACAGATCAGAAAGAAGTTTCACCGAATGATTCTGTGTAGTTTATATTTGAAGACATTCCTTTTTCCACTATTACCCTCTTAGCGCTCCGAATCTCCACTTGCATTTTCTACAAAAAGAGTGTTTCATAACTGCTCAATCAAAAATATGTTTTATCTGTGTTAACTGAATTTACAGATCAGAAATAAGTTTCACAGAATGCATCTGTGTAGTTTTTATTTGAAGATATTCTTTTTCCCAATATAGGCCTCTTAGCGCTTAGCCTGTCCAATTGCAGTTTCTACAGAAAGAGTGTTTCAGAACGGCTCAATCAAAAGTAAGGTTCAACTCTGTTAGTTGAATGCACAGAACAGAAAGAATTTTCACAGAATGCTACTGTGTAGTTTATATTGAATATATTCCTTTTTCCACTATTACCCTCTTAGCGCTCCGAATGTCCATTTGCATTTTCTACAGAAAGAGTGTTCAGAACTGCGCAATCAAAAGTATGGTTTAACTCTGTTAGCTTAATGAACATATCAGGAATAAGTTTCACACAATGCTTCTGTGTAGTTTTTATTTGAAGATATTATTTTTCCCAATAGAGGCCTCTTAGCGCTCAGAATGTCCAATTGCAGTTTCTACAGAAAGAGTGTTTCAGAAAGGCTCAATCAAAAGTAAGGTTCAACTCTGTTAGTTGAATGCACAGAACAGAAAGTAGTTTCATACAATGCTTCTGTGTAGTTTATATTTGAACATATTCTTTTTTCCACTATTACCCACTTAGCGCTACGAATGTCCAGTTGCATTTTCTACAGACAGAGTGTTTCAAAACTGCTCAATCAAAAGTATGGTTTAACTCTGTTAGCTGAATGCTCAGATCAGAAAGAAGTTTCACAGAATGCTTCTGTGTAGTTTATATTTGAATATATTCCTTTTTCCACTACTACTCTCTTAGCGCTCCAAAAGTCCAGTTGCATTTTCTACAGAAAGAGTGTTCAGATCTGCTCAATCAAAAGTATGCTTTAACTCTGTTAGCTGAATGCACAGATCAGAAAGAAGTTTCACAGAATGATTCTGTGTAGTTTATATTTGGAGACATTCCTTTTTCCACTATTACCCTCTTAGCGCTCCAAATCTCCACTTGCATTTTCTACAGAAAGAGTGTTTCAGAACGGCTCAATCAAAACTAAGTTTCAACTCTTTTAGTTGAACAAACAGAACAGAAAGAAGTTTCACACAATTCTTCTGTGTAGTTTTTATTTGTAGACATTCTTTTTCCCAATATAGGCCTCTTAGCGCTCAGAATGTCCAATTGCAGTTTCTACAGAAAGAGTGTTTCAGAACTGCTCAATCAAAAGTAAGGTTCAACTCTGTTAGTTGAATGCACAGAACAGAAAGAAGTTTCATACAATGCTTCTGTGTAGTTTATATTTGAACATATTTTTTTTCCACTATTACCCACTTAGTGCTACGAATGTCCAGTTGCATTTTCCACAGACAGAGTGTTTCAAAACTGCTCAATCAAAAGTATGGTTTAACTCTGTTAGCTGAATGCTCAGATCAGAAAGAAGATTCACAGAATGCTTCTGTGTAGTGTATATTTGAATATATTCCTTTTTCCACTACTACGCTCTTAGCGCTCCAAATGTCCAGTTGCATTTTCTACAGAAAGAGTGTTCAGATCTGCTCAATCAAAAGTATGGTTTAACTCTGTTAGCTGAATGCACAGATCAGAAAGAAGTTTCACCGAATGATTCTGTGTAGTTTATATTTGAAGACAGTCCTTTTTCCACTATTACCCTCTTAGCGCTCCGAATCTCCAGTTGCATTTTCTACAGAAAGAGTGTTTCAGAACGGCTCAATCAAAACTAAGGTTCAACTCTTTTAGTTGAACAAACAGAACAGAAAGAAGTTTCACACAATTCTTCTGTGTAGTTTTTATTTGTAGACATTCTTTTTCCCAATATAGGCCTCTAAGCGCTCAGAATGTCCAATTGCAGTTTCTACAGAAAGAGTGTTTCAGAACGGCTCAATCAAAAGTAAGGTTCAACTCTATTAGTTGAATGCACAGAACAGAAAGAAGTTTCATACAATGCTTCTGTGTAGTTTATATTTGAACATATTTTTTTTCCACTATTACCCACTTAGTGCTACGAATGTCCAGTTGCATTTTCCACAGACAGAGTGTTTCAAAACTGCTCAATCAAAAGTATGGTTTAACTCTGTTAGCTGAATGCTCAGATCAGAAAGAAGTTTCACAGAATGCTTCTGTGTAGTTTATATTTGAATATATTCCTTTTTCCACAACTACGCTCTTAGCGCTCCAAATGTCCAGTTGCATTTTCTACAGAAAGAGTGTTCAGATCTGCTCAATCAAAAGTATGGTTTAACTCTGTTAGCTGAATGCACAGATCAGAAAGAAGTTTCACCGAATGATTCTGTGTAGTTTATATTTGAAGACATTCCTTTTTCCACTATTACCCTCTTAGCGCTCCGAATCTCCACTTGCATTTTCTACAAAAAGAGTGTTTCATAACTGCTCAATCAAAAATATGTTTTATCTGTGTTAACTGAATTTACAGATCAGAAATAAGTTTCACAGAATGCATCTGTGTAGTTTTTATTTGAAGATATTCTTTTTCCCAATATAGGCCTCTTAGCGCTTAGCCTGTCCAATTGCAGTTTCTACAGAAAGAGTGTTTCAGAACGGCTCAATCAAAAGTAAGGTTCAACTCTGTTAGTTGAATGCACAGAACAGAAAGAATTTTCACAGAATGCTACTGTGTAGTTTATATTGAATATATTCCTTTTTCCACTATTACCCTCTTAGCGCTCCGAATGTCCATTTGCATTTTCTACAGAAAGAGTGTTCAGAACTGCGCAATCAAAAGTATGGTTTAACTCTGTTAGCTTAATGAACATATCAGGAATAAGTTTCACACAATGCTTCTGTGTAGTTTTTATTTGAAGATATTATTTTTCCCAATAGAGGCCTCTTAGCGCTCAGAATGTCCAATTGCAGTTTCTACAGAAAGAGTGTTTCAGAAAGGCTCAATCAAAAGTAAGGTTCAACTCTGTTAGTTGAATGCACAGAACAGAAAGTAGTTTCATACAATGCTTCTGTGTAGTTTATATTTGAACATATTCTTTTTTCCACTATTACCCACTTAGCGCTACGAATGTCCAGTTGCATTTTCTACAGACAGAGTGTTTCAAAACTGCTCAATCAAAAGTATGGTTTAACTCTGTTAGCTGAATGCTCAGATCAGAAAGAAGTTTCACAGAATGCTTCTGTGTAGTTTATATTTGAATATATTCCTTTTTCCACTACTACTCTCTTAGCGCTCCAAAAGTCCAGTTGCATTTTCTACAGAAAGAGTGTTCAGATCTGCTCAATCAAAAGTATGCTTTAACTCTGTTAGCTGAATGCACAGATCAGAAAGAAGTTTCACAGAATGATTCTGTGTAGTTTATATTTGGAGACATTCCTTTTTCCACTATTACCCTCTTAGCGCTCCAAATCTCCACTTGCATTTTCTACAGAAAGAGTGTTTCAGAACGGCTCAATCAAAACTAAGTTTCAACTCTTTTAGTTGAACAAACAGAACAGAAAGAAGTTTCACACAATTCTTCTGTGTAGTTTTTATTTGTAGACATTCTTTTTCCCAATATAGGCCTCTTAGCGCTCAGAATGTCCAATTGCAGTTTCTACAGAAAGAGTGTTTCAGAACTGCTCAATCAAAAGTAAGGTTCAACTCTGTTAGTTGAATGCACAGAACAGAAAGAAGTTTCATACAATGCTTCTGTGTAGTTTATATTTGAACATATTTTTTTTCCACTATTACCCACTTAGTGCTACGAATGTCCAGTTGCATTTTCCACAGACAGAGTGTTTCAAAACTGCTCAATCAAAAGTATGGTTTAACTCTGTTAGCTGAATGCTCAGATCAGAAAGAAGATTCACAGAATGCTTCTGTGTAGTGTATATTTGAATATATTCCTTTTTCCACTACTACGCTCTTAGCGCTCCAAATGTCCAGTTGCATTTTCTACAGAAAGAGTGTTCAGATCTGCTCAATCAAAAGTATGGTTTAACACTGTTAGCTGCATGCACAGATCAGAAAGAAGTTTCACCGAATGATTCTGTGTAGTTTATATTTGAAGACATTCCTTTTTCCACTATTACCCTCTTAGCGCTCCGAATCTCCACTTGCATTTTCTACAAAAAGAGTGTTTCATAACTGCTCAATCAAAAATATGTTTTATCTGTGTTAACTGAATTTACAGATCAGAAATAAGTTTCACAGAATGCATCTGTGTAGTTTTTATTTGAAGATATTCTTTTTCCCAATATAGGCCTCTTAGCGCTTAGCTTTTCCAATTGCAGTTTCTACAGAAAGAGTGTTTCAGAACGGCTCAATCAAAAGTAAGGTTCAACTCTGTTAGTTGAATGCACAGAACAGAAAGAATTTTCACAGAATGCTACTGTGTAGTTTATATTTGAATATATTCCTTTTTCCACTATTACCCTCTTAGCGCTCCGAATGTCCATTTGCATTTTCTACAGAAAGAGTGTTCAGAACTGCGCAATCAAAAGTATGGTTTAACTCTGTTAGCTTAATGAACATATCAGGAATAAGTTTCACACAATGCTTCTGTGTAGTTTTTATTTGAAGATATTTTTTTTCCCAATAGAGGCCTCTTAGCGCTCAGAATGTCCAATTGTAGTTTCTGCAGAAAGAGTGTTTCAGAAAGGCTCAATCAAAAGTAACGTTCAACTCTGTTAGTTGAATGCACAGAACAGAAAGAAGTTTCATACAATGCTTCTGTGTAGTTTATATTTGAACATATTCTTTTTTCCACTATTACCCACTTAGCGCTACGAATGTCCAGTTGCATTTTCTACAGACAGAGTGTTTCAAAACTGCTCAATCAAAAGTATGGTTTAACTCTGTTAGCTGAATGCTCAGATCAGAAAGAAGTTTCACAGAATGCTTCTGTGTAGTTTATATTTGAATATATTCCTTTTTCCACTACTACTCTCTTAGCGCTCCAAATGTCCAGTTGCATTTTCTACAGAGAGAGTGTTCAGATCTGCTCAATCAAAAGTATGATTTAACCCTGTTAGCTGAATGCACAGATCAGAAAGAAGTTTCACTGAATGATTCTGTGTAGTTTATATTTGGAGACATTCCTTTTTCCACTATTACCCTCTTAGCGCTCCGAATCTCCACTTGCATTTTCTACAGAAAGAGTGTTTCAGAACGGCTCAATCAAAACTAAGGTTCAACTCTTTTAGTTGAACAAACACAACAGAAAGAAGTTTCACACAATTCTTCTGTGTAGATTTTATTTGAAGATATTATTTTTCCCAATAGAGGACTCTTAGCGCTCAGAATGTCCAATTGCAGTTTCTACAGAAAGATTGTTTCAGAAAGGCTCAATCAAAAGTAAGGTTCAACTCTGTTAGTTGAAAGCACAGAACAGAAAGAAGTTTCATACAATGCTTCTGTGTAGTTCATATTTGAACATATTCTTTTTTCCACTATTACCCACTTAGCGCTACGAATGTCCAGTTGCATTTTCTACAGACAGAGTGTTTCAAAACTGCTCAATCAAAAGTATGGTTTAACTCTTTTAGCTGAATGCTCAGATCAGAAAGAAGTTTCACAGAATGCTTCTGTGTAGTTTATATTTGAATATATTCCTTTTTCCACTACTACTCTCTTAGCGCTCCAAATGTCCAGTTGCATTTTCTACAGAAAGAGTGTTCAGATCTGCTCAATCAAAAGTATGGTTTAAATCTGTTAGCTGAATGCACAGATCAGAAAGAAGTTTCACGGAATGATTCTGTGTAGTTTATATTTGGAGACATTCCTTTTTCCACTATTACCCTCTTAGCGCTCCGAATCTCCACTTGCATTTTCTACAGAAAGAGTGTTTCAGAACGGCTCAATCAAAACTAAGGTTCAACTCTTTTAGTTGAACAAACAGAACAGAAAGAAGTTTCACACAATTCTTCTGTGTAGTTTTTATTTGTAGACATTCTTTTTCCCAATATAGGCCTCTTAGCGCTCAGAATGTCCAATTGCAGTTTCTAAAGAAAGAGTGTTTCAGAAGGGCTCAATCAAAAGTAAGGTTCAACTCTGTTAGTTGAATGCACAGAACAGAAAGAAGTTTCATACAATGCTTCTGTGTAGTTTATATTTGAACATATTCTTTTTTCCACTATTACCCACTTAGTGCTACGAATGTCCAGTTGCATTTTCCACAGACAGAGTGTTTCAAAACTGCTCAATCAAAAGTATGGTTTAACTCTGTTAGCTGAATGCTCAGATCAGAAAGAAGTTTCACAGAATGCTTCTGTGTAGTTTATATTTGAATATATTCCTTTTTCCACAACTACGCTCTTAGCGCTCCAAATGTCCAGTTGCATTTTCTACAGAAAGAGTGTTCAGATCTGCTCAATCAAAAGTATGGTTTAACTCTGTTAGCTGAATGCACAGATCAGAAAGAAGTTTCACCGAATGATTCTGTGTAGTTTATATTTGAAGACATTCCTTTTTCCACTATTACCCTCTTAGCGCTCCGAATCTCCAATTGCATTTTCTACAAAAAGAGTGTTTCATAACTGCTCAATCAAAAATATGTTTTATCTCTGTTAACTGAATTTACAGATCAGAAATAAGTTGCACAGAATGCATCTGTGTAGTTTTTATTTGAAGATATTCTTTTTCCCAATATAGGCCTCTTAGCGCTTAGCCTGTCCAATTGCAGTTTCTACAGAAAGAGTGTTTCAGAACGGCTCAATCAAAAGTAAGGTTCAACTCTGTTAGTTGAATGCACAGAACAGAAAGAATTTTCACAGAATGCTACTGTGTAGTTTATATTTGAATATATTCCTTTTTCCACTATTACCCTCTTAGCGCTCCGAATGTCCATTTGCATTTTCTACAGAAAGAGTGTTCAGAACTGCGCAATCAAAAGTATGGTTTAACTCTGTTAGCTTAATGAACATATCAGGAATAAGATTCACACAATGCTTCTGTGTAGTTTTTATTTGAAGATATTATTTTTCCCAATAGAGGCCTCTTAGCGCTCAGAATGTCAAATTGCAGTTTCTACAGAAAGAGTGTTTCAGAAAGGCTCAATCAAAAGTAAGGTTCAACTCTGTTAGTTGAATGCACAGAACAGAAAGAAGTTTCATACAATGCTTCTGTGTAGTTTATATTTGAACATATTTTTTTTCCACTATTACCCACTTAGCGCTACGAATGTCCAGTTGCATTTTCTACAGACAGAGTGTTTCAAAACTGCTCAATCAAAAGTATGGTTTAACTCTGTGAGCTGAATGCTCAGATCAGAAAGAAGTTTCACAGAATGCTTCTGTGTAGTTTATATTTGAATATATTCCTTTTTCAACTACTACTCTCTTAGCACTCCAAATGTCCAGTTGCATTTTCTACAGAAAGAGTGTTCAGATCTGCTCAATCAAAAGTATGGTTTAACTCTGTTAGCTGAATGCACAGATCAGAAAGAAGTTTCACAGAATGATTCTGTGTAGTTTATATTTGGAGACATTCCTTTTTCCACTATTACCCCCTTAGCGCTCCGAATCTCCACTTGCATTTCCTACAGAAAGAGTGTTTCAGAACGGCTCAATCAAAACTAAGGTTCAACTCTTTTAGTTGAACAAACAGAACAGAAAGAAGTTTCACACAATTCCTCTGTGTAGTTTTTATTTGTAGACATTCTTTTTCCCAATATAGGCCTCTTAGCGCTCAGAATGTCCAATTGCAGTTTCTACAGAAAGAGTGTTTCAGAACGGCTCAATCAAAAGTAAGGTTCAACTCTGTTAGTTGAATGCACAGAACAGAAAGAAGTTTCATACAATGCTTCTGTGTAGTTTATATTTGAACATATTCTTTTTTCCACTATTACCCACTTAGCGCTACGAATGTCCAGTTGCATTTTCTACAGACAGAGTGTTTCAAAACTGCTCAATCAAAAGTATGGTTTAACTCTGTTAGCTGAATGCTCAGATCAGAAATAAGTTTCACAGAATGCTTCTGTGTAGTTTATACTTGAATATATTACTTTTTCCACTACTACGCTCTTAGCGCTCCAAATGTCCAGTTGCATTTTCTACAGAAAGAGTGTTCAGATCTGCTCAATCAAAAGTATGGTTTAACTCTGTTAGCTGAATGCACAGATCAGAAAGAAGTTTCACCGAATGATTCTGTGTAGTTTATATTTGAAGACATTCCTTTTTCCACTATTACCCTCTTAGCGCTCCGAATCTCCAGTTGCATTTTCTACAGAAAGAGTGTTTCAGAACGGCTCAATCAAAACTAAGGTTCAACTCTTTTAGTTGAACAAACAGAACAGAAAGAAGTTTCACACAATTCTTCTGTGTAGTTTTTATTTGTAGACATTCTTTTTCCCAATATAGGCCTCTAAGCGCTCAGAATGTCCAATTGCAGTTTCTACAGAAAGAGTGTTTCAGAACGGCTCAATCAAAAGTAAGGTTCAATTCTATTAGTTGAATGCACAGAACAGAAAGAAGTTTCATACAATGCTTCTGTGTAGTTTATATTTGAACATATTTTTTTTCCACTATTACCCACTTAGTGCTACGAATGTCCAGTTGCATTTTCCACAGACAGAGTGTTTCAAAACTGCTCAATCAAAAGTATGGTTTAACTCTGTTAGCTGAATGCTCAGATCAGAAAGAAGTTTCACAGAATGCTTCTGTGTAGTTTATATTTGAATATATTCCTTTTTCCACAACTACGCTCTTAGCGCTCCAAATGTCCAGTTGCATTTTCTACAGAAAGAGTGTTCAGATCTGCTCAATCAAAAGTATGGTTTAACTCTGTTAGCTGAATGCACAGATCAGAAAGAAGTTTCACCGAATGATTCTGTGTAGTTTATATTTGAAGACATTCCTTTTTCCACTATTACCCTCTTAGCACTCCGAATCTCCACTTGCATTTTCTACAAAAAGAGTGTTTCATAACTGCTCAATCAAAAATATGTTTTATCTCTGTTAACTGAATTTACAGATCAGAAATAAGTTGCACAGAATGCATCTGTGTAGTTTTTATTTGAAGATATTCTTTTTCCCAATATAGGCCTCTTAGCGCTTAGCCTGTCCAATTGCAGTTTCTATCAGAACGGCTCAATCAAAAGTAAGGTTCAACTCTGTTAGTTGAATGCACAGAACAGAAAGAATTTTCACAGAATGCTACTGTGTAGTTTATATTTGAATATATTCCTTTTTCCACTATTACCCTCTTAGCGCTCCGAATGTCCATTTGCATTTTCTACAGAAAGAGTGTTCAGAACTGCGCAATCAAAAGTATGGTTTAACTCTGTTAGCTTAATGAACATATCAGGAATAAGATTCACACAATGCTTCTGTGTAGTTTTTATTTGAAGATATTATTTTTCCCAATAGAGGCCTCTTAGCGCTCAGAATGTCAAATTGCAGTTTCTACAGAAAGAGTGTTTCAGAAAGGCTCAATCAAAAGTAAGGTTCAACTCTGTTAGTTGAATGCACAGAACAGAAAGAAGTTTCATACAATGCTTCTGTGTAGTTTATATTTGAACATATTCTTTTTTCCACTATTACCCACTTAGCGCTACGAATGTCCAGTTGCATTTTCTACAGACAGAGTGTTTCAAAACTGCTCAATCAAAAGTATGGTTTAACTCTGTGAGCTGAATGCTCAGATCAGAAAGAAGTTTCACAGAATGCTTCTGTGTAGTTTATATTTGAATATATTCCTTTTTCAACTACTACTCTCTTAGCACTCCAAATGTCCAGTTGCATTTTCTACAGAAAGAGTGTTCAGATCTGCTCAATCAAAAGTATGGTTTAACTCTGTTAGCTGAATGCACAGATCAGAAAGAAGTTTCACAGAATGATTCTGTGTAGTTTATATTTGGAGACATTCCTTTTTCCACTATTACCCCCTTAGCGCTCCGAATCTCCACTTGCATTTCCTACAGAAAGAGTGTTTCAGAACGGCTCAATCAAAACTAAGGTTCAACTCTTTTAGTTGAACAAACAGAACAGAAAGAAGTTTCACACAATTCCTCTGTGTAGTTTTTATTTGTAGACATTCTTTTTCCCAATATAGGCCTCTTAGCGCTCAGAATGTCCAATTGCAGTTTCTACAGAAAGAGTGTTTCAGAACGGCTCAATCAAAAGTAAGGTTCAACTCTGTTAGTTGAATGCACAGAACAGAAAGAAGTTTCATACAATGCTTCTGTGTAGTTTATATTTGAACATATTCTTTTTTCCACTATTACCCACTTAGCGCTACGAATGTCCAGTTGCATTTTCTACAGACAGAGTGTTTCAAAACTGCTCAATCAAAAGTATGGTTTAACTCTGTTAGCTGAATGCTCAGATCAGAAATAAGTTTCACAGAATGCTTCTGTGTAGTTTATACTTGAATATATTACTTTTTCCACTACTACGCTCTTAGCGCTCCAAATGTCCAGTTGCATTTTCTACAGAAAGAGTGTTCAGATCTGCTCAATCAAAAGTATGGTTTAACTCTGTTAGCTGAATGCACAGATCAGAAAGAAGTTTCACCGAATGATTCTGTGTAGTTTATATTTGAAGACATTCCTTTTTCCACTATTACCCTCTTAGCGCTCCGAATCTCCAGTTGCATTTTCTACAGAAAGAGTGTTTCAGAACGGCTCAATCAAAACTAAGGTTCAACTCTTTTAGTTGAACAAACAGAACAGAAAGAAGTTTCACACAATTCTTCTGTGTAGTTTTTATTTGTAGACATTCTTTTTCCCAATATAGGCCTCTAAGCGCTCAGAATGTCCAATTGCAGTTTCTACAGAAAGAGTGTTTCAGAACGGCTCAATCAAAAGTAAGGTTCAACTCTATTAGTTGAATGCACAGAACAGAAAGAAGTTTCATACAATGCTTCTGTGTAGTTTATATTTGAACATATTTTTTTTCCACTATTACCCACTTAGTGCTACGAATGTCCAGTTGCATTTTCCACAGACAGAGTGTTTCAAAACTGCTCAATCAAAAGTATGGTTTAACTCTGTTAGCTGAATGCTCAGATCAGAAAGAAGTTTCACAGAATGCTTCTGTGTAGTTTATATTTGAATATATTCCTTTTTCCACAACTACGCTCTTAGCGCTCAAAATGTCCAGTTGCATTTTCTACAGAAAGAGTGTTCAGATCTGCTCAATCAAAAGTATGGTTTAACTCTGTTAGCTGAATGCACAGATCAGAAAGAAGTTTCACCGAATGATTCTGTGTAGTTTATATTTGAAGACATTCCTTTTTCCACTATTACCCTCTTAGCGCTCCGAATCTCCACTTGCATTTTCTACAAAAAGAGTGTTTCATAACTGCTCAATCAAAAATATGTTTTATCTCTGTTAACTGAATTTACAGATCAGAAATAAGTTGCACAGAATGCATCTGTGTAGTTTTTATTTGAAGATATTCTTTTTCCCAATATAGGCCTCTTAGCGCTTAGCCTGTCCAATTGCAGTTTCTACAGAAAGAGTGTTTCAGAACGGCTCAATCAAAAGTAAGGTTCAACTCTGTTAGTTGAATGCACAGAACAGAAAGAATTTTCACAGAATGCTACTGTGTAGTTTATATTTGAATATATTCCTTTTTCCACTATTACCCTCTTAGCGCTCCGAATGTCCATTTGCATTTTCTACAGAAAGAGTGTTCAGAACTGCGCAATCAAAAGTATGGTTTAACTCTGTTAGCTTAATGAACATATCAGGAATAAGTTTCACACAATGCTTCTGTGTAGTTTTTATTTGAAGATATTATTTTTCCCAATAGAGGCCTCTTAGCGCTCAGAATGTCCAATTGCAGTTTCTACATAAACAGTGTTTCAGAAAGGCTCAATCAAAAGTAAGGTTCAACTCTGTTAGTTGAATGCACAGAACAGAAAGTAGTTTCATACAATGCTTCTGTGTAGTTTATATTTGAACATATTCTTTTTTCCACTATTACCCACTTAGCGCTACGAATGTCCAGTTGCATTTTCTACAGACAGAGTGTTTCAAAACTGCTCAATCAAAAGTATGGTTTAACTCTGTTAGCTGAATGCTCAGATCAGAAAGAAGTTTCACAGAATGCTTCTGTGTAGTTTATATTTGAATATATTCCTTTTTCCACTACTACGCTCTTAGCGCTCCAAATGTCCAGTTGCATTTTCTACAGAAAGAGTGTTCAGATCTGCTCAATCAAAAGTATGTTTTAACTCTGTTAGCTGAATGCACAGATCAGAAAGAAGTTTCACCGAATGATTGTGTGGAGTTTATATTTGAAGACATTCCTTTTTCCACTATTACCCTCTTAGCGCTCCGAATCTCCTCTTGCATTTTCTACAAAAAGAGTGTTTCATAACTGCTCAATCAAAAATATGTTTTATCTCTGTTAACTGAATTTACAGATCAGAAATAAGTTTCACAGAATGCATCTGTGTAGTTTTTATTTGAAGATATTCTTTTTCCCAATGTAGGCCTCTTAGCGCTTAGCATGTCCAATTGCAGTTTCTACAGAAAGAGTGTTTCAGAACGGCTCAATCAAAAGTAAGGTTCAACTCTGTTAGTTGAATGCACAGAACAGAAAGAATTTTCACAGAATGCTACTGTGTAGTTTATATTTGAATATATACCTTTTTCCACTATTACCCTCTTAGCGCTCCGAATGTCCAATTGCATTTTCTACAGAAAGAGTGTTCAGAACTGCGCAATCAAAAGTATGGTTTAACTCTGTTAGCTTAATGAACATATCAGAAATAAGTATCACACAATGCTTCTGTGTAGTTTTTATTTGAAGATATTATTTTTCCCAATAGAGGCCTCTTAGCGCTCAGAATGTCCAATTGCAGTTTCTACAGAAAGAGTGTTTCAGAAAGGCTCAATCAAAAGTCAGGTTCAACTCTGTTAGTTGAATGCACAGAACAGAAAGAAGTTTCATACAATGCTTCTGTGTAGTTTATATTTGAACATATTCTTTTTTCCACTATTACCCACTTAGCTCTACGAATGTCCAGTTGCATTTTCTACAGACAGAGTGTTTCAAAACTGCTCAATCAAAAGTATGGTTTAACTCTGTTAGCTGAATGCTCAGATCAGAAAGAAGTTTCACAGAATGCTTCTGTGTAGTTTATATTTGAATATATTCCTTTTTCCAATACTACTCTCTTAGCGCTCCAAATGTCCAGTTGCATTTTCTACAGAAAGAGTGTTCAGATCTGCTCAATCAAAAGTATGGTTTAACTCTGTTAGCTGAATGCACAGATCAGAAAGAAGTTTCACAGAATGATTCTGTGTAGTTTATATTTGGAGACATTCCTTTTTCCACTATTACCCTCTTAGCGCTCCGAATCTCCACTTGCATTTTCTACAGAAAGAGTGTTTCAGAACGGCTCAATCAAAACTAAGGTTCAACTCTTTTAGTTGAACAAACAGAACAGAAAAAGTTTCACACAATTCCTCTGTGTAGTTTTTATTTGTAGACATTCTTTTTCCCAATATAGGCCTCTTAGCGCTCAGAATGTCCAATTGCAGTTTCTACAGAAAGAGTGTTTCAGAACGGCTCAATCAAAAGTAAGGTTTAACTCTGTTAGTTGAATGCACAGAACAGAAAGAAGTTTCATACAATGCTTCTGTGTAGTTTATATTTGAACATATTTTTTTTTCCACTATTACCCACTTAGCGCTACGAATGTCCAGTTGCATTTTCTACAGACAGAGTGTTTCAAAACTGCTCAATCAAAAGTATGGTTTAACTCTGTTAGCTGAATGCTCAGATCAGAAAGAAGTTTCACAGAATGCTTCTGTGTAGTTTATATTTGAATATATTCCTTTTTCCACTACTACGCTCTTAGCGCTCCAAATGTCCAGTTGCATTTTCTACAGAAAGAGTGTTCAGATCTGCTCAATCTAAAGTATGGTTTAACTCTGTTAGCTGCATGCACAGATCAGAAAGAAGTTTCACCGAATGATTCTGTGTAGTTTATATTTGAAGACATTCCTTTTTCCACTATTACCCTCTTAGCGCTCCGAATCTCCACTTGCATTTTCTACAAAAAGAGTGTTTCATAACTGCTCAATCAAAAATATGTTTTATCTCTGTTAACTGAATTTACAGATCAGAAATAAGTTTCACAGAATGCATCTGTGTAGTTTTTATTTGAAGATATTCTTTTTCCCAATATAGGCCTCTTAGCGCTTAGCCTGTCCAATTGCAGTTTCTACAGAAAGAGTGTTTCAGAACGGCTCAATCAAAAGTAAGGTTCAACTCTGTTAGTTGAATGCACAGAACAGAAAGAATTTTCACAGAATGCTACTGTGTAGTTTATATTTGATTATATTCCTTTTTCCACTATTACCCTCTTAGCGCTCCGAATGTCCATTTGCATTTTCTACAGAAAGAGTGTTCAGAACTGCGCAATCAAAAGTATGGTTTAACTCTGTTAGCTTAATGAACATATCAGGAATAAGTTTCACACAATGCTTCTGTGTAGTTTTTATTTGAAGATATTATTTTTCCCAATAGAGGCCTCTTAGCGCTCAGAATGTCAAATTGCAGTTTCTACAGAAAGAGTGTTTCAGAAAGGCTCAATCAAAAGTAAAGTTCAACTCTGTTAGTTGAATGCACAGAACAGAAAGAAGTTTCATACAATGCTTCTGTGTAGTTTATATTTGAACATATTCTTTTTTCCACTATTACCCACTTAGCGCTACGAATGTCCAGTTGCATTTCCTACAGACAGAGTGTTTCAAAACTGCTCAATCAAAAGTATGGTTTAACTCTGTGAGCTGAATGCTCAGATCAGAAAGAAGTTTCACAGAATGCTTCTGTGTAGTTTATATTTGAATATATTCCTTTTTCAACTACTACTCTCTTAGCACTCCAAATGTCCAGTTGCATTTTCTACAGAAAGAGTGTTCAGATCTGCTCAATCAAAAGTATGGTTTAACTCTGTTAGCTGAATGCACAGATCAGAAAGAAGTTTCACAGAATGATTCTGTGTAGTTTATATTTGGAGACATTCCTTTTTCCACTATTACCCCCTTAGCGCTCCGAATCTCCACTTGCATTTCCTACAGAAAGAGTGTTTCAGAACGGCTCAATCAAAACTAAGGTTCAACTCTTTTAGTTGAACAAACAGAACAGAAAGAAGTTTCACACAATTCCTCTGTGTAGTTTTTATTTGTAGACATTCTTTTTCCCAATATAGGCCTCTTAGCGCTCAGAATGTCCAATTGCAGTTTCTACAGAAAGAGTGTTTCAGAACGGCTCAATCAAAAGTAAGGTTCAACTCTGTTAGTTGAATGCACAGAACAGAAAGAAGTTTCATACAATGCTTCTGTGTAGTTTATATTTGAACATATTCTTTTTTCCACTATTACCCACTTAGCGCTACGAATGTCCAGTTGCATTTTCTACAGACAGAGTGTTTCAAAACTGCTCAATCAAAAGTATGGTTTAACTCTGTTAGCTGAATGCTCAGATCAGAAATAAGTTTCACAGAATGCTTCTGTGTAGTTTATACTTGAATATATTACTTTTTCCACTACTACGCTCTTAGCGCTCCAAATGTCCCGTTGCATTTTCTACAGAAAGAGTGTTCAGATCTGCTCAATCAAAAGTATGGTTTAACTCTGTTAGCTGAATGCACAGATCAGAAAGAAGTTTCACCGAATGATTCTGTGTAGTTTATATTTGAAGACATTCCTTTTTCCACTATTACCCTCTTAGCGCTCCGAATCTCCAGTTGCATTTTCTACAGAAAGAGTGTTTCAGAACGGCTCAATCAAAACTAAGGTTCAACTCTTTTAGTTGAACAAACAGAACAGAAAGAAGTTTCACACAATTCTTCTGTGTAGTTTTTATTTGTAGACATTCTTTTTCCCAATATAGGCCTCTAAGCGCTCAGAATGTCCAATTGCAGTTTCTACAGAAAGAGTGTTTCAGAACGGCTCAATCAAAAGTAAGGTTCAACTCTATTAGTTGAATGCACAGAACAGAAAGAAGTTTCATACAATGCTTCTGTGTAGTTTATATTTGAACATATTTTTTTTCCACTATTACCCACTTAGTGCTACGAATGTCCAGTTGCATTTTCCACAGACAGAGTGTTTCAAAACTGCTCAATCAAAAGTATGGTTTAACTCTGTTAGCTGAATGCTCAGATCAGAAAGAAGTTTCACAGAATGCTTCTGTGTAGTTTATATTTGAATATATTCCTTTTTCCACAACTACGCTCTTAGCGCTCCAAATGTCCAATTGCATTTTCTACAGAAAGAGTGTTCAGATCTGCTCAATCAAAAGTATGGTTTAACTCTGTTAGCTGAATGCACAGATCAGAAAGAAGTTTCACCGAATGATTCTGTGTAGTTTATATTTGAAGACATTCCTTTTTCCACTATTACCCTCTTAGCGCTCCGAATCTCCAATTGCATTTTCTACAAAAAGAGTGTTTCATAACTGCTCAATCAAAAATATGTTTTATCTCTGTTAACTGAATTTACAGATCAGAAATAAGTTGCACAGAATGCATCTGTGTAGTTTTTATTTGAAGATATTCTTTTTCCCAATATAGGCCTCTTAGCGCTTAGCCTGTCCAATTGCAGTTTCTACAGAAAGAGTGTTTCAGAACGGCTCAATCAAAAGTAAGGTTCAACTCTGTTAGTTGAATGCACAGAACAGAAAGAATTTTCACAGAATGCTACTGTGTAGTTTATATTTGAATATATTCCTTTTTCCACTATTACCCTCTTAGCGCTCCGAATGTCCATTTGCATTTTCTACAGAAAGAGTGTTCAGAACTGCGCAATCAAAAGTATGGTTTAACTCTGTTAGCTTAATGAACATATCAGGAATAAGATTCACACAATGCTTCTGTGTAGTTTTTATTTGAAGATATTATTTTTCCCAATAGAGGCCTCTTAGCGCTCAGAATGTCAAATTGCAGTTTCTACAGAAAGAGTGTTTCAGAAAGGCTCAATCAAAAGTAAGGTTCAACTCTGTTAGTTGAATGCACAGAACAGAAAGAAGTTTCATACAATGATTCTGTGTAGTTTATATTTGAACATATTCTTTTTTCCACTATTACCCACTTAGCGCTACGAATGTCCAGTTGCATTTTCTACAGACAGAGTGTTTCAAAACTGCTCAATCAAAAGTATGGTTTAACTCTGTGAGCTGAATGCTCAGATCAGAAAGAAGTTTCACAGAATGCTTCTGTGTAGTTTATATTTGAATATATTCCTTTTTCAACTACTACTCTCTTAGCACTCCAAATGTCCAGTTGCATTTTCTACAGAAAGAGTGTTCAGATCTGCTCAATCAAAAGTATGGTTTAACTCTGTTAGCTGAATGCACAGATCAGAAAGAAGTTTCACAGAATGATTCTGTGTAGTTTATATTTGGAGACATTCCTTTTTCCACTATTACCCCCTTAGCGCTCCGAATCTCCACTTGCATTTCCTACAGAAAGAGTGTTTCAGAACGGCTCAATCAAAACTAAGGTTCAACTCTTTTAGTTGAACAAACAGAACAGAAAGAAGTTTCACACAATTCCTCTGTGTAGTTTTTATTTGTAGACATTCTTTTTCCCAATATAGGCCTCTTAGCGCTCAGAATGTCCAATTGCAGTTTCTACAGAAAGAGTGTTTCAGAACGGCTCAATCAAAAGTAAGGTTCAACTCTGTTAGTTGAATGCACAGAACAGAAAGGAGTTTCATACAATGCTTCTGTGTAGTTTATATTTGAACATATTCTTTTTTCCACTATTACCCACTTAGCGCTACGAATGTCCAGTTGCATTTTCTACAGACAGAGTGTTTCAAAACTGCTCAATCAAAAGTATGGTTTAACTCTGTTAGCTGAATGCTCAGATCAGAAATAAGTTTCACAGAATGCTTCTGTGTAGTTTATACTTGAATATATTACTTTTTCCACTACTACGCTCTTAGCGCTCCAAATGTCCAGTTGCATTTTCTACAGAAAGAGTGTTCAGATCTGCTCAATCAAAAGTATGGTTTAACTCTGTTAGCTGAATGCACAGATCAGAAAGAAGTTTCACCGAATGATTCTGTGTAGTTTATATTTGAAGACATTCCTTTTTCCACTATTACCCTCTTAGCGCTCCGAATCTCCAGTTGCATTTTCTACAGAAAGAGTGTTTCAGAACGGCTCAATCAAAACTAAGGTTCAACTCTTTTAGTTGAACAAACAGAACAGAAAGAAGTTTCACACAATTCTTCTGTGTAGTTTTTATTTGTAGACATTCTTTTTCCCAATATAGGCCTCTAAGCGCTCAGAATGTCCAATTGCAGTTTCTACAGAAAGAGTGTTTCAGAACGGCTCAATCAAAAGTAAGGTTCAACTCTATTAGTTGAATGCACAGAACAGAAAGAAGTTTCATACAATGCTTCTGTGTAGTTTATATTTGAACATATTTTTTTTCCACTATTACCCACTTAGTGCTACGAATGTCCAGTTGCATTTTCCACAGACAGAGTGTTTCAAAACTGCTCAATCAAAAGTATGGTTTAACTCTGTTAGCTGAATGCTCAGATCAGAAAGAAGTTTCACAGAATGCTTCTGTGTAGTTTATATTTGAATATATTCCTTTTTCCACAACTACGCTCTTAGCGCTCAAAATGTCCAGTTGCATTTTCTACAGAAAGAGTGTTCAGATCTGCTCAATCAAAAGTATGGTTTAACTCTGTTAGCTGAATGCACAGATCAGAAAGAAGTTTCACCGAATGATTCTGTGTAGTTTATATTTGAAGACATTCCTTTTTCCACTATTACCCTCTTAGCGCTCCGAATCTCCACTTGCATTTTCTACAAAAAGAGTGTTTCATAACTGCTCAATCAAAAATATGTTTTATCTCTGTTAACTGAATTTACAGATCAGAAATAAGTTGCACAGAATGCATCTGTGTAGTTTTTATTTGAAGATATTCTTTTTCCCAATATAGGCCTCTTAGCGCTTAGCCTGTCCAATTGCAGTTTCTACAGAAAGAGTGTTTCAGAACGGCTCAATCAAAAGTAAGGTTCAACTCTGTTAGTTGAATGCACAGAACAGAAAGAATTTTCACAGAATGCTACTGTGTAGTTTATATTTGAATATATTCCTTTTTCCACTATTACCCTCTTAGCGCTCCGAATGTCCATTTGCATTTTCTACAGAAAGAGTGTTCAGAACTGCGCAATCAAAAGTATGGTTTAACTCTGTTAGCTTAATGAACATATCAGGAATAAGTTTCACACAATGCTTCTGTGTAGTTTTTATTTGAAGATATTATTTTTCCCAATAGAGGCCTCTTAGCGCTCAGAATGTCCAATTGCAGTTTCTACATAAACAGTGTTTCAGAAAGGCTCAATCAAAAGTAAGGTTCAACTCTGTTAGTTGAATGCACAGAACAGAAAGTAGTTTCATACAATGCTTCTGTGTAGTTTATATTTGAACATATTCTTTTTTCCACTATTACCCACTTAGCGCTACGAATGTCCAGTTGCATTTTCTACAGACAGAGTGTTTCAAAACTGCTCAATCAAAAGTATGGTTTAACTCTGTTAGCTGAATGCTCAGATCAGAAAGAAGTTTCACAGAATGCTTCTGTGTAGTTTATATTTGAATATATTCCTTTTTCCACTACAACGCTCTTAGCGCTCCAAATGTCCAGTTGCATTTTCTACAGAAAGAGTGTTCAGATCTGCTCAATCAAAAGTATGTTTTAACTCTGTTAGCTGAATGCACAGATCAGAAAGAAGTTTCACCGAATGATTGTGTGGAGTTTATATTTGAAGACATTCCTTTTTCCACTATTACCCTCTTAGCGCTCCGAATCTCCTCTTGCATTTTCTACAAAAAGAGTGTTTCATAACTGCTCAATCAAAAATATGTTTTATCTCTGTTAACTGAATTTACAGATCAGAAATAAGTTTCACAGAATGCATCTGTGTAGTTTTTATTTGAAGATATTCTTTTTCCCAATGTAGGCCTCTTAGCGCTTAGCATGTCCAATTGCAGTTTCTACAGAAAGAGTGTTTCAGAACGGCTCAATCAAAAGTAAGGTTCAACTCTGTTAGTTGAATGCACAGAACAGAAAGAATTTTCACAGAATGCTACTGTGTAGTTTATATTTGAATATATACCTTTTTCCACTATTACCCTCTTAGCGCTCCGAATGTCCAATTGCATTTTCTACAGAAAGAGTGTTCAGAACTGCGCAATCAAAAGTATGGTTTAACTCTGTTAGCTTAATGAACATATCAGAAATAAGTATCACACAATGCTTCTGTGTAGTTTTTATTTGAAGATATTATTTTTCCCAATAGAGGCCTCTTAGCGCTCAGAATGTCCAATTGCAGTTTCTACAGAAAGAGTGTTTCAGAAAGGCTCAATCAAAAGTCAGGTTCAACTCTGTTAGTTGAATGCACAGAACAGAAAGAAGTTTCATACAATGCTTCTGTGTAGTTTATATTTGAACATATTCTTTTTTCCACTATTACCCACTTAGCTCTACGAATGTCCAGTTGCATTTTCTACAGACAGAGTGTTTCAAAACTGCTCAATCAAAAGTATGGTTTAACTCTGTTAGCTGAATGCTCAGATCAGAAAGAAGTTTCACAGAATGCTTCTGTGTAGTTTATATTTGAATATATTCCTTTTTCCAATACTACTCTCTTAGCGCTCAAAATGTCCAGTTGCATTTTCTACAGAAAGAGTGTTCAGATCTGCTCAATCAAAAGTATGGTTTAACTCTGTTAGCTGAATGCACAGATCAGAAAGAAGTTTCACAGAATGATTCTGTGTAGTTTATATTTGGAGACATTCCTTTTTCCACTATTACCCTCTTAGCGCTCCAAATCTCCACTTGCATTTTCTACAGAAAGAGTGTTTCAGAACGGCTCAATCAAAACTAAGGTTCAACTCTTTTAGTTGAACAAACAGAACAGAAAGAAGTTTCACACAATTCCTCTGTGTAGTTTTTATTTGTAGACATTCTTTTTCCCAATATAGGCCTCTTAGCGCTCAGAATGTCCAATTGCAGTTTCTACAGAAAGAGTGTTTCAGAACGGCTCAATCAAAAGTAAGGTTCAACTCTATTAGTTGAATGCACAGAACAGAAAGAAGTTTCATACAATGCTTCTGTGTAGTTTATATTTGAACATATTTTTTTTCCACTATTACCCACTTAGTGCTACGAATGTCCAGTTGCATTTTCCACAGACAGAGTGTTTCAAAACTGCTCAATCAAAAGTATGGTTTAACTCTGTTAGCTGAATGCTCAGATCAGAAAGAAGTTTCACAGAATGCTTCTGTGTAGTTTATATTTGAATATATTCCTTTTTCCACAACTACGCTCTTAGCGCTCCAAATGTCCAACTGCATTTTCTACAGAAAGAGTGTTCAGATCTGCTCAATCAAAAGTATGGTTTAACTCTGTTAGCTGAATGCACAGATCAGAAAGAAGTTTCACCGAATGATTCTGTGTAGTTTATATTTGAAGACATTCCTTTTTCCACTATTACCCTCTTAGCGCTCCGAATCTCCAATTGCATTTTCTACAAAAAGAGTGTTTCATAACTGCTCAATCAAAAATATGTTTTATCTCTGTTAACTGAATTTACAGATCAGAAATAAGTTGCACAGAATGCATCTGTGTAGTTTTTATTTGAAGATATTCTTTTTCCCAATATAGGCCTCTTAGCGCTTAGCCTGTCCAATTGCAGTTTCTACAGAAAGAGTGTTTCAGAACGGCTCAATCAAAAGTAAGGTTCAACTCTGTTAGTTGAATGCACAGAACAGAAAGAATTTTCACAGAATGCTACTGTGTAGTTTATATTTGAATATATTCCTTTTTCCACTATTACCCTCTTAGCGCTCCGAATGTCCATTTGCATTTTCTACAGAAAGAGTGTTCAGAACTGCGCAATCAAAAGTATGGTTTAACTCTGTTAGCTTAATGAACATATCAGGAATAAGATTCACACAATGCTTCTGTGTAGTTTTTATTTGAAGATATTATTTTTCCCAATAGAGGCCTCTTAGCGCTCAGAATGTCAAATTGCAGTTTCTACAGAAAGAGTGTTTCAGAAAGGCTCAATCAAAAGTAAGGTTCAACTCTGTTAGTTGAATGCACAGAACAGAAAGAAGTTTCATACAATGATTCTGTGTAGTTTATATTTGAACATATTCTTTTTTCCACTATTACCCACTTAGCGCTACGAATGTCCAGTTGCATTTTCTACAGACAGAGTGTTTCAAAACTGCTCAATCAAAAGTATGGTTTAACTCTGTGAGCTGAATGCTCAGATCAGAAAGAAGTTTCACAGAATGCTTCTGTGTAGTTTATATTTGAATATATTCCTTTTTCAACTACTACTCTCTTAGCACTCCAAATGTCCAGTTGCATTTTCTACAGAAAGAGTGTTCAGATCTGCTCAATCAAAAGTATGGTTTAACTCTGTTAGCTGAATGCACAGATCTGAAAGAAGTTTCACAGAATGATTCTGTGTAGTTTATATTTGGAGACATTCTTTTTTCCACTATTACCCCCTTAGCGCTCCGAATCTCCACTTGCATTTCCTACAGAAAGAGTGTTTCAGAACGGCTCAATCAAAACTAAGGTTCAACTCTTTTAGTTGAACAAACAGAACAGAAAGAAGTTTCACACAATTCCTCTGTGTAGTTTTTATTTGTAGACATTCTTTTTCCCAATATAGGCCTCTTAGCGCTCAGAATGTCCAATTGCAGTTTCTACAGAAAGAGTGTTTCAGAACGGCTCAATCAAAAGTAAGGTTCAACTCTGTTAGTTGAATGCACAGAACAGAAAGAAGTTTCATACAATGCTTCTGTGTAGTTTATATTTGAACATATTCTTTTTTCCACTATTACCCACTTAGCGTTACGAATGTCCAGTTGCATTTTCTACAGACAGAGTGTTTCAAAACTGCTCAATCAAAAGTATGGTTTAACTCTGTTAGCTGAATGCTCAGATCAGAAATAAGTTTCACAGAATGCTTCTGTGTAGTTTATACTTGAATATATTACTTTTTCCACTACTACGCTCTTATCGCTCCAAATGTCCAGTTGCATTTTCTACAGAAAGAGTGTTCAGATCTGCTCAATCAAAAGTATGGTTTAACTCTGTTAGCTGAATGCACAGATCAGAAAGAAGTTTCACCGAATGATTCTGTGTAGTTTATATTTGAAGACATTCCTTTTTCCACTATTACCCTCTTAGCGCTCCGAATCTCCAGTTGCATTTTCTACAGAAAGAGTGTTTCAGAACGGCTCAATCAAAACTAAGGTTCAACTCTTTTAGTTGAACAAACAGAACAGAAAGAAGTTTCACACAATTCTTCTGTGTAGTTTTTATTTGTAGACATTCTTTTTCCCAATATAGGCCTCTAAGCGCTAAGAATGTCCAATTGCAGTTTCTACAGAAAGAGTGTTTCAGAACGGCTCAATCAAAAGTAAGGTTCAACTCTATTAGTTGAATGCACAGAACAGAAAGAAGTTTCATACAATGCTTCTGTGTAGTTTATATTTGAACATATTTTTTTTCCACTATTACCCACTTAGTGCTACGAATGTCCAGTTGCATTTTCCACAGACAGAGTGTTTCAAAACTGCTCAATCAAAAGTATGGTTTAACTCTGTTAGCTGAATGCTCAGATCAGAAAGAAGTTTCACAGAATGCTTCTGTGTAGTTTATATTTGAATATATTCCTTTTTCCACAACTACGCTCTTAGCGCTCAAAATGTCCAGTTGCATTTTCTACAGAAAGAGTGTTCAGATCTGCTCAATCAAAAGTATGGTTTAACTCTGTTAGCTGAATGCACAGATCAGAAAGAAGTTTCACCGAATGATTCTGTGTAGTTTATATTTGAAGACATTCCTTTTTCCACTATTACCCTCTTAGCGCTCCGAATCTCCACTTGCATTTTCTACAAAAAGAGTGTTTCATAACTGCTCAATCAAAAATATGTTTTATCTCTGTTAACTGAATTTACAGATCAGAAATAAGTTGCACAGAATGCATCTGTGTAGTTTTTATTTGAAGATATTCTTTTTCCCAATATAGGCCTCTTAGCGCTTAGCCTGTCCAATTGCAGTTTCTACAGAAAGAGTGTTTCAGAACGGCTCAATCAAAAGTAAGGTTCAACTCTGTTAGTTGAATGCACAGAACAGAAAGAATTTTCACAGAATGCTACTGTGTAGTTTATATTTGAATATATTCCTTTTTCCACTATTACCCTCTTAGCGCTCCGAATGTCCATTTGCATTTTCTACAGAAAGAGTGTTCAGAACTGCGCAATCAAAAGTATGGTTTAACTCTGTTAGCTTAATGAACATATCAGGAATAAGTTTCACACAATGCTTCTGTGTAGTTTTTATTTGAAGATATTATTTTTCCCAATAGAGGCCTCTTAGCGCTCAGAATGTCCAATTGCAGTTTCTACATAAACAGTGTTTCAGAAAGGCTCAATCAAAAGTAAGGTTCAACTCTGTTAGTTGAATGCACAGAACAGAAAGTAGTTTCATACAATGCTTCTGTGTAGTTTATATTTGAACATATTCTTTTTTCCACTATTACCCACTTAGCGCTACGAATGTCCAGTTGCATTTTCTACAGACAGAGTGTTTCAAAACTGCTCAATCAAAAGTATGGTTTAACTCTGTTAGCTGAATGCTCAGATCAGAAAGAAGTTTCACAGAATGCTTCTGTGTAGTTTATATTTGAATATATTCCTTTTTCCACTACTACGCTCTTAGCGCTCCAAATGTCCAGTTGCATTTTCTACAGAAAGAGTGTTCAGATCTGCTCAATCAAAAGTATGTTTTAACTCTGTTAGCTGAATGCACAGATCAGAAAGAAGTTTCACCGAATGATTGTGTGGAGTTTATATTTGAAGACATTCCTTTTTCCACTATTACCCTCTTAGCGCTCCGAATCTCCTCTTGCATTTTCTACAAAAAGAGTGTTTCATAACTGCTCAATCAAAAATATGTTTTATCTCTGTTAACTGAATTTACAGATCAGAAATAAGTTTCACAGAATGCATCTGTGTAGTTTTTATTTGAAGATATTCTTTTTCCCAATGTAGGCCTCTTAGCGCTTAGCATGTCCAATTGCAGTTTCTACAGAAAGAGTGTTTCAGAACGGCTCAATCAAAAGTAAGGTTCAACTCTGTTAGTTGAATGCACAGAACAGAAAGAATTTTCACAGAATGCTACTGTGTAGTTTATATTTGAATATATACCTTTTTCCACTATTACCCTCTTAGCGCTCCGAATGTCCAATTGCATTTTCTACAGAAAGAGTGTTCAGAACTGCGCAATCAAAAGTATGGTTTAACTCTGTTAGCTTAATGAACATATCAGAAATAAGTATCACACAATGCTTCTGTGTAGTTTTTATTTGAAGATATTATTTTTCCCAATAGAGGCCTCTTAGCGCTCAGAATGTCCAATTGCAGTTTCTACAGAAAGAGTGTTTCAGAAAGGCTCAATCAAAAGTCAGGTTCAACTCTGTTAGTTGAATGCACAGAACAGAAAGAAGTTTCATACAATGCTTCTGTGTAGTTTATATTTGAACATATTCTTTTTTCCACTATTACCCACTTAGCTCTACGAATGTCCAGTTGCATTTTCTACAGACAGAGTGTTTCAAAACTGCTCAATCAAAAGTATGGTTTAACTCTGTTAGCTGAATGCTCAGATCAGAAAGAAGTTTCACAGAATGCTTCTGTGTAGTTTATATTTGAATATATTCCTTTTTCCAATACTACTCTCTTAGCGCTCAAAATGTCCAGTTGCATTTTCTACAGAAAGAGTGTTCAGATCTGCTCAATCAAAAGTATGGTTTAACTCTGTTAGCTGAATGCACAGATCAGAAAGAAGTTTCACAGAATGATTCTGTGTAGTTTATATTTGGAGACATTCCTTTTTCCACTATTACCCTCTTAGCGCTCCAAATCTCCACTTGCATTTTCTACAGAAAGAGTGTTTCAGAACGGCTCAATCAAAACTAAGGTTCAACTCTTTTAGTTGAACAAACAGAACAGAAAGAAGTTTCACACAATTCCTCTGTGTAGTTTTTATTTGTAGACATTCTTTTTCCCAATATAGGCCTCTTAGCGCTCAGAATGTCCAATTGCAGTTTCTACAGAAAGAGTGTTTCAGAACGGCTCAATCAAAAGTAAGGTTTAACTCTGTTAGTTGAATGCACAGAACAGAAAGAAGTTTCATACAATGCTTCTGTGTAGTTTATATTTGAACATATTTTTTTTTCCACTATTACCCACTTAGCGCTACGAATGTCCAGTTGCATTTTCTACAGACAGAGTGTTTCAAAACTGCTCAATCAAAAGTATGGTTTAACTCTGTTAGCTGAATGCTCAGATCAGAAAGAAGTTTCACAGAATGCTTCTGTGTAGTTTATATTTGAATATATTCCTATTTCCACTACTACGCTCTTAGCGCTCCAAATGTCCAGTTGCATTTTCTATAGAAAGAGTGTTCAGATCTGCTCAATCAAAAGTATGGTTTAACTCTGTTAGCTGAATGCACAGATCAGAAAGAAGTTTCACCGAATGATTCTGTGTAGTTTATATTTGAAGACATTCCTTTTTCCACTATTACCCTCTTAGCGCTCCGAATCTCCACTTGCATTTTCTACAAAAAGAGTGTCTCATAACTGCTCAATCAAAAATATGTTTTATCTCTGTTAACTGAATTTACAGATCAGAAATAAGTTTCACAGAATGCATCTGTGTAGTTTTTATTTGAAGATATTCTTTTTCCCAATGTAGGCCTCTTAGCGCTTAGCATGTCCAATTGCAGTTTCTACAGAAAGAGTGTTTCAGAACGGCTTAATCAAAAGTAAGGTTCAACTCTGTTAGTTGAATGCACAGAACAGAAAGAATTTTCACAGAATGCTACTGTGTAGTTTATATTTGAATATATTCCTTTTTCCACTATTACCCTCTTAGCGCTCCGAATGTCCACTTGCATTTTCTACAGAAAGAATGTTCAGAACTGCGCAATCAAAAGTATGGTTTAACTCTGTTAGCTTAATGAACATGTCAGAAATAAGTTTCACACAATGCTTCTGTGTAGTTTTTATTTGAAGATATTATTTTACCCAATATAGGCCTCTTAGTGCTCAGAATGTCCAATTGCAGTTTCTACAGAAAGAGTGTTTCAGAAAGGCTCAGTCAAAAGTAAGGTTCAACTCTGTTAGTTGAATGCACAGAACAGAAAGAAGTTTCATACAGTGCTTCTGTGTAGTTTATATTTGAACATATTCTTTTTTCCACTATTACCCACTTAGCGCTACGAATGTCCAGTTGCATTTTCTACAGACAGAGTGTTTCAAAACTGCTCAATCAAAAGTATGGTTTAACTCTGTTAGCTGAATGCTCAGATCAGAAAGAAGTTTCACAGAATGCTTCTGTGTAGTTTATATTTGAATATATTCCTTTTTCCACTACTACGCTCTTAGCGCTCCAAATGTCCAGTTGCATTTTCTACAGAAAGAGTGTTCAGATCTGCTCAATCAAAAGTATGGTTTAACTCTGTTAGCTGAATGCACAGATCAGAAAGAAGTTTCACCGAATGATTCTGTGTAGTTTATATTTGAAGACATTCCTTTTTCCACTATTACCCTCTTAGCGCTCCGAATCTCCACTTGCATTTTCTACAAAAAGAGTGTTTCATAACTGCTCAATCAAAAATATGTTTTATCTCTGTTAACTGAATTTACAGATCAGAAATAAGTTTCACAGAATGCATCTGTGTAGTTTTTATTTGAAGATATTCTTTTTCCCAATGTAGGCCTCTTAGCGCTTAGCATGTCCAATTGCAGTTTCTACAGAAAGAGTGTTTCAGAACGGCTCAATCAAAAGTAAGGTTCAACTCTGTTAGTTGAATGCACAGAACAGAAAGAATTTTCACAGAATGCTACTGTGTAGTTTATATTTGAATATATTCCTTTTTCCACTATTACCCTCTTAGCGCTCCGAATGTCCACTTGCATTTTCTACAGAAAGAGTGTTCAGAACTGCGCAATCAAAAGTATGGTTTAACTCTGTTAGCTTAATGAACATATCAGAAATAAGTTTCACACAATGCTTCTGTGTAGTTTTTATTTGAAGATATTATTTTTCCCAATATAGGCCTCTTAGCGCTCAGAATGTCCAATTGCAGTTTCTACAGAAAGAGTGTTTCAGAAAGGCTCAATCAAAAGTCAGGTTCAACTCTGTTAGTTGAATGCACAGAACAGAAAGAAGTTTCATACAATGCTTCTGTGTAGTTTATATTTGAACATATTCTTTTTCCACTAGTACCCAGTTAGCGCTACGAATGTCCAGTTGCATTTTCTACAGACAGAGTGTTTCAAAACTGCTCAATCAAAAGTATGGTTTAACACTGTTAGATGAATGCTCAGATCAGAAAGAAGTTTCACAGAATGCTTCTGTGTAGTTTATATTTGAATATATTCCTTTTTCCACTACTACGCTCTGAGCGCTCCAAATGTCCAGTTGCATTTTCTACAGAAAGAGTGTTCAGATCTGCTCAATCAAAAGTATGGTTTAACTCTGTTAGCTGAATGCACAGATCAGAAAGAAGTTTCACAGAATGATTCTGTGTAGTTTATATTTGGAGACATTCCTTTTTCCACTATTACCCTCTTAGCGCTCCGCATCTCCACTTGCATTTTCTACAGAAAGAGTGTTTCAGAACGGCTCAATCAAAACTAAGGTTCAACTCTTTTAGTTGAACAAACAGAACAGAAAGAAGTTTCACACAATTCCTCTGTGTAGTTTTTATTTGTAGACATTCTTTTTCCCAATATAGGCCTCCTAGCGCTCAGAATGTCCAATTGCAGTTTCTACAGAAAGAGTGTTTCAGAACGGCTCAATCAAAAGTAAGGTTCAACTCTGTTAGTTGAATGCACAGAACAGAAAGAAGTTTCATACAATGCTTCTGTGTAGTTTATATTTGAACATATTCTTTTTTCCACTATTACCCACTTAGCGCAACGAATGTCCAGTTGCATTTTCTACAGACAGAGTGTTTCAAAACTGCTCAATCAAAAGTATGGTTTAACTCTGTTAGCTGAATGCTCAGATCAGAAAGAAGTTTCACAGAATGCTTCTGTGTAGTTTATATTTGAATATATTCCTATTTCCACTACTACGCTCTTAGCGCTCCAAATGTCCAGTTGCATTTTCTACAGAAAGAGTGTTCAGATCTGCTCAATCAAAAGTATGGTTTAACTCTGTTAGCTGAATGCACAGATCAGAAAGAAGTTTCACCGAATGATTCTGTGTAGTTTATATTTGAAGACATTCCTTTTTCCACTATTACCCTCTTAGCGCTCCGAATCTCCACTTGCATTTTCTACAAAAAGAGTGTTTCATAACTGCTCAATCAAAAATATGTTTTATCTCTGTTAACTGAATTTACAGATCAGAAATAAGTTTCACAGAATGCATCTGTGTAGTTTTTATTTGAAGATATTCTTTTTCCCAATGTAGGCCTCTTAGCGCTTAGCATGTCCAATTGCAGTTTCTACAGAAAGAGTGTTTCAGAACGGCTTAATCAAAAGTAAGGTTCAACTCTGTTAGTTGAATGCACAGAATAGAAAGAATTTTCACAGAATGCTACTGTGTAGTTTATATTTGAATATATTCCTTTTTCCACTATTACCCTCTTAGCGCTCCGAATGTCCACTTGCATTTTCTACAGAAAGAATGTTCAGAACTGCGCAATCAAATGTATGGTTTAACTCTGTTAGCTTAATGAACATGTCAGAAATAAGTTTCACACAATGCTTCTGTGTAGTTTTTATTTGAAGATATTATTTTACCCAATATAGGCCTCTTAGTGCTCAGAATGTCCAATTGCAGTTTCTACAGAAAGAGTGTTTCAGAAAGGCTCAGTCAAAAGTAAGGTTCAACTCTGTTAGTTGAATGCACAGAACAGAAAGAAGTTTCATACAGTGCTTCTGTGTAGTTTATATTTGAACATATTCTTTTTTCCACTATTACCCACTTAGCGCTACGAATGTCCAGTTGCATTTTCTACAGACAGAGTGTTTCAAAACTGCTCAATCAAAAGTATGGTTTAACTCTGTTAGCTGAATGCTCAGATCAGAAAGAAGTTTCACAGAATGCTTCTGTGTAGTTTATATTTGAATATATTCCTTTTTCCACTACTACGCTCTTAGCGCTCCAAATGTCCAGTTGCATTTTCTACAGAAAGAGTGTTCAGATCTGCTCAATCAAAAGTATGGTTTAACTCTGTTAGCTGAATGCACAGATCAGAAAGAAGTTTCACCGAATGATTCTGTGTAGTTTATATTTGAAGACATTCCTTTTTCCACTATTACCCTCTTAGCGCTCCGAATCTCCACTTGCATTTTCTACAAAAAGAGTGTTTCATAACTGCTCAATCAAAAATATGTTTTATCTCTGTTAACTGAATTTACAGATCAGAAATAAGTTTCACAGAATGCATCTGTGTAGTTTTTATTTGAAGATATTCTTTTTCCCAATGTAGGCCTCTTAGCGCTTAGCATGTCCAATTGCAGTTTCTACAGAAAGAGTGTTTCAGAACGGCTCAATCAAAAGTAAGGTTCAACTCTGTTAATTGAATGCACAGAACAGAAAGAATTTTCACAGAATGCTACTGTGTAGTTTATATTTGGATATATTCCTTTTTCCACTATTACCCTCTTAGCGCTCCGAATGTCCACTTGCATTTTCTACAGAAAGAGTGTTCAGAACTGCGCAATCAAAAGTATGGTTTAACTCTGTTAGCTTAATAAACATATCAGAAATAAGTTTCACACAATGCTTCTGTGTAGTTTTTATTTGAAGATATTATTTTTCCCAATATAGGCCTCTTAGCGCTCAGAATGTCCAATTGCAGTTTCTACAGAAAGAGTGTTTCAGAAAGGCTCAATCAAAAGTAAGGTTCAACTCTGTTAGTTGAATGCACAGAACAGAAAGAAGTTTCATACAATGCTTCTGTGTAGTTTATATTTGAACATATTCTTTTTCCACTAGTACCCACTTAGCGCTACGAATGTCCAGTTGCATTTTCTACAGACAGAGTGTTTCAAAACTGCTCAATCAAAAGTATGGTTTAACACTGTTAGATGAATGCTCAGATCAGAAAGAAGTTTCACAGAATGCTTCTGTGTAGTTTATATTTGAATATATTCCTTTTTCCACTACTACGCTCTGAGCGCTCCAAATGTCCAGTTGCATTTTCTACAGAAAGAGTGTTCAGATCTGCTCAATCAAAAGTATGGTTTAACTCTGTTAGCTGAATGCACAGATCAGAAAGAAGTTTCACAGAATGATTCTGTGTAGTTTATATTTGGAGACATTCCTTTTTCCACTATTACCCTCTTAGCGCTCCGCATCTCCACTTGCATTTTCTACAGAAAGAGTGTTTCAGAACGGCTCAATCAAAACTAAGGTTCAACTCTTTTAGTTGAACAAACAGAACAGAAAGAAGTTTCACACAATTCCTCTGTGTAGTTTTTATTTGTAGACATTCTTTTTCCCAATATAGGCCTCCTAGCGCTCAGAATGTCCAATTGCAGTTTCTACAGAAAGAGTGTTTCAGAACGGCTCAATCAAAAGTAAGGTTCAACTCTGTTAGTTGAATGCACAGAACAGAAAGAAGTTTCATACAATGCTTCTGTGTAGTTTATATTTGAACATATTCTTTTTTCCACTATTACCCACTTAGCGCAACGAATGTCCAGTTGCATTTTCTACAGACAGAGTGTTTCAAAACTGCTCAATCAAAAGTATGGTTTAACTCTGTTAGCTGAATGCTCAGATCAGAAAGAAGTTTCACAGAATGCTTCTGTGTAGTTTATATTTGAATATATTCCTCTTTCCACTACTACGCTCTTAGCGCTCCAAATGTCCAGTTGCATTTTCTACAGAAAGAGTGTTCAGATCTGCTCAATCAAAAGTATGGTTTAACTCTGTTAGCTGAATGCACAGATCAGAAAGAAGTTTCACCGAATGATTCTGTGTAGTTTATATTTGAAGACATTCCTTTTTCCACTATTACCCTCTTAGCGCTCCGAATCTCCACTTGCATTTTCTACAAAAAGAGTGTTTCATAACTGCTCAATCAAAAATATGTTTTATCTCTGTTAACTGAATTTACAGATCAGAAATAAGTTTCACAGAATGCATCTGTGTAGTTTTTATTTGAAGATATTCTTTTTCCCAATGTAGGCCTCTTAGCGCTTATCATGTCCAATTGCAGTTTCTACAGAAAGAGTGTTTCAGAACGGCTTAATCAAAAGTAAGGTTCAACTCTGTTAGTTGAATGCACAGAACAGAAAGAATTTTCACAGAATGCTACTGTGTAGTTTATATTTGAATGTATTCCTTTTTCCACTATTACCTTCTTAGCGCTCCGAATGTCCACTTGCATTTTCTACAGAAAGAATGTTCAGAACTGCGCAATCAAAAGTATGGTTTAACTCTGTTAGCTTAATGAACATGTCAGAAATAAGTTTCACACAATGCTTCTGTGTAGTTTTTATTTGAAGTTATTATTTTACCCAATATAGGCCTCTTAGCGCTCAGAATGTCCAATTGCAGTTTCTACAGAAAGAGTGTTTCAGAAAGGCTCAATCAAAAGTAAGGTTCAACTCTGTAAGTTGAATGCACAGAACAGAAAGAAGTTTCATACAGTGCTTCTGTGTAGTTTATATTTGAACATATTCTTTTTTCCACTATTACCCACTTAGCGCTACGAATGTCCAGTTGCATTTTCTACAGACAGAGTGTTTCAAAACTGCTCAATCAAAAGTATGGTTTAACTCTGTTAGCTGAATGCTCAGATCAGAAAGACGTTTCACAGAATGCTTCTGTGTAGTTTATATTTGAATATATTCCTTTTTCCACTACTACGCTCTTAGCGCTCCAAATGTCCAGTTGCATTTTCTACAGAAAGAGTGTTCAGATCTGCTCAATCAAAAGTATGGTTTAACTCTGTTAGCTGAATGCACAGATCAGAAAGAAGTTTCACCGAATGATTCTGTGTAGTTTATATTTGAAGACATTCCTTTTTCCACTATTACCCTCTTAGCGCTCCGAATCTCCACTTGCATTTTCTACAAAAAGAGTGTTTCATAACTGCTCAATCAAAAATATGTTTTATCTCTGTTAACTGAATTTACAGATCAGAAATAAGTTTCACGGAATGCATCTGTGTAGTTTTTATTTGAAGATATTCTTTTTCCCAATTTAGGCCTCTTAGCGCTTAGCATGTCCAATTGCAGTTTCTACAGAAAGAGTGTTTCAGAACGGCTCAATCAAAAGTAAGGTTCAACTCTGTTAGTTGAATGCACAGAACAGAAAGAAGTTTCATACAATGCTTCTGTGTAGTTTATATTTGAACATATTCTTTTTTCCACTATTACCCACTTAGCGCTACGAATGTCCAGTTGCATTTTCTACAGACAGAGTGTTTCAAAACTGCTCAATCAAAAGTATGGTTTAACCCTGTTAGCTGAATGCTCAGATCAGAAAGAAGTTTCACAGAATGCTTCTGTGTAGTTTATATTTGAATATATTCCTTTTTCCACTACTACACTCTTAGCGCTCCAAATGTCCAGTTGCATTTTCTACAGAAAGAGTGTTCAGATCTTCTCAATCAAAAGTATGGTTTAACTCTGTTAGCTGAATGCACAGATCAGAAAGAAGTTTCACAGAATGATTCTGTGTAGTTTATATTTGGAGACATTCCTTTTTCCACTATTACCCTCTTAGCGCTCGGCATCTCCACTTGCATTTTCTATAGAAAGAGTGTTTCAGAACGGCTCAATCAAAACTAAGGTTCAACTCTTTTAGTTGAACAAACAGAACAGAAAGAAGTTTCACACAATTCCTCTGTGTAGTTTTTATTTGTAGACATTAATTTTCCCAATATAGGCCTCTTAGCGCTCAGAATGTCCAATTGCAGTTTCTACAGAAAGAGTGTTTCAGAACGGCTCAATCAAAAGTAAGGTTCAACTCTGTTAGTTGAATGCACAGAACAGAAAGTAGTTTCATACAATGCTTCTGTGTAGTTTATATTTGAACATATTCTTTTTTCCACTATTACCCACTTAGCGCTACGAATGTCCAGTTGCATTTTCTACAGACAGAGTGTTTCAAAACTGCTCAATCAAAAGTATGGTTTAACTCTGTCAGCTGAATGCTCAGATCAGAAAGAAGTTTCACAGAATGCTTCTGTGTAGTTTATATTTGAATATATTCCATTTTCCACTACTACGCTCTTAGCGCTCCAAATGTCCAGTTGCATTTTCTACAGAAAGAGTGTTCAGATCTGCTCAATCAAAAGTATGTTTTAACTCTGTTAGCTGAATGCACAGATCAGAAAGAAGTTTCACCGAATGATTGTGTGGAGTTTATATTTGAAGACATTCCTTTTTCCACTATTACCCTCTTAGCGCTCCGAATCTCCTCTTGCATTTTCTACAAAAAGAGTGTTTCATAACTGCTCAATCAAAAATATGTTTTATCTCTGTTAACTGAATTTACAGATCAGAAATAAGTTTCACAGAATGCATCTGTGTAGTTTTTATTTGAAGATATTCTTTTTCCCAATGTAGGCCTCTTAGCGCTTAGCATGTCCAATTGCAGTTTCTACAGAAAGAGTGTTTCAGAACGGCTCAATCAAAAGTAAGGTTCAACTCTGTTAGTTGAATGCACAGAACAGAAAGAATTTTCACAGAATCCTACTGTGTAGTTTATATTTGAATATATTCCTTTTTCCACTATTACCCTCTTAGCGCTCCGAATGTCCAATTGCATTTTCTACAGAAAGAGTGTTCAGAACTGCGCAATCAAAAGTATGGTTTAACTCTGTTAGCTTAATGAACATATCAGAAATAAGTTTCACACAATGCTTCTGTGTAGTTTTTATTTGAAGATATTATTTTTCCCAATAGAGGCCTCTTAGCGCTCAGAATGTCCAATTGCAGTTTCTACAGAAAGAGTGTTTCAGAAAGGCTCAATCAAAAGTAAGGTTCAACTCTGTTAGTTGAATGCACAGAACAGAAAGAAGTTTCATACAATGCTTCTGTGTAGTTTATATTTGAACATAATCTTTTTTCCACTATTACCCACTTAGCTCTACGAATGTCCAGTTGCATTTTCTACAGACAGAGTGTTTCAAAACTGCTCAATCAAAAGTATGGTTTAACTCTGTTAGCTGAATGCTCAGATCAGAAAGAAGTTTCACAGAATGCTTCTGTGTAGTTTATATTTGAATATATTCCTTTTTCCACTACTACTCTCTTAGCGCTCCAAATGTCCAGTTGCATTTTCTACAGAAAGAGTGTTCAGATCTGCTCAATCAAAAGTATGGTTTAACTCTGTTAGCTGAATGCACAGATCAGAAAGAAGTTTCACCGAATGATTCTGTGTAGTTTATATTTGAAGACATTCCTTTTTCCACTATTACCCTCTTAGCGCTCCGAATCTCCACTTGCATTTTCTACAAAAAGAGTGTTTCATAACTGCTCAATCAAAAATATGTTTTATCTCTGTTAACTGAATTTACAGATCAGAAATAAGTTTCACAGAATGCATCTGTGTAGTTTTTATTTGAAGATATTCTTTTTCCCAATGTAGGCTTCTTAGCGCTTAGCATGTCCAATTGCAGTTTCTACAGAAAGAGTGTTTCAGAACGGCTTAATCAAAAGTAAGGTTCAACTCTGTTAGTTGAATGCACAGAACAGAAAGAATTTTCACAGAATGCTACTGTGTAGTTTATATTTGAATATATTCCTTTTTCCACTATTACCCTCTTAGCGCTCCGAATGTCCACTTGCATTTTCTACAGAAAGAATGTTCAGAACTGCGCAATCAAAAGTATGGTTTAACTCTGTTAGCTTAATGAACGTGTCAGAAATAAGTTTCACACAATGCTTCTGTGTAGTTTTTATTTGAAGATATTATTTTACCCAATATAGGCCTCTTAGTGCTCAGAATGTCCAATTGCAGTTTCTACAGAAAGAGTGTTTCAGAAAGGCTCAGTCAAAAGTAAGGTTCAACTCTGTTAGTTGAATGCACAGAACAGTAAGAAGTTTCATACAGTGCTTCTGTGTAGTTTATATTTGAACATATTCTTTTTTCCACTATTACCCACTTAGCGCTACGAATGTCCAGTTGCATTTTCTACAGACAGAGTGTTTCAAAACTGCTCAATCAAAAGTATGGTTTAACTCTGTTAGCTGAATGCTCAGATCAGTAAGAAGTTTCACAGAATGCTTCTGTGTAGTTTATATTTGAATATATTCCTTTTTCCACTACTACGCTCTTAGCGCTCCAAATGTCCAGTTGCATTTTCTACAGAAAGAGTGTTCAGATCTGCTCAATCAAAAGTATGGTTTAACTCTGTTAGCTGAATGCACAGATCAGAAAGAAGTTTCACCGAATGATTCTGTGTAGTTTATATTTGAAGACATTCCTTTTTCCACTATTACCCTCTTAGCGCTCCGAATCTCCACTTGCATTTTCTACAAAAAGAGTGTTTCATAACTGCTCAATCAAAAATATGTTTTATCTCTGTTAACTGAATTTACAGATCAGAAATAAGTTTCACAGAATGCATCTGTGTAGTTTTTATTTGAAGATATTCTTTTTCCCAATGTAGGCCTCTTAGCGCTTAGCATGTCCAATTGCAGTTTCTACAGAAAGAGTGTTTCAGAACGGCTCAATCAAAAGTAAGGTTCAACTCTGTTAGTTGAATGCACAGAACAGAAAGAATTTTCACAGAATGCTACTGTGTAGTTTATATTTGAATATATACCTTTTTCCACTATTACCCTCTTAGCGCTCCGAATGTCCACTTGCATTTTCTACAGAAAGAGTGTTCAGAACTGCGCAATCAAAAGTATGGTTTAACTCTGTTAGCTTAATGAACATATCAGAAATAAGTTTCACACAATGCTTCTGTGTAGTTTTTATTTGAAGATATTATTTTTCCCAATATAGGCCTCTTAGCGCTCAGAATGTCCAATTGCAGTTTCTACAGAAAGAGTGTTTCAGAAAGGCTCAATCAAAAGTCAGGTTCAACTCTGTTAGTTGAATGCACAGAACAGAAAGAAGTTTCATACAATGCTTCTGTGTAGTTTATATTTGAACATATTCTTTTTCCACTAGTACCCACTTAGCGCTACGAATGTCCAGTTGCATTTTCTACAGACAGAGTGTTTCAAAACTGCTCAATCAAAAGTATGGTTTAACTCTGCTAGCTGAATGCTCAGATCAGAAAGAAGTTTCACAGAATGCTTCTGTGTAGTTTATATTTGAATATATTCCTTTTTCCACTACTACTCTCTTAGCGCTCCAAATGTCCAGTTGCATTTTCTACAGAAAGAGTGTTCAGATCTTCTCAATCAAAAGTATGGTTTAACTCTGTTAGCTGAATGCACAGATCAGAAAGAAATTTCACAGAATGATTCTGTGTAGTTTATATTTGGAGACATTCCTTTTTCCACTATTACCCTCTTAGCGCTCCGCATCTCCACTTGCATTTTCTATAGAAAGAGTGTTTCAGAACGGCTCAATCAAAACTAAGGTTCAACTCTTTTAGTTGAACAAACAGAACAGAAAGAAGTTTCACACAATTCCTCTGTGTAGTTTTTATTTGTAGACATTCTTTTTCCCAATATAGGCCTCTTAGCGCTCAGAATGTCCAATTGCAGTTTCTACAGAAAGAGTGTTTCAGAACGGCTCAATCAAAAGTAAGGTTCAACTCTGTTAGTTGAATGCACAGAACAGAAAGAAGTTTCATACAATGATTCTGTGTAGTTTATATTTGAACATATTCTTTTTTCCACTATTACCCACTTAGCGCTACGAATGTCCAGTTGCATTTTCTACAGACAGAGTGTTTCAAAACTGCTCAATCAAAAGTATGGTTTAACTCTGTTAGCTGAATGCTCAGATCAGAAAGAAGTTTCACAGAATGCTTCTGTGTAGTTTATATTTGAATATATTCCTATTTCCACTACTACGCTCTTAGCGCTCCAAATGTCCAGTTGCATTTTCTACAGAAAGAGTGTTCAGATCTGCTCAATCAAAAGTATGGTTTAACTCTGTTAGCTGAATGCACAGATCAGAAAGAAGTTTCACCGAATGATTCTGTGTAGTTTATATTTGAAGACATTCCTTTTTCCACTATTACCCACTTAGCGCTCCGAATCTCCACTTGCATTTTCTACAAAAAGAGTGTTTCATAACTGCTCAATCAAAAATATGTTTTTTCTCTGTTAACTGAATTTACAGATCAGAAATAAGTTTCACAGAATGCATCTGTGTAGTTTTTATTTGAAGATATTCTTTTTCCCAATGTAAGCCTCTTAGCGCTTAGCATGTCCAATTGCAGTTTCTACAGAAAGAGTGTTTCAGAACGGCTTAATCAAAAGTAAGGTTCAACTCTGTTAGTTGAATGCACAGAACAGAAAGAATTTTCACAGAATGCTACTGTGTAGTTTATATTTGAATATATTCCTTTTTCCACTATTACCCTCTTAGCGCTCCGAATGTCCACTTGCATTTTCTACAGAAAGAATGTTCAGAACTGCGCAATCAAAAGTATGGTTTAACTCTGTTAGCTTAATGAACGTGTCAGAAATAAGTTTCACACAATGCTTCTGTGTAGTTTTTATTTGAAGATATTATTTTACCCAATATAGGCCTCTTAGTGCTCAGAATGTCCAATTGCAGTTTCTACAGAAAGAGTGTTTCAGAAAGGCTCAATCAAAAGTAAGGTTCAACTCTGTAAGTTGAATGCAAAGAACAGAAAGAAGTTTCATACAGTGCTTCTGTGTAGTTTATATTTGAACATATTCTTTTTTCCACTATTACCCACTTAGCGCTACGAATGTCCAGTTGCATTTTCTACAGACAGAGTGTTTCAAAACTGCTCAATCAAAAGTATGGTTTAACTCTGTTAGCTGAATGCTCAGATCAGAAAGAAGTTTCACAGAATGCTTCTGTGTAGTTTATATTTGAATATATTCCTATTTCCACTACTACGCTCTTAGCGCTCCAAATGTCCAGTTGCATTTTCTACAGAAAGAGTGTTCAGATCTGCTCAATCAAAAGTATGGTTTAACTCTGTTAGCTGAATGCACAGATCAGAAAGAAGTTTCACCGAATGATTCTGTGTAGTTTATATTTGAAGACATTCCTTTTTCCACTATTACCCTCTTAGCGCTCCGAATCTCCACTTGCATTTTCTACAAAAAGAGTGTTTCATAACTGCTCAATCAAAAATATGTTTTATCTCTGTTAACTGAATTTACAGATCAGAAATAAGTTTCACAGAATGCATCTGTGTAGTTTTTATTTGAAGATATTCTTTTTCCTAATGTAGGCCTCTTAGCGCTTAGCATGTCCAATTGCAGTTTCTACAGAAAGAGTGTTTCAGAACGGCTCAATCAAAAGTAAGGTTCAACTCTGTTAGTTGAATGCACAGAACAGAAAGAATTTTCACAGAATGCTACTGTGTAGTTTATATTTGAATATATTCCTTTTTCCACTATTACCCTCTTAGCGCTCCGAATGTCCACTTGCATTTTCTACAGAAAGAGTGTTCAGAACTGCGCAATCAAAAGTATGGTTTAACTCTGTTAGCTTAATGAACATATCAGAAATAAGTTTCACACAATGCTTCTGTGTAGTTTTTATTTGAAGATATTATTTTTCCCAATATAGGCCTCTTAGCGCTCAGAATGTCCAATTGCAGTTTCTACAGAAAGAGTGTTTCAGAAAGGCTCAATCAAAAGTCAGGTTCAACTCTGTTAGTTGAATGCACAGAACAGAAAGAAGTTTCATACAATGCTTCTGTGTAGTTTATATTTGAACATATTCTTTTTCCACTAGTACCCACTTAGCGCTACGAATGTCCAGTTGCATTTTCTACAGACAGAGTGTTTCAAAACTGCTCAATCAAAAGTATGGTTTAACTCTGTTAGCTGAATGCTCAGATCAGAAAGAAGTTTCACAGAATGCTTCTGTGTAGTTTATATTTGAATATATTCCTTTTTCCACTACTACTCTCTTAGCGCTCCAAATGTCCAGTTGCATTTTCTACAGAAAGAGTGTTCAGATCTTCTCAATCAAAAGTATGGTTTAACTCTGTTAGCTGAATGCACAGATCAGAAAGAAATTTCACAGAATGATTCTGTGTAGTTTATATTTGGAGACATTCCTTTTTCCACTATTACCCTCTTAGCGCTCCGCATCTCCACTTGCATTTTCTATAGAAAGAGTGTTTCAGAACGGCTCAATCAAAACTAAGGTTCAACTCTTTTAGTTGAACAAACAGAACAGAAAGAAGTTTCACACAATTCCTCTGTGTAGTTTTTATTTGTAGACATTCTTTTTCCCAATATAGGCCTCTTAGCGCTCAGAATGTCCAATTGCAGTTTCTACAGAAAGAGTGTTTCAGAACGGCTCAATCAAAAGTAAGGTTCAACTCTGTTAGTTGAATGCACAGAACAGAAAGAAGTTTCATACAATGATTCTGTGTAGTTTATATTTGAACATATTCTTTTTTCCACTATTACCCACTTAGCGCTACGAATGTCCAGTTGCATTTTCTACAGACAGAGTGTTTCAAAACTGCTCAATCAAAAGTATGGTTTAACTCTGTTAGCTGAATGCTCAGATCAGAAAGAAGTTTCACAGAATGCTTCTGTGTAGTTTATATTTGAATATATTCCTATTTCCACTACTACGCTCTTAGCGCTCCAAATGTCCAGTTGCATTTTCTACAGAAAGAGTGTTCAGATCTGCTCAATCAAAAGTATGGTTTAACTCTGTTAGCTGAATGCACAGATCAGAAAGAAGTTTCACCGAATGATTCTGTGTAGTTTATATTTGAAGACATTCCTTTTTCCACTATTACCCACTTAGCGCTCCGAATCTCCACTTGCATTTTCTACAAAAAGAGTGTTTCATAACTGCTCAATCAAAAATATGTTTTTTCTCTGTTAACTGAATTTACAGATCAGAAATAAGTTTCACAGAATGCATCTGTGTAGTTTTTATTTGAAGATATTCTTTTTCCCAATGTAGGCCTCTTAGCGCTTAGCATGTCCAATTGCAGTTTCTACAGAAAGAGTGTTTCAGAACGGCTTAATCAAAAGTAAGGTTCAACTCTGTTAGTTGAATGCACAGAACAGAAAGAATTTTCACAGAATGCTACTGTGTAGTTTATATTTGAATATATTCCTTTTTCCACTATTACCCTCTTAGCGCTCCGAATGTCCACTTGCATTTTCTACAGAAAGAATGTTCAGAACTGCGCAATCAAAAGTATGGTTTAACTCTGTTAGCTTAATGAACATGTCAGAAATAAGTTTCACACAATGCTTCTGTGTAGTTTTTATTTGAAGTTATTATTTTACCCAATATAGGCCTCTTAGCGCTCAGAATGTCCAATTGCAGTTTCTACAGAAAGAGTGTTTCAGAAAGGCTCAATCAAAAGTAAGGTTCAACTCTGTAAGTTGAATGCAAAGAACAGAAAGAAGTTTCATACAGTGCTTCTGTGTAGTTTATATTTGAACATATTCTTTTTTCCACTATTACCCACTTAGCGCTACGAATGTCCAGTTGCATTTTCTACAGACAGAGTGTTTCAAAACTGCTCAATCAAAAGTATGGTTTAACTCTGTTAGCTGAATGCTCAGATCAGAAAGAAGTTTCACAGAATGCTTCTGTGTAGTTTATATTTGAATATATTCCTATTTCCACTACTACGCTCTTAGCGCTCCAAATGTCCAGTTGCATTTTCTACAGAAAGAGTGTTCAGATCTGCTCAATCAAAAGTATGGTTTAACTCTGTTAGCTGAATGCACAGATCAGAAAGAAGTTTCACCGAATGATTCTGTGTAGTTTATATTTGAAGACATTCCTTTTTCCACTATTACCCTCTTAGCGCTCCGAATCTCCACTTGCATTTTCTACAAAAAGAGTGTCTCATAACTGCTCAATCAAAAATATGTTTTATCTCTGTTAACTGAATTTACAGATCAGAAATAAGTTTCACAGAATGCATCTGTGTAGTTTTTATTTGAAGATATTCTTTTTCCCAATGTAGGCCTCTTAGCGCTTAGCATGTCCAATTGCAGTTTCTACAGAAAGAGTGTTTCAGAACGGCTTAATCAAAAGTAAGGTTCAACTCTGTTAGTTGAATGCACAGAACAGAAAGAATTTTCACTGAATGCTACTGTGTAGTTTATATTTGAATATATTCCTTTTTCCACTATTACCCTCTTAGCGCTCCGAATGTCCACTTGCGTTTTCTACAGAAAGAGTGTTCAGAACTGCGCAATCAAAACTATGGTTTAACTCTGTTAGCTTAATGAACATATCAGAAATAAGTTTCACACAATGCTTCTGTGTAGTTTTTATTTGAAGATATTATTTTTCCCAATATAGGCCTCTTAGCGCTCAGAATGTCCAATTGCAGTTTCTACAGAAAGAGTGTTTCAGAAAGGCTCAATCAAAAGTCAGGTTCAACTCTGTTAGTTGAATGCAAAGAACAGAATGAAGTTTCATACAATGCTTCTGTGTAGTTTATATTTGAACATATTCTTTTTCCACTAGTACCCACTTAGCGCTACGAATGTCCAGTTGCATTTTCTACAGACAGAGTGTTTCAAAACTGCTCAATCAAAAGTATGGTTTAACTCTGTTAGCTGAATGCTCAGATCAGAAAGAAGTTTCACAGAATGCTTCTGTGTAGTTTATATTTGAATATATTCCTTTTTCCACTACTACTCTCTTAGCGCTCCAAATGTCCAGTTGCATTTTCTACAGAAAGAGTGTTCAGATCTGCTCAATCAAAAGTATGGTTTAACTCTGTTAGCTGAATGCACAGATCAGAAAGAAGTTTCACAGAATGATTCTGTGTAGTTTATATTTGGAGACATTCCTTTTTCCACTATTACCCTCTTAGCGCTCCGCATCTCCACTTGCATTTTCTACAGAAAGAGTGTTTCAGAACGGCTAAATGAAAAATAAGGTTCAACTCTTTTAGTTGAACAAACAGAACAGAAAGAAGTTTCACACAATTCCTCGGTGTAGTTTTTATTTGTAGACATTCATTTTCCCAATATAGGCCTCTTAGCGCTCAGAATGTCCAATTGCAGTTTCTACAGAAAGAGTGTTTCAGAACGGCTCAATCAAAAGTAAGGTTCAACTCTGTTAGTTGAATGCACAGAACAGAAAGTAGTTTCATACAATGCTTCTGTGTAGTTTATATTTGAACATATTCTTTTTTCCACTATTACCCACTTAGCGCTACGAATGTCCAGTTGCATTTTCTACAGACAGAGTGTTTCAAAACTGCTCAATCAAAAGTATGGTTTAACTCTGTTAGCTGAATGCTCAGATCAGAAAGAAGTTTCACAGATTGCTTCTGTGTAGTTTATATTTGAATATATTCCTTTTTCCACTACTACGCTCTTAGCGCTCCAAATGTCCAGTTGCATTTTCTACAGAAAGAGTGTTCAGATCTGCTCAATCAAAAGTATGGTTTAACTCTGTTAGCTGAATGCACAGATCAGAAAGAAGTTTCACCGAATGATTCTGTGTAGTTTATATTTGAAGACATTCCTTTTTCCACTATTACCCTCTTAGCGCTCCAAACCTCCACTTGCATTTTCTACAAAAAGAGTGTTTCATAACTGCTCAATCAAAAATATGTTTTTTCTCTGTTAACTGAATTTACAGATCAGAAATAAGTTTCACAGAATGCATCTGTGTAGCTTTATTTGAAGATATACTTTTTCCCAATGTAGGCCTCTTAGCGCTTAGCATGTACAATTGCAGTTTCTACAGAAAGAGTGTTTCAGAACGGCTCAATCAAAAGTAAGGTTCAACTCAGTTAGTTGAATGCACAGAACAGAAAGAATTTTCACAGAATGCTACTGTGTAGTTTATATTTGAATATATTCCTTTTTCCACTATTACCCTCTTAGCGCTCCGAATGTCCACTTGCATTTTCTACAGAAAGAGTGTTCAGAACTGCGCAATCAAAAGTATGGTTTAACTCTGTTAGCTTAATGAACATATCAGAAATAAGTTTCACACAATGCTTCTGTGTAGTTTTTATTTGAAGATATTATTTTTCCCAATATAGGCCTCTTAGCGCTCAGAATGTCCAATTGCAGTTTCTACAGAAAGAGTGTTTCAGAAAGGCTCAATCAAAAGTCAGGTTCAACTCTGTTAGTTGAATGCAAAGAACAGAAAGAAGTTTCATACAATGCTTCTGTGTAGTTTATATTTGAACATATTCTTTTTCCACTAGTACCCACTTAGCGCTACGAATGTCCAGTTGCATTTTCTACAGACAGAGTGTTTCAAAACTGCTCAATCAAAAGTATGGTTTAACTCTGTTAGCTGAATGCTCAGATCAGAAAGAAGTTTCACAGAATGCTTCTGTGTAGTTTATATTTGAATATATTCCTTTTTCCACTACTACTCTCTTAGCGCTCCAAATGTCCAGTTGCATTTTCTACAGAAAGAGTGTTCAGATCTGCTCAATCAAAAGTATGGTTTAACTCTGTTAGCTGAATGCACAGATCAGAAAGAAGTTTCACAGAATGATTCTGTGTAGTTTATATTTGGAGACATTCCTTTTTCCACTATTACCCTCTTAGCGCTCCGCATCTCCACTTGCATTTTCTACAGAAAGAGTGTTTCAGAACGGCTCAATGAAAAATAAGGTTCAACTCTTTTAGTTGAACAAACAGAACAGAAAGAAGTTTCACACAATTCCTCTGTGTAGTTTTTATTTGTAGACATTCATTTTCCCAATATAGGCCTCTTAGCGCTCAGAATGTCCAATTGCAGTTTCTACAGAAAGAGTGTTTCAGAACGGCTCAATCAAAAGTAAGGTTCAACTCTGTTAGTTGAATGCACAGAACAGAAAGTAGTTTCATACAATGCTTCTGTGTAGTTTATATTTGAACATATTCTTTTTTCCACTATTACCCACTTAGCGCTACGAATGTCCAGTTGCATTTTCTACAGACAGAGTGTTTCAAAACTGCTCAATCAAAAGTATGGTTTAACTCTGTTAGCTGAATGCTCAGATCAGAAAGAAGTTTCACAGAATGCTTCTGTGTAGTTTATATTTGAATATATTCCTTTTTCCACTACTACGCTCTTAGCGCTCCAAATGTCCAGTTGCATTTTCTACAGAAAGAGTGTTCAGATCTGCTCAATCAAAAGTATGGTTTAACTCTGGTAGCTGAATGCACAGATCAGAAAGAAGTTTCACCGAATGATTCTGTGTAGTTTATATTTGAAGACATTCCTTTTTCCACTATTACCCTCTTAGCGCTCCAAACCTCCACTTGCATTTTCTACAAAAAGAGTGTTTCATAACTGCTCAATCAAAAATATGTTTTATCTCTGTTAACTGAATTTTCAGATCAGAAATAAGTTTCACAGAATGCATCTGTGTAGTTTTTATTTGAAGATATACTTTTTCCCAATGTAGGCCTCTTAGCGCTTAGCATGTACAATTGCAGTTTCTACAGAAAGAGTGTTTCAGAATGGCTCAATCAAAAGTAAGGTTCAACTCAGTTAGTTGAATGCACAGAACAGAAAGAATTTTCACAGAATGCTACTGTGTAGTTTATATTTGAATATATTCCTTTTTCCACTATTACCCTCTTAGCGCTCCGAATGTCCACTTGCATTTTCTACAGAAAGAGTGTTCAGAACTGCGCAATCAAAAGTATGATTTAACTCTGTTAGCTTAATGAACATATCAGAAATAAGTTTCACACAATGCTTCTGTGTAGTTTTTATTTGAAGATATTATTTTTCCCAATAGAGGCCTCTTAGCGCTCAGAATGTCCAATTGCAGTTTCTACAGAAACAGTGTTTCAGAAAGGCTCAATCAAAAGTAAGGTTCAACTCTGTTAGTTGAATGCACAGAACAGAAAGAAGTTTCATACAATGCTTCTGTGTAGTTTATATTTGAACATATTCTTTTTTCCACTATTACCCACTTAGCGCTACGAATGTCCAGTTGCATTTTCTACAGACAGAGTGTTTCAAAACTGCTCAATCAAAAGTATGGTTTAACTCTGTTAGCTGAATGCTCAGATCAGAAAGAAGTTTCACAGAATGCTTCTGTGTAGTTGATATTTGAATATATTCCTTTTTCCACTACTACTCTCTTAGCGCTCCAAATGTCCAGTTGCATTTTCTACAGAAAGAGTGTTCAGATCTGCTCAATCAAAAGTATGGTTTAACTCTGTTAGCTGAATGCACAGATCAGAAAGAAGTTTCACCGAATGATTCTGTGTAGTTTATATTTGAAGACATTCCTTTTTCCACTATTACCCTCTTAGCGCTCCGAATCTCCACTTGCATTTTCTACAAAAAGAGTGTTTCATAACTGCTCAATCAAAAATATGTTTTTTCTCTGTTAACTGAATTTACAGATCAGAAATAAGTTTCACAGAATGCATCTGTGTAGTTTTTATTTGAAGATATTCTTTTTCCCAATGTAGGCCTCTTAGCGCTTAGCATGTCCAATTGCAGTTTCTACAGAAAGAGTGTTTCAGAACGGCTTAATCAAAAGTAAGGTTCAACTCTGTTAGTTGAATGCACAGAACAGAAAGAATTTTCAAAGAATGCTACTGTGTAGTTTATATTTGAATATATTCCTTTTTCCACTATTACCCTCTTAGCGCTCCGAATGTCCACTTGCATTTTCTACAGAAAGAATGTTCAGAACTGCGCAATCAAAAGTATGGTTTAACTCTGTTAGCTTAATGAACATGTCAGAAATAAGTTTCACACAATGCTTCTGTGTAGTTTTTATTTGAAGTTATTATTTTACCCAATATAGGCCTCTTAGCGCTCAGAATGTCCAATTGCAGTTTCTACAGAAAGAGTGTTTCAGAAAGGCTCAATCAAAAGTAAGGTTCAACTCTGTAAGTTGAATGCACAGAACAGAAAGAAGTTTCATACAGTGCTTCTGTGTAGTTTATATTTGAACATATTCATTTTTCCACTATTACCCACTTAGCGCTACGAATGTCCAGTTGCATTTTCTACAGACAGAGTGTTTCAAAACTGCTCAATCAAAAGTATGGTTTAACTCTGTTAGCTGAATGCTCAGATCAGAAAGAAGTTTCACAGAATGCTTCTGTGTAGTTTATATTTGAATATATTCCTTTTTCCACTACTACGCTCTTAGCGCTCCAAACGTCCAGTTGCATTTTCTACAGAAAGAGTGTTCAGATCTGCTCAATCAAAAGTATGGTTTAACTCTGTTAGCTGAATGCACAGATCAGAAAGAAGTTTCACCGAATGATTCTGTGTAGTTTATATTTGAAGACATTCCTTTTTCCACTATTACCCTCTTAGCGCTCCGAATCTCCACTTGCATTTTCTACAAAAAGAGTGTTTCATAACTGCTCAATCAAAAATATGTTTTATCTCTGTTAACTGAATTTACAGATCAGAAATAAGTTTCACAGAATGCATCTGTGTAGTTTTTATTTGAAGATATTCTTTTTCCCAATGTAGGCCTCTTAGCGCTTAGCATGTCCAATTGCAGTTTCTACAGAAAGAGTGTTTCAGAACGGCTTAATCAAAAGTAAGGTTCAACTCTGTTAGTTGAATGCACAGAACAGAAAGAATTTTCACAGAATGCTACTGTGTAGTTTATATTTGAATATATTCCTTTTTCCACTATTACCCTCTTAGCGCTCCGAATGTCCACTTGCATTTTCTACAGAAAGAGTGTTCAGAACTGCGCAATCAAAAGTATTATTTAACTCTGTTAGCTTAATGAACATATCAGAAATAAGTTTCACACAATGCTTCTGTGTAGTTTTTATTTGAAGATATTATTTTTCCCAATAGAGGCCTCTTAGCGCTCAGAATGTCCAATTGCTGTTTCTACAGAAACAGTGTTTCAGAAAGGCTCAATCAAAAGTAAGGTTCAACTCTGTTAGTTGAATGCACAGAACAGAAAGAAGTTTCATACAATGCTTCTGTGTAGTTTATATTTGAACATATTCTTTTTTCCACTATTACCCACTTAGCGCTACGAATGTCCAGTTGCATTTTCTACAGACAGAGTGTTTCAAAACTGCTCAATCAAAAGTATGGTTTAACTCTGTTAGCTGAATGCTCAGATCAGAAAGAAGTTTCACAGAATGCTTCTGTGTAGTTGATATTTGAATATATTCCTTTTTCCACTACTACTCTCTTAGCGCTCCAAATGTCCAGTTGCATTTTCTACAGAAAGAGTGTTCAGATCTGCTCAATAAAAAGTATGGTTTAACTCTGTTAGCTGAATGCACAGATCAGAAAGAAGTTTCACAGAATGATTCTGTGTAGTTTATATTTGGAGACATTAGTTTTTCCACTATTACCCTCTTAGCGCTCCGAATCTCCACTTGCATTTTCTAAAGAAAGAGTGTTTCGGAACGGCTCAATCGAAACTAAGGTTCAACTCTTTTAGTTGAACAAACAGAACAGAAAGAAGTTTCACACAATTCTTCTGTGTAGTTTTTATTTGTAGACATTCTTTTTCCCAATATAGGCCTCTTAGCGCTCAGAATGTCCAATTGCAGTTTCTACAGAAAGAGTGTTTCAGAACGGCTCAATCAAAAGTAAGGTTCAACTCTGTTAGTTGAATGGACAGAACAGAAAGAAGTTTCATACAATGCTTCTGTGTAGTTTATATTTGAACATATTCTTATTTCCACTATTACCGACTTAGCGCTACGAATGTCCAGTTGCATTTTCTACAGACAGAGTGTTTCAAAACTGCTCAATCAAAAGTATGGTTTAACTCTGTTAGCTGAATGCTCAGATCAGAAAGACGTTTCACAGAATGCTTCTGTGTAGTTTATATTTGAATATATTCCTTTTTCCACTACTACGCTCTTAGCGCTCCAAATGTCCAGTTGCATTTTCTACAGAAAGATTGTTCAGATCTGCTCAATCAAAAGTATGTTTTAACTCTGTTAGCTGAATGCACAGATCAGAAAGAAGTTTCACCGAATGATTGTGTGGAGTTTATATTTGAAGACATTCCTTTTTCCACTATTACCCTCTTAGCGCTCCGAATCTCCTCTTGCATTTTCTACAAAAAGAGTGTTTCATAACTGCTCAATCAAAAATATGTTTTATCTCTGTTAACTGAATTTACAGATCAGAAATAAGTTTCACAGAATGCATCTGTGTAGTTTTTATTTGAAGATATTCTTTTTCCCAATGTAGGCCTCTTAGCGCTTAGCATGTCCAATTGCAGTTTCTACAGAAAGAGTGTTTCAGAACGGCTCAATCAAAAGTAAGGTTCAACTCTGTTAGTTGAATGCACAGAACAGAAAGAATTTTCACAGAATGCTACTGTGTAGTTTATATTTGAATATATTCCTTTTTCCACTATTACCCTGTTAGCGCTCCGAATGTCCAATTGAATTTTCTACAGAAAGAGTGTTCAGAACTGCGCAATCAAAGGTATGGTTTAACTCTGTTAGCTTAATGAATATATCAGAAATAAGTTTCACACAATGCTTCTGTGTAGTTTTTATTTGAAGATATTATTTTTCCCAATAGAGGCCTCTTAGCGCTCAGAATGTCCAATTGCAGTTTCTACAGAAAGAGTGTTTCAGAAAGGCTCAATCAAAAGTAAGGTTCAACTCTGTTAGTTGAATGCACAGAACAGAAAGAAGTTTCATACAATGCTTCTGTGTAGTTTATATTTGAACATAATCTTTTTTCCACTATTACCCACTTAGCTCTACGAATGTCCAGTTGCATTTTCTACAGACAGAGTGTTTCAAAACTGCTCAATCAAAAGTATGGTTTAACTCTGTTAGCTGAATGCTCAGATCAGAAAGAAGTTTCACAGAATGCTTCTGTGTAGTTTATATTTGAATATATTCCTTTTTCCACTACTACTCTCTTAGCGCTCCAAATGTCCAGTTGCATTTTCTACAGAAAGAGTGTTCAGATCTGCTCAATCAAAAGTATGGTTTAACTCTGTTAGCTGAATGCACAGATCAGAAAGAAGTTTCACAGAATGATTCTGTGTAGTTTATATTTGGAGACATTCCTTTTTCCACTATTACCCTCTTAGCGCTCTGCATCTCCACTTGCATTTTCTACAGAAAGAGTGTTTCGGAACGGCTCAATCGAAACTAAGGTTCAACTCTTTTAGTTGAACAAACAGAACAGAAAGAAGTTTCACACAATTCTTCTGTGTAGTTTTTATTTGTAGACATTCTTTTTCCCAATATAGGCCTCTTAGCGCTCAGAATGTCCAATTGCAGTTTCTACAGAAAGAGTGTTTCAGAACGGCTCAATCAAAAGTAAGGTTCAACTCTGTTAGTTGAATGGACAGAACAGAAAGAAGTTTCATACAATGCTTCTGTGTAGTTTATATTTGAACATATTCTTATTTCCACTATTACCGACTTAGCGCTACGAATGTCCAGTTGCATTTTCTACAGACAGAGTGTTTCAAAACTGCTCAATCAAAAGTATGGTTTAACTCTGTTAGCTGAATGCTCAGATCAGAAAGACGTTTCACAGAATGCTTCTGTGTAGTTTATATTTGAATATATTCCTTTTTCCACTACTACGCTCTTAGCGCTCCAAATGTCCAGTTGCATTTTCTACAGAAAGATTGTTCAGATCTGCTCAATCAAAAGTATGTTTTAACTCTGTTAGCTGAATGCACAGATCAGAAAGAAGTTTCACCGAATGATTGTGTGGAGTTTATATTTGAAGACATTCCTTTTTCCACTATTACCCTCTTAGCGCTCCGAATCTCCTCTTGCATTTTCTACAAAAAGAGTGTTTCATAACTGCTCAATCAAAAATATGTTTTATCTCTGTTAACTGAATTTACAGATCAGAAATAAGTTTCACAGAATGCATCTGTGTAGTTTTTATTTGAAGATATTCTTTTTCCCAATGTAGGCCTCTTAGCGCTTAGCATGTCCAATTGCAGTTTCTACAGAAAGAGTGTTTCAGAACGGCTCAATCAAAAGTAAGGTTCAACTCTGTTAGTTGAATGCACAGAACAGAAAGAATTTTCACAGAATGCTACTGTGTAGTTTATATTTGAATATATTCCTTTTTCCACTATTACCCTGTTAGCGCTCCGAATGTCCAATTGAATTTTCTACAGAAAGAGTGTTCAGAACTGCGCAATCAAAGGTATGGTTTAACTCTGTTAGCTTAATGAATATATCAGAAATAAGTTTCACACAATGCTTCTGTGTAGTTTTTATTTGAAGATATTATTTTTCCCAATAGAGGCCTCTTAGCGCTCAGAATGTCCAATTGCAGTTTCTACAGAAAGAGTGTTTCAGAAAGGCTCAATCAAAAGTAAGGTTCAACTCTGTTAGTTGAATGCACAGAACAGAAAGAAGTTTCATACAATGCTTCTGTGTAGTTTATATTTGAACATAATCTTTTTTCCACTATTACCCACTTAGCTCTACGAATGTCCAGTTGCATTTTCTACAGACAGAGTGTTTCAAAACTGCTCAATCAAAAGTATGGTTTAACTCTGTTAGCTGAATGCTCAGATCAGAAAGAAGTTTCACAGAATGCTTCTGTGTAGTTTATATTTGAATATATTCCTTTTTCCACTACTACTCTCTTAGCGCTCCAAATGTCCAGTTGCATTTTCTACAGAAAGAGTGTTCAGATCTGCTCAATCAAAAGTATGGTTTAACTCTGTTAGCTGAATGCACAGATCAGAAAGAAGTTTCACAGAATGATTCTGTGTAGTTTATATTTGGAGACATTCCTTTTTCCACTATTACCCTCTTAGCGCTCTGCATCTCCACTTGCATTTTCTACAGAAAGAGTGTTTCAGAACGGCTCAATCAAAACTAAGGTTCAACTCTTTTAGTTGAACAAACAGAACAGAAAGAAGTTTCACACAATTCCTCTGTGTAGTTTTTATTTGTAGACATTCTTTTTCCCAATATAGGCCTCTTAGCGCTCAGAATGTCCAATTGCAGTTTCTACAGAAAGAGTGTTTCAGAACGGCTCAATCAAAAGTAAGGTTCAACTCTGTTAGTTGAATGGACAGAACAGAAAGAAGTTTCATACAATGCTTCTGTGTAGTTTATATTTGAACATATTCTTATTTCCACTATTACCGACTTAGCGCTACGAATGTCCAGTTGCATTTTCTACAGACAGAGTGTTTCAAAACTGCTCAATCAAAAGTATGGTTTAACTCTGTTAGCTGAATGCTCAGATCAGAAAGACGTTTCACAGAATGCTTCTGTGTAGTTTATATTTGAATATATTCCTTTTTCCACTACTACGCTCTTAGCGCTCCAAATGTCCAGTTGCATTTTCTACAGAAAGATTGTTCAGATCTGCTCAATCAAAAGTATGTTTTAACTCTGTTAGCTGAATGCACAGATCAGAAAGAAGTTTCACCGAATGATTGTGTGGAGTTTATATTTGAAGACATTCCTTTTTCCACTATTACCCTCTTAGCGCTCCGAATCTCCTCTTGCATTTTCTACAAAAAGAGTGTTTCATAACTGCTCAATCAAAAATATGTTTTATCTCTGTTAACTGAATTTACAGATCAGAAATAAGTTTCACAGAATGCATCTGTGTAGTTTTTATTTGAAGATATTCTTTTTCCCAATGTAGGCCTCTTAGCGCTTAGCATGTCCAATTGCAGTTTCTACAGAAAGAGTGTTTCAGAACGGCTCAATCAAAAGTAAGGTTCAACTCTGTTAGTTGAATGCACAGAACAGAAAGAATTTTCACAGAATGCTACTGTGTAGTTTATATTTGAATATATTCCTTTTTCCACTATTACCCTGTTAGCGCTCCGAATGTCCAATTGAATTTTCTACAGAAAGAGTGTTCAGAACTGCGCAATCAAAAGTATGGTTTAACTCTGTTAGCTTAATGAATATATCAGAAATAAGTTTCACACAATGCTTCTGTGTAGTTTTTATTTGAAGATATTATTTTTCCCAATAGAGGCCTCTTAGCGCTCAGAATGTCCAATTGCAGTTTCTACAGAAAGAGTGTTTCAGAAAGGCTCAATCAAAAGTAAGGTTCAACTCTGTTAGTTGAATGCACAGAACAGAAAGAAGTTTCATACAATGCTTCTGTGTAGTTTATATTTGAACATAATCTTTTTTCCACTATTACCCACTTAGCTCTACGAATGTCCAGTTGCATTTTCTACAGACAGAGTGTTTCAAAACTGCTCAATCAAAAGTATGGTTTAACTCTGTTAGCTGAATGCTCAGATCAGAAAGAAGTTTCACAGAATGCTTCTGTGTAGTTTATATTTGAATATATTCCTTTTTCCACTACTACTCTCTTAGCGCTCCAAATGTCCAGTTGCATTTTCTACAGAAAGAGTGTTCAGATCTGCTCAATCAAAAGTATGGTTTAACTCTGTTAGCTGAATGCACAGATCAGAAAGAAGTTTCACAGAATGATTCTGTGTAGTTTATATTTGGAGACATTCCTTTTTCCACTATTACCCTCTTAGCGCTCTGCATCTCCACTTGCATTTTCTACAGAAAGAGTGTTTCAGAACGGCTCAATCAAAACTAAGGTTCAACTCTTTTAGTTGAACAAACAGAACAGAAAGAAGTTTCACACAATTCCTCTGTGTAGTTTTTATTTGTAGACATTCTTTTTCCCAATATAGGCCTCTTAGCGCTCAGAATGTCCAATTGCAGTTTCTACAGAAAGAGTGTTTCAGAACGGCTCAATCAAAAGTAAGGTTCAACTCTGTTAGTTGAATGCACAGAACAGAAAGAAGTTTCATACAATGCTTCTGTGTAGTTTATATTTGAACATATTCTTTTTTCCACTATTACCCACTTAGCGCTACGAATGTCCAGTTGCATTTTCTACAGACAGAGTGTTTCAAAACTGCTCAATCAAAAGTATGGTTTAACTCTGTTAGCTGAATGCTCAGATCAGAAAGACGTTTCACAGAATGCTTCTGTGTAGTTTATATTTGAATATATTCCTATTTCCACTACTACGCTCTTAGCGCTCCAAATGTCAAGTTGCATTTTCTACAGAAAGAGTGTTCAGATCTGCTCAATCAAAAGTATGGTTTAACTCTGTTAGCTGAATGCACAGATCAGAAAGAAGTTTCACCGAATGATTCTTTGTAGTTTATATTTGAAGACATTCCTTTTTCCACTACTACCCTCTTAGCGCTCCGAATCTCCACTTGCATTTTCTACAAAAAGAGTGTTTCATAACTGCTCAATCAAAAATATGTTTTATCTCTGTTAACTGAATTTACAGATCAGAAATAAGTTTCACAGAATGCATCTGTGTAGTTTTTATTTGAAGATATTCTTTTTCCCAATGTAGGCCTCTTAGCGCTTAGCATGTCCAATTGCAGTTTCTACAGAAAGAGTGTTTCAGAACGGCTTAATCAAAAGTAAGGTTCAACTCTGTTAGTTGAATGCACAGAACAGAAAGTATTTTCACAGAATGCTACTGTGTAGTTTATATTTGAATATATTCCTTTTTCCACTATTACCCTCTTAGCGCTCCGAATGTCCACTTGCATTTTCTACAGAAAGAATGTTCAGAACTGCGCAATCAAAAGTATGGTTTAACTCTGTTAGCTTAATGAACATGTCAGAAATAAGTTTCACACAATGCTTCTGTGTAGTTTTTATTTGAAGTTATTATTTTACCCAATATAGACCTCTTAGCGCTCAGAATGTCCAATTGCAGTTTCTACAGAAAGAGTGTTTCAGAAAGGCTCAATCAAAAGTAAGGTTCAACTCTGTTAGTTGAATGCACAGAACAGAAAGAAGTATCATACAGTGCTTCTGTGTAGTTTATATTTGAACATATTCTTTTTTCCACTATTACCCACTTAGCGCTACGAATGTCCAGTTGCATTTTCTACAGACAGAGTGTTTCAAAACTGCTCAATCAAAAGTATGGTTTAACTCTGTTAGCTGAATGCTCAGATCAGAAAGAAGTTTCACAGAATGCTTCTGTGTAGTTTATATTTGAATATATTCCTTTTTCCACTACTACGCTCTTAGCGCTCCAAATGTCCAGTTGCATTTTCTACAGAAAGAGTGTTCAGATCTGCTCAATCGAAAGTATGGTTTAACTCTGTTAGCTGAATGCACAGATCAGAAAGAAGTTTCACCGAATGATTCTGTGTAGTTTATATTTGAAGACATTCCTTTTTCCACTATTAACCTCTTAGCGCTCCGAATCTCCACTTGCATTTTCTACAGAAAGAGTGTTTCATAACTGCTCAATCAAAAATATGTTTTATCTCTGTTAACTGAATTTACAGATCAGAAATAAGTTTCACAGAATGCATCTGTGTAGTTTATATTTGAAGATATTCTTTTTCCTAATGTAGGCCTCTTAACGCTTAGCATGTCCAATTGCAGTTTCTACAGAAAGAGTGTTTCAGAACGGCTCAATCAAAAGTAAGGTTCAACTCTGTTAGTTGAATGCACAGAACAGAAAGAATTTTCACAGAATGCTACTGTGTAGTTTATATTTGAATATATTCCTTTTTCCACTATTACCCTCTTAGCGCTCCGAATGTCCACTTGCATTTTCTACAGAAAGAGTGTTCAGAACTGCGCAATCAAAAGTATGGTTTAACTCTGTTAGCTTAATGAACATATCAGAAATAAGTTTCACACAATGCTTCTGTGTAGTTTTTATTTGAAGATATTTTTTTTCCCAATAGAGGCCTCTTAGCGCTCACAATGTCCAATTGCAGTTTCTACAAAAAGAGTGTTTCAGAAAGGCTCAATCAAAAGTAAGGTTCAACTCTGTTAGTTGAATGCACAGAACAGAAAGAAGTTTCATACAATGCTTCTGTGTAGTTTATATTTGAACATATTCTTTTTTCCACTATTACCCACTTAGCGCTACGAATGTCCACTTGCATTTTCTACAGACAGAGTGTTTCAAAACTGCTCAATCAAAAGTATGGTTTAACTCTGTTAGCTGAATGCTCAGATCAGAAAGAAGTTTCACAGAATGCTTCTGTGTAGTTTATATTTGAATATATTCCTTTTTCCACTACTACTCTCTTAGCGCTCCAAATGTCCAGTTGCATTTTCTACAGAAAGAGTGTTCAGATCTGCTCAATCAAACGTATGGTTTAACTCTGTTAGCTGAATGCACAGATCAGAAAGAAGTTTCACAGAATGATTCTGTGTAGTTTATATTTGGAGACATTCCTTTTTCCACTATTACCCTCTTAGCGCTCCGAATCTCCACTTGCATTTTCTACAGAAAGAGTGTTTCAGAATGGCTCAATCAAAACTAAGGTTCAACTCTTTTAGTTGAACAAACAGAACAGAAAGAAGTTTCACACAATTCTTCTGTGTAGTTTTTATTTGTAGACATTCTTTTTCCCAATATAGGCCTCTTAGCGCTCAGAATGTCCAATTGCAGTTTCTACAGAAAGAGTGTTTCAGAACGGCTCAATCAAAAGTAAGGTTCAACTCTGTTAGTTGAATGCACAGAACAGAAAGAAGTTTCATACAATGCTTCTGTGTAGTTTATATTTGAACATATTCTTTTTTCCACTATTACCCACTTAGCGCTACGAATGTCCAGTTGCATTTTCTACAGACAGAGTGTTTCAAAACTGCTCAATCAAAAGTATGGTTTAACTCTGTTAGCTGAATGCTCAGATCAGAAAGAAGTTTCACAGAATGCTTCTGTGTAGTTTATATTTGAATATATTCCTTTTTCCACTACTACGCTCTTAGCGCTCCAAATGTCCAGTTGCATTTTCTACAGAAAGAGTGTTCAGATCTGCTCAATCAAAAGAATGGTTTAACTCTGTTAGCTGAATGCACAGATCAGAAAGAAGTTTCACCGAATGATTCTTTGTAGTTTATATTTGAAGACATTCCTTTTTCCACTACTACCCTCTTAGCGCTCCGAATCTCCACTTGCATTTTCTACAAAAAGAGTGTTTCATAACTGCTCAATCAAAAATATGTTTTATCTCTGTTAACTGAATTTACAGATCAGAAATAAGTTTCACAGAATGCATCTGTGTAGTTTTTATTTGAAGATATTCTTTTTCCCAATGTAGGCCTCTTAGCGCTTAGCATGTCCAATTGCAGTTTCTACAGAAAGAGTGTTTCAGAACGGCTTAATCAAAAGTAAGGTTCAACTCTGTTAGTTGAATGCACAGAACAGAAAGTATTTTCACAGAATGCTACTGTGTAGTTTATATTTGAATATATTCCTTTTTCCACTATTACCCTCTTAGCGCTCCGAATGTCCACTTGCATTTTCTACAGAAAGAATGTTCAGAACTGCGCAATCAAAAGTATGGTTTAACTCTGTTAGCTTAATGAACATGTCAGAAATAAGTTTCACACAATGCTTCTGTGTAGTTTTTATTTGAAGTTATTATTTTACCCAATATAGACCTCTTAGCGCTCAGAATGTCCAATTGCAGTTTCTACAGAAAGAGTGTTTCAGAAAGGCTCAATCAAAAGTAAGGTTCAACTCTGTTAGTTGAATGCACAGAACAGAAAGGAGTTTCATACAGTGCTTCTGTGTAGTTTATATTTGAACATATTCTTTTTTCCACTATTACCCACTTAGCGCTACGAATGTCCAGTTGCATTTTCTACAGACAGAGTGTTTCAAAACTGCTCAATCAAAAGTATGGTTTAACTCTGTTAGCTGAATGCTCAGATCAGAAAGAAGTTTCACAGAATGCTTCTGTGTAGTTTATATTTGAATATATTCCTTTTTCCACTACTACGCTCTTAGCGCTCCAAATGTCCAGTTGCATTTTCTACAGAAAGAGTGTTCAGATCTGCTCAATCGAAAGTATGGTTTAACTCTGTTAGCTGAATGCACAGATCAGAAAGAAGTTTCACCGAATGATTCTGTGTAGTTTATATTTGAAGACATTCCTTTTTCCACTATTAACCTCTTAGCGCTCCGAATCTCCACTTGCATTTTCTACAGAAAGAGTGTTTCATAACTGCTCAATCAAAAATATGTTTTATCTCTGTTAACTGAATTTACAGATCAGAAATAAGTTTCACGGAATGCATCTGTGTAGTTTATATTTGAAGATATTCTTTTTCCTAATGTAGGCCTCTTAACGCTTAGCATGTCCAATTGCAGTTTCTACAGAAAGAGTGTTTCAGAACGGCTCAATCAAAAGTAAGGTTCAACACTGTTAGTTGAATGCACAGAACAGAAAGAATTTTCACAGAATGCTACTGTGTAGTTTATATTTGAATATATTCCTTTTTCCACTATTACCCTCTTAGCGCTCCGAATGTCCACTTGCATTTTCTACAGAAAGAGTGTTCAGAACTGCGCAATCAAAAGTATGGTTTAACTCTGTTAGCTTAATGAACATATCAGAAATAAGTTTCACACAATGCTTCTGTGTAGTTCTTATTTGAAGATATTTTTTTTCCCAATAGAGGCCTCTTAGCGCTCACAATGTCCAATTGCAGTTTCTACAAAAAGAGTGTTTCAGAAAGGCTCAATCAAAAGTAAGGTTCAACTCTGTTAGTTGAATGCACAGAACAGAAAGAAGTTTCATACAATGCTTCTGTGTAGTTTATATTTGAACATATTCTTTTTTCCACTATTACCCACTTAGCACTACGAATGTCCACTTGCATTTTCTACAGACAGAGTGTTTCAAAACTGCTCAATCAAAAGTATGGTTTAACTCTGTTAGCTGAATGCTCAGATCAGAAAGAAGTTTCACAGAATGCTTCTGTGTAGTTTATATTTGAATATATTCCTTTTTCCACTGCTACTCTCTTAGCGCTCCAAATGTCCAGTTGCATTTTCTACAGAAAGAGTGTTCAGATCTGCTCAATCAAACGTATGGTTTAACTCTGTTAGCTGAATGCACAGATCAGAAAGAAGTTTCACAGAATGATTCTGTGTAGTTTATATTTGGAGACATTCCTTTTTCCACTATTACCCTCTTAGCGCTCCGAATCTCCACTTGCATTTTCTACAGAAAGAGTGTTTCAGAACGGCTCAATCAAAACTAAGGTTCAACTCTTTTAGTTGAACAAACAGAACAGAAAGAAGTTTCACACAATTCTTCTGTGTAGTTTTTATTTGTAGACATTCTTTTTCCCAATATAGGCCTCTTAGCGCTCAGAATGTCCAATTGCAGTTTCTACAGAAAGAGTGTTTCAGAACGGCTCAATCAAAAGTAAGGTTCAACTCTGTTAGTTGAATGCACAGAACAGAAAGAAGTTTCATACAATGCTTCTGTGTAGTTTATATTTGAACATATTCTTTTTTCCACTATTACCCACTTAGCGCTACGAATGTCCAGTTGCATTTTCTACAGACAGAGTGTTTCAAAACTGCTCAATCAAAAGTATGGTTTAACTCTGTTAGCTGAATGCTCAGATCAGAAAGAAGTTTCACAGAATGCTTCTGTGTAGTTTATATTTGAATATATTCCTTTTTCCACTACTACGCTCTTAGCGCTCCAAATGTCCAGTTGCATTTTCTACAGAAAGAGTGTTCAGATCTGCTCAATCAAAAGAATGGTTTAACTCTGTTAGCTGAATGCACAGATCAGAAAGATGTTTCACCGAATGATTCTTTGTAGTTTATATTTGAAGACATTCCTTTTTCCACTACTACCCTCTTAGCGCTCCGAATCTCCACTTGCATTTTCTACAAAAAGAGTGTTTCATAACTGCTCAATCAAAAATATGTTTTATCTCTGTTAACTGAATTTACAGATCAGAAATAAGTTTCACAGAATGCATCTGTGTAGTTTTTATTTGAAGATATTCTTTTTCCCAATGTAGGCCTCTTAGCGCTTAGCATGTCCAATTGCAGTTTCTACAGAAAGAGTGTTTCAGAACGGCTTAATCAAAAGTAAGGTTCAACTCTGTTAGTTGAATGCACAGAACAGAAAGTATTTTCACAGAATGCTACTGTGTAGTTTATATTTGAATATATTCCTTTTTCCACTATTACCCTCTTAGCGCTCCGAATGTCCACTTGCATTTTCTACAGAAAGAATGTTCAGAACTGCGCAATCAAAAGTATGGTTTAACTCTGTTAGCTTAATGAACATGTCAGAAATAAGTTTCACACAATGCTTCTGTGTAGTTTTTATTTGAAGTTATTATTTTACCCAATATAGACCTCTTAGCGCTCAGAATGTCCAATTGCAGTTTCTACAGAAAGAGTGTTTCAGAAAGGCTCAATCAAAAGTAAGGTTCAACTCTGTTAGTTGAATGCACAGAACAGAAAGAAGTTTCATACAGTGCTTCTGTGTAGTTTATATTTGAACATATTCTTTTTTCCACTATTACCCACTTAGCGCTACGAATGTCCAGTTGCATTTTCTACAGACAGAGTGTTTCAAAACTGCTCAATCAAAAGTATGGTTTAACTCTGTTAGCTGAATGCTCAGATCAGAAAGAAGTTTCACAGAATGCTTCTGTGTAGTTTATATTTGAATATATTCCTTTTTCCACTACTACGCTCTTAGCGCTCCAAATGTCCAGTTGCATTTTCTACAGAAAGAGTGTTCAGATCTGCTCAATCGAAAGTATGGTTTAACTCTGTTAGCTGAATGCACAGATCAGAAAGAAGTTTCACCGAATGATTCTGTGTAGTTTATATTTGAAGACATTCCTTTTTCCACTATTAACCTCTTAGCGCTCCGAATCTCCACTTGCATTTTCTACAGAAAGAGTGTTTCATAACTGCTCAATCAAAAATATGTTTTATCTCTGTTAACTGAATTTACAGATCAGAAATAAGTTTCACAGAATGCATCTGTGTAGTTTATATTTGAAGATATTCTTTTTCCTAATGTAGGCCTCTTAACGCTTAGCATGTCCAATTGCAGTTTCTACAGAAAGAGTGTTTCAGAACGGCTCAATCAAAAGTAAGGTTCAACTCTGTTAGTTGAATGCACAGAACAGAAAGAATTTTCACAGAATGCTACTGTGTAGTTTATATTTGAATATATTCCTTTTTCCACTATTACCCTCTTAGCGCTCCGAATGTCCACTTGCATTTTCTACAGAAAGAGTGTTCAGAACTGCGCAATCAAAAGTATGGTTTAACTCTGTTAGCTTAATGAACATATCAGAAATAAGTTTCACACAATGCTTCTGTGTAGTTTTTATTTGAAGATATTTTTTTTCCCAATAGAGGCCTCTTAGCGCTCACAATGTCCAATTGCAGTTTCTACAAAAAGAGTGTTTCAGAAAGGCTCAATCAAAAGTAAGGTTCAACTCTGTTAGTTGAATGCACAGAACAGAAAGAAGTTTCATACAATGCTTCTGTGTAGTTTATATTTGAACATATTCTTTTTTCCACTATTACCCACTTAGCGCTACGAATGTCCACTTGCATTTTCTACAGACAGAGTGTTTCAAAACTGCTCAATCAAAAGTATGGTTTAACTCTGTTAGCTGAATGCTCAGATCAGAAAGAAGTTTCACAGAACGCTTCTGTGTAGTTTATATTTGAATATATTCCTTTTTCCACTACTACTCTCTTAGCGCTCCAAATGTCCAGTTGCATTTTCTACAGAAAGAGTGTTCAGATCTGCTCAATCAAACGTATGGTTTAACTCTGTTAGCTGAATGCACAGATCAGAAAGAAGTTTCACAGAATGATTCTGTGTAGTTTATATTTGGAGACATTCCTTTTTCCACTATTACCCTCTTAGCGCTCCGAATCTCCACTTGCATTTTCTACAGAAAGAGTGTTTCAGAACGGCTCAATCAAAACTAAGGTTCAACTCTTTTAGTTGAACAAACAGAACAGAAAGAAGTTTCACACAATTCTTCTGTGTAGTTTTTATTTGTAGACATTCTTTTTCCCAATATAGGCCTCTTAGCGCTCAGAATGTCCAATTGCAGTTTCTACAGAAAGAGTGTTTCAGAACGGCTCAATCAAAAGTAAGGTTCAACTCTGTTAGTTGAATGCACAGAACAGAAAGTAGTTTCATACAATGCTTCTGTGTAGTTTATATTTGAACGTATTCTTTTTTCCACTATTACCCACTTAGCGCTACGAATGTCCAGTTGCATTTTCTACAGACAGAGTGTTTCAAAACTGCTCAATCAAAAGTATGGTTTAACTCTGTTAGCTGAATGCTCAGATCAGAAAGATGTTTCACAGAATGCTTCTGTGTAGTTTATATTTGAATATATTCCTTTTTCCACTACTACGCTCTTAGCGCTCCAAATGTCCAGTTGCATTTTCTACAGAAAGAGTGTTCAGATCTGCTCAATCAAAAGAATGGTTTAACTCTGTTAGCTGAATGCACAGATCAGAAAGAAGTTTCACCGAATGATTCTGTGTAGTTTATATTTGAAGACATTCCTTTTTCCACTATTACCCTCTTAGCGCTCCGAATCTCCACTTGCATTTTCTACAAAAAGAGTGTTTCATAACTGCTCAATCAAAAATATGTTTTATCTCTGTTAACTGAATTTACAGATCAGAAATAAGTTTCACAGAATGCATCTGTGTAGTTTTTATTTGAAGATATTCTTTTTCCCAATGTAGACCTCTTAGCGCTTAGCATGTCCAATTGCAGTTTCTACAGAAAGAGTGTTTCAGAACGGCTCAATCAAAAGTAAGGTTCAACTCTGTTAGTTGAATGCACAGAACAGAAAGAAGTTTCATACAATGCTTCTGTGTAGTTTATATTTGAACATATTCTTTTTTCCACTATTACCCACTTAGCGCTACGAATGTCCAGTTGCATTTTCTACAGACAGAGTGTTTCAAAACTGCTCAATCAAAAGTATGGTTTAACTCTGTGAGCTGAATGCTCAGATCAGAAAGAAGTTTCACAGAATGCTTCTGTGTAGTTTATATTTGAATATATTCCTTTTTCCACTACTACTCTCTTAGCGCTCCAAATGTCCAGTTGCATTTTCTACAGAAAGAGTGTTCAGATCTGCTCAATCAAAAGTATGGTTTAACGCTGTTAGCTGAATGCACAGATCAGAAAGAAGTTTCACAGAATGATTCTGTGTAGTTTATATTTGGAGACATTCCTTTTTCCACTATTACCCTCTTAGCGCTCCGAATCTCCACTTGCATTTTCTACAGAAAGAGTGTTTCAGAACGGCTCAATCAAAACTAAGGTTCAACTCTTTTAGTTGAACAAACAGAACAGAAAGAAGTTTCACACAATGCTTCTGTGTAGTTTTTATTTGTAGACATTCTTTTTCCCAATATAGGCCTCTTAGCGCTCAGAATGTCCAATTGCAGTTTCTACAGAAAGAGTGTTTCAGAACGGCTCAATCAAAAGTAAGGTTCAACTCTGTTAGTTGAATGCACAGAACAGAAAGAAGTTTCATACAATGCTTCTGTGTAGTTTATATTTGAACATATTCTTTTTTCCACTATTACCCACTTAGCGCTACGAATGTCCAGTTGCATTTTCTACAGACAGAGTGTTTCAAAACTGCTCAATCAAAAGTATGGTTTAACTCTGTTAGCTGAATGCTCAGATCAGAAAGAAGTTTCACAGAATGCTTCTGTGTAGTTTATATTTGAATATATTCCTTTTTCCACTACTACGCTCTTAGCGCTCCAAATGTCCAGTTGCATTTTCTACAGAAAGAGTGTTCAGATCTGCTCAATCAAAAGAATGGTTTAACTCTGTTAGCTGAATGCACAGATCATAAAGAAGTTTCACCGAATGATTCTGTGTAGTTTATATTTGAAGACATTCCTTTTTCCACTATTACCCTCTTAGCGCTCCGAATCTCCACTTGCATTTTCTACAAAAAGAGTGTTTCATAACTGCTCAATCAAAAATATGTTTTATCTCTGTTAACTGAATTTACAGATCAGAAATAAGTTTCACAGAATGCATCTGTGTAGTTTTTATTTGAAGATATTCTTTTTCCCAATGTAGACCTCTTAGCGCTTAGCATGTCCAATTGCAGTTTCTACAGAAAGAGTGTTTCAGAACGGCTCAATCAGAAGTAAGGTTCAAATCTGTTAGTTGAATGCACAGAACAGAAAGAATTTTCACAGAATGCTACTGTGTAGTTTATATTTGAATATATTCCTTTTTCCACTATTACCCTCTTAGAGCTCAAAAAGTCCACTTGCATTATCTACAGAAAGAGTGTTCAGAACTGCGCAATCAAAAGTATGGTTTAACTCTGTTAGCTTAATGAACATATCAGAAATAAGTTTCACACAATGCTTCTGTGTAGTTTTTATTTGAAGATATTATTTTTCCCAATATAGGCCTCTTAGCGCTCAGAATGTCCAATTGCAGTTTCTACAAAAAGAGTGTTTCAGAAAGGCTCAATCAAAAGTAAGGTTCAACTCTGTTAGTTGAATGCACAGAACAGAAAGTAGTTTCATACAATGCTTCTGTGTAGTTTATATTTGAACATATTCTTTTTTCCACTATTACCCACTTAGCGCTACGAATGTCCACTTGCATTTTCTACAGACAGAGTGTTTCAAAACTGCTCAATCAAAAGTATGGTTTAACTCTGTTAGCTGAATGCTCAGATCAGAAAGAAGTTTCACAGAACGCTTCTGTGTAGTTTATATTTGAATATATTCCTTTTTCCACTACTACTCTCTTAGCGCTCCAAATGTCCAGTTGCATTTTCTACAGAAAGAGTGTTCAGATCTGCTCAATCAAACGTATGGTTTAACTCTGTTAGCTGAATGCACAGATCAGAAAGAAGTTTCACAGAATGATTCTGTGTAGTTTATATTTGGAGACATTCCTTTTTCCACTATTACCCTCTTAGCGCTCCGAATCTCCACTTGCATTTTCTACAGAAAGAGTGTTTCAGAACGGCTCAATCAAAACTAAGGTTCAACTCTTTTAGTTGAACAAACAGAACAGAAAGAAGTTTCGCACAATTCTTCTGTGTAGTTTTTATTTGTAGACATTCTTTTTCCCAATATAGGCCTCTTAGCGCTCAGAATGTCCAATTGCAGTTTCTACAGAAAGAGTGTTTCAGAACGGCTCAATCAAAAGTAAGGTTCAACTCTGTTAGTTGAATGCACAGAACAGAAAGTAGTTTCATACAATGCTTCTGTGTAGTTTATATTTGAACGTATTCTTTTTTCCACTATTACCCACTTAGCGCTACGAATGTCCAGTTGCATTTTCTACAGACAGAGTGTTTCAAAACTGCTCAATCAAAAGTATGGTTTAACTCTGTTAGCTGAATGCTCAGATCAGAAAGATGTTTCACAGAATGCTTCTGTGTAGTTTATATTTGAATATATTCCTTTTTCCACTACTACGCTCTTAGCGCTCCAAATGTCCAGTTGCATTTTCTCCAGAAAGAGTGTTCAGATCTGCTCAATCAAAAGAATGGTTTAACTCTGTTAGCTGAATGCACAGATCAGAAAGAAGTTTCACCGAATGATTCTGTGTAGTTTATATTTGAAGACATTCCTTTTTCCACTATTACCCTCTTAGCGCTCCGAATCTCCACTTGCATTTTCTACAAAAAGAGTGTTTCATAACTGCTCAATCAAAAATATGTTTTATCTCTGTTAACTGAATTTACAGATCAGAAATAAGTTTCACAGAATGCATCTGTGTAGTTTTTATTTGAAGATATTCTTTTTCCCAATGTAGACCTCTTAGCGCTTAGCATGTCCAATTGCAGTTTCTACAGAAAGAGTGTTTCAGAACGGCTCAATCAAAAGTAAGGTTCAACTCTGTTAGTTGAATGCACAGAACAGAAAGAAGTTTCATACAATGCTTCTGTGTAGTTTATATTTGAACATATTCTTTTTTCCACTATTACCCACTTAGCGCTACGAATGTCCAGTTGCATTTTCTACAGACAGAGTGTTTCAAAACTGCTCAATCAAAAGTATGGTTTAACTCTGTGAGCTGAATGCTCAGATCAGAAAGAAGTTTCACAGAATGCTTCTGTGTAGTTTATATTTGAATATATTCCTTTTTCCACTACTACTCTCTTAGCGCTCCAAATGTCCAGTTGCATTTTCTACAGAAAGAGTGTTCAGATCTGCTCAATCAAAAGTATGGTTTAACGCTGTTAGCTGAATGCACAGATCAGAAAGAAGTTTCACAGAATGATTCTGTGTAGTTTATATTTGGAGACATTCCTTTTTCCACTATTACCCTCTTAGCGCTCCGAATCTCCACTTGCATTTTCTACAGAAAGAGTGTTTCAGAACGGCTCAATCAAAACTAAGGTTCAACTCTTTTAGTTGAACAAACAGAACAGAAAGAAGTTTCACACAATGCTTCTGTGTAGTTTTTATTTGTAGACATTCTTTTTCCCAATATAGGCCTCTTAGCGCTCAGAATGTCCAATTGCAGTTTCTACAGAAAGAGTGTTTCAGAACGGCTCAATCAAAAGTAAGGTTCAACTCTGTTAGTTGAATGCACAGAACAGAAAGAAGTTTCATACAATGCTTCTGTGTAGTTTATATTTGAACATATTCTTTTTTCCACTATTACCCACTTAGCGCTACGAATGTCCAGTTGCATTTTCTACAGACAGAGTGTTTCAAAACTGCTCAATCAAAAGTATGGTTTAACTCTGTTAGCTGAATGCTCAGATCAGAAAGAAGTTTCACAGAATGCTTCTGTGTAGTTTATATTTGAATATATTCCTTTTTCCACTACTACGCTCTTAGCGCTCCAAATGTCCAGTTGCATTTTCTACAGAAAGAGTGTTCAGATCTGCTCAATCAAAAGAATGGTTTAACTCTGTTAGCTGAATGCACAGATCAGAAAGAAGTTTCACCGAATGATTCTGTGTAGTTTATATTTGAAGACATTCCTTTTTCCACTATTACCCTCTTAGCGCTCCGAATCTCCACTTGCATTTTCTACAAAAAGAGTGTTTCATAACTGCTCAATCAAAAATATGTTTTATCTCTGTTAACTGAATTTACAGATCAGAAATAAGTTTCACAGAATGCATCTGTGTAGTTTTTATTTGAAGATATTCTTTTTCCCAATGTAGACCTCTTAGCGCTTAGCATGTCCAATTGCAGTTTCTACAGAAAGAGTGTTTCAGAACGGCTCAATCAGAAGTAAGGTTCAAATCTGTTAGTTGAATGCACAGAACAGAAAGAATTTTCACAGAATGCTACTGTGTAGTTTATATTTGAATATATTCCTTTTTCCACTATTACCCTCTTAGAGCTCAAAAAGTCCACTTGCATTATCTACAGAAAGAGTGTTCAGAACTGCGCAATCAAAAGTATGGTTTAACTCTGTTAGCTTAATGAACATATCAGAAATAAGTTTCACACAATGCTTCTGTGTAGTTTTTATTTGAAGATATTATTTTTCCCAATATAGGCCTCTTAGCGCTCAGAATGTCCAATTGCAGTTTCTACAGAAAGAGTGTTTCAGAAAGGCTCAATCAAAGTAAGGTTCAACTCTGTTAGTTGAATGCACAGAACAGAAAGAAGTTTCATACAATGCTTCTGTGTAGTTTATATTTGAACATATTCTTTTTTACAGTATTACCCACTTAGCGATACGAATGTCCAGTTGCATTTTCTACAGACAGAGTGTTTCAAAACTGCTCAATCATAAGTATGGTTTAACTCTGTTAGCTGAATGCTCAGATCAGAAAGAAGTTTCACAGAATGCTTCTGTGTAGTTTATATTTGAATATATTCCTTTTTCCACTACTACGCTCTTAGCGCTCCAAATGTCCAGTTGCATTTTCTACAGAAAGAGTGTTCAGATCTGCTCAATCAAAAGTATGGTTTAACTCTGTTAGCTGAATGCACAGATCAGAAAGAAGTTTCACCGAATGATTCTGTGTAGTTTATATTTGAAGACATTCCTTTTTCCACTATTATCCTCTTAGCGCTCCGAATCTCCACTTGCATTTTCTACAGAAAGAGTGTTTCATAACTGCTCAATCAAAAATATGTTTTATCTCTGTTAACTGAATTTACAGATCAGAAATAAGTTTCACAGAATGCATCTGTGTAGTTTATATTTGAAGATATTCTTTTTCCTAATGTAGGCCTCTTAGCGCTTAGCATGTCCAATTGCAGTTTCTACAGAAAGAGTGTTTCAGAACGGCTCAATCAAAAATAAGGTTGAACTCTGTTAGTTGAATGCACAGAACAGAAAGAATTTTCATAGAATGCTACTGTGTAGTTTATATTTGAATATATTCCTTTTTCCACTATTACCCTCTTAGCGCTCCGAATGTCCACTTGCATTTTCTACAGAAAGAGTGTTCAGAACTGCGCAATCAAAAGTATGGTTTAACTCTGTTAGCTTAATGAACATATCAGAAATAAGTTTCACACAATGCTTCTGTGTAGTTTTTATTTGAAGATATTATTTTTCCCAATAGAGGCCTCTTAGCGCTCACAATGTCCAATTGCAGTTTCTACAAAAAGAGTGTTTCAGAAAGGCTCAATCAAAAGTAAGGTTCAACTCTGTTAGTTGAATGCACAGAACAGAAAGAAGTTTCATACAATGCTTCTGTGTAGTTTATATTTGAACATATTTTTTTTCCACTATTACCCACTTAGCGCTACGAATGTCCACTTGCATTTTCTACAGACAGAGTGTTTCAAAACTGCTCAATCAAAAGTATGGTTTAACTCTGTGAGCTGAATGCTCAGATCAGAAAGAAGTTTCACAGAATGCTTCTGTGTAGTTTATATTTGAATATATTCCTTTTTCCACTACTACTCTCTTAGCGCTCCAAATGTCCAGTTGCATTTTCTACAGAAAGAGTGTTCAGATCTGCTCAATCAAAAGTATGGTTTAACTCTGTTAGCTGAATGCACAGATCAGAAAGAAGTTTCACAGAATGATTCTGTGTAGTTTATATTTGGAGACATTCCTTTTTCCACTGTTACCCTCTTAGCGCTCCGAATCTCCACTTGCATTTTCTACAGAAAGAGTGTTTCAGAACGGCTCAATCAAAACTAAGGTTCAACTCTTTTAGTTGAACAAACAGAACAGAAAGAAGTTTCACACAATTCTTCTGTGTAGTTTTTATTTGTAGACATTCTTTTTCCCAATATAGGCCTCTTAGCGCTCAGAATGTCCAATTGCAGTTTCTACAGAAAGAGTGTTTCAGAACGGCTCAATCAAAAGTAAGGTTCAACTCTGTTAGTTGAATGCACAGAACAGAAAGAAGTTTCATACAATGCTTCTGTGTAGTTTATATTTGAACATATTCTTTTTTCCACTATTACCCACTTAGCGCTACGAATGTCCAGTTGCATTTTCTACAGACAGAGTGTCTCAAAACTGCTCAATCAAATGTATGGTTTAACTCTGTTAGCTGAATGCTCAGATCAGAAAGAAGTTTCACAGAATGCTTCTGTGTAGTTTATATTTGAATATATTCCTTTTTCCACTACTACGCTCTTAGCGCTCCAAATGTCCAGTTGCATTTTCTACAGAAAGAGTGTTCAGATCTGCTCAATCAAAAGAATGGTTTAACTCTGTTAGCTGAATGCACAGATCAGAAAGAAGTTTCACCGAATGATTCTGTGTAGTTTATATTTGAAGACATTCCTTTTTCCACTATTACCCTCTTAGCGCTCCGAATCTCCACTTGCATTTTCTACAAAAAGAGTGTTTCATAACTGCTCAATCAAAAATATGTTTTATCTCTGTTAACTGAATTTACAGATCAGAAATAAGTTTCACAGAATGCATCTGTGTAGTTTTTATTTGAAGATATTCTTTTTCCCAATGTAGACCTCTTAGCGCTTAGCATGTCCAATTGCAGTTTCTACAGAAAGAGTGTTTCAGAACGGCTCAATCAAAAGTAAGGTTCAACTCTGTTAGTTGAATGCACAGAACAGAAAGAATTTTCACAGAATGCTACTGTGTAGTTTATATTTGAATATATTCGTTTTTCCACTATTACCCTCTTAGCGCTCAAAAAGTCCACTTGCATTATCTACAGAAAGAGTGTTCAGAACTGCGCAATCAAAAGTATGGTTTAATTCTGTTAGCTTAATGAACATATCAGAAATAAGTTTCACACAATGCTTCTGTGTAGTTTTTATTTGAAGATATTATTTTTCCCAATATAGGCCTCTTAGCGCTCAGAATGTCCAATTGCAGTTTCTACAGAAAGAGTGTTTCAGAAAGGCTCAATCAAAAGTAAGGTTCAACTCTGTTAGTTGAATGCACAGAACAGAAAGAAGTTTCATACAATGCTTCTGTGTAGTTTATATTTGAACATATTCTTTTTTACAGTATTACCCACTTAGCGCTACGAATGTCCAGTTGCATTTTCTACAGACAGAGTGTTTCAAAACTGCTCAATCATAAGTATGGTTTAACTCTGTTAGCTGAATGCTCAGATCAGAAAGAAGTTTCACAGAATGCTTCTGTGTAGTTTATATTTGAATATATTCCTTTTTCCACTACTACGCTCTTAGCGCTCCAAATGTCCAGTTGCATTTTCTACAGAAAGAGTGTTCAGATCTGCTCAATCAAAAGTATGGTTTAACTCTGTTAGCTGAATGCACAGATCAGAAAGAAGTTTCACCGAATGATTCTGTGTAGTTTATATTTGAAGACATTCCTTTTTCCACTATTACCCTCTTAGCGCTCCGAATCTCCACTTGCATTTTCTACAGAAAGAGTCTTTCATAACTGCTCAATCAAAAATATGTTTTATCTCTGTTAACTGAATTTACAGATCAGAAATAAGTTTCACAGAATGCATCTGTGTAGTTTATATTTGAAGATATTCTTTTTCCTAATGTAGGCCTCTTAGCGCTTAGCATGTCCAATTGCAGTTTCTACAGAAAGAGTGTTTCAGAACGGCTCAATCAAAAGTAAGGTTCAACTCTGTTAGTTGAATGCACAGAACAGAAAGAATTTTCACAGAATGCTACTGTGTAGTTTATATTTGAATATATTCCTTTTTCCACTATTACCCTCTTAGCGCTCCGAATTTCCACTTGCATTTTCTACAGAAAGAGTGTTCAGAACTGCGCAATCAAAAGTATGGTTTAACTCTGTTAGCTTAATGAACATATCAGAAATAAGTTTCACACAATGCTTCTGTGTAGTTTTTATTTGAAGATATTATTTTTCCCAATAGAGGCCTCTTAGCGCTCACAATGTCCAATTGCAGTTTCTACAAAAAGAGTGTTTCAGAAAGGCTCAATCAAAAGTAAGGTTCAACTCTGTTAGTTGAATGCACAGAACAGAAAGAAGTTTCATACAATGCTTCTGTGTAGTTTATATTTGAACATATTCTTTTTTCCACTATTACCCACTTAGCGCTACGAATGTCCACTTGCATTTTCTACAGACAGAGTGTTTCAAAACTGCTCAATCAAAGTATGGTTTAACTCTGTTAGCTGAATGCTCAGATCAGAAAGAAGTTTCACAGAATGCTTCTGTGTAGTTTATATTTGAATATATTCCTTTTTCCACTACTACTCTCTTAGCGCTCCAAATGTCCAGTTGCATTTTCTACAGAAAGAGTGTTCAGATCTGCTCAATCAAAAGTATGGTTTAACTCTGTTAGCTGAATTCACAGATCAGAAAGAAGTTTCACAGAATGATTCTGTGTAGTTTATATTTGGAGACATTCCTTTTTCCACTATTACCCTCTTAGCGCTCCGAATCTCCACTTGCATTTTCTACAGAAAGAGTGTTTCAGAACGGCTCAATCAAAACTAAGGTTCAACTCTTTTAGTTGAACAAACAGAACAGAAAGAAGTTTCACACAATTCTTCTGTGTAGTTTTTATTTGTAGACATTCTTTTTCCCAATATAGGCCTCTTAGCGCTCAGAATGTCCAATTGCAGTTTCTACAGAAAGAGTGTTTCAGAACGGCTCAATCAAAAGTAAGGTTCAACTCTGTTAGTTGAATGCACAGAACAGAAAGAAGTTTCATACAATGCTTCTGTGTAGTTTATATTTGAACATATTCTTTTTTCCACTATTACCCACTTAGCGCTACGAATGTCCAGTTGCATTTTCTACAGACAGAGTGTTTCAAAACTGCTCAATCAAAAGTATGGTTTAACTCTGTTAGCTGAATGCTCAGATCAGAAAGAAGTTTCACAGAATGCTTCTGTGTAGTTTATATTTGAATATATTCCTTTTTCCACTACTACGCTCTTAGCGCTCCAAATGTCCAGTTGCATTTTCTACAGAAAGAGTGTTCAGATCTGCTCAATCAAAAGTATGGTTTAACTCTGTTAGCTGAATGCAAAGATCAGAAAGAAGTTTCACCGAATGATTCTGTGTAGTTTATATTTGAAGACATTCCTTTTTCCACTATTACCCACTTAGCGCTCCGAATCTCCACTTGCATTTTCTACAAAAAGAGTGTTTCATAACTGCTCAATCAAAAATATGTTTTATCTCTGTTAACTGAATTTACAGATCAGAAATAAGTTTCACAGAATGCATCTGTGTAGTTTTTATTTGAAGATATTCTTTTTCCCAATGTAGACCTCTTAGCGCTTAGCATGTCCAATTGCAGTTTCTACAGAAAGAGTGTTTCAGAACGGCTCAATCAAAAGTAAGGTTCAACTCTGTTAGTTGAATGCACAGAACAGAAAGAAGTTTCACAGAATGCTACTGTGTAGTTTATATTTGAATATATTCCTTTTTCCACTATTACCCTCTTAGAGCTCAAAAAGTCCACTTGCATTATCTACAGAAAGAGTGTTCAGAACTGCGCAATCAAAAGTATGGTTTAACTCTGTTAGCTTAATGAACATATCAGAAATAAGTTTCACACAATGCTTCTGTGTAGTTTTTATTTGAAGATATTATTTTTCCCAATATAGGCCTCTTAGCGCTCAGAATGTCCAATTGCAGTTTCTACAGAAAGAGTGTTTCAGAAAGGCTCAATCAAAGTAAGGTTCAACTCTGTTAGTTGAATGCACAGAACAGAAAGAAGTTTCATACAATGCTTCTGTGTAGTTTATATTTGAACATATTCTTTTTTACAGTATTACCCACTTAGCGATACGAATGTCCAGTTGCATTTTCTACAGACAGAGTGTTTCAAAACTGCTCAATCATAAGTATGGTTTAACTCTGTTAGCTGAATGCTCAGATCAGAAAGAAGTTTCACAGAATGCTTCTGTGTAGTTTATATTTGAATATATTCCTTTTTCCACTACTACGCTCTTAGCGCTCCAAATGTCCAGTTGCATTTTCTACAGAAAGAGTGTTCAGATCTGCTCAATCAAAAGTATGGTTTAACTCTGTTAGCTGAATGCACAGATCAGAAAGAAGTTTCACCGAATGATTCTGTGTAGTTTATATTTGAAGACATTCCTTTTTCCACTATTATCCTCTTAGCGCTCCGAATCTCCACTTGCATTTTCTACAGAAAGAGTGTTTCATAACTGCTCAATCAAAAATATGTTTTATCTCTGTTAACTGAATTTACAGATCAGAAATAAGTTTCACAGAATGCATCTGTGTAGTTTATATTTGAAGATATTCTTTTTCCTAATGTAGGCCTCTTAGCGCTTAGCATGTCCAATTGCAGTTTCTACAGAAAGAGTGTTTCAGAACGGCTCAATCAAAAATAAGGTTGAACTCTGTTAGTTGAATGCACAGAACAGAAAGAATTTTCATAGAATGCTACTGTGTAGTTTATATTTGAATATATTCCTTTTTCCACTATTACCCTCTTAGCGCTCCGAATGTCCACTTGCATTTTCTACAGAAAGAGTGTTCAGAACTGCGCAATCAAAAGTATGGTTTAACTCTGTTAGCTTAATGAACATATCAGAAATAAGTTTCACACAATGCTTCTGTGTAGTTTTTATTTGAAGATATTATTTTTCCCAATAGAGGCCTCTTAGCGCTCACAATGTCCAATTGCAGTTTCTACAAAAAGAGTGTTTCAGAAAGGCTCAATCAAAAGTAAGGTTCAACTCTGTTAGTTGAATGCACAGAACAGAAAGAAGTTTCATACAATGCTTCTGTGTAGTTTATATTTGAACATATTTTTTTTCCACTATTACCCACTTAGCGCTACGAATGTCCACTTGCATTTTCTACAGACAGAGTGTTTCAAAACTGCTCAATCAAAAGTATGGTTTAACTCTGTGAGCTGAATGCTCAGATCAGAAAGAAGTTTCACAGAATGCTTCTGTGTAGTTTATATTTGAATATATTCCTTTTTCCACTACTACTCTCTTAGCGCTCCAAATGTCCAGTTGCATTTTCTACAGAAAGAGTGTTCAGATCTGCTCAATCAAAAGTATGGTTTAACTCTGTTAGCTGAATGCACAGATCAGAAAGAAGTTTCACAGAATGATTCTGTGTAGTTTATATTTGGAGACATTCCTTTTTCCACTGTTACCCTCTTAGCGCTCCGAATCTCCACTTGCATTTTCTACAGAAAGAGTGTTTCAGAACGGCTCAATCAAAACTAAGGTTCAACTCTTTTAGTTGAACAAACAGAACAGAAAGAAGTTTCACACAATTCTTCTGTGTAGTTTTTATTTGTAGACATTCTTTTTCCCAATATAGGCCTCTTAGCGCTCAGAATGTCCAATTGCAGTTTCTACAGAAAGAGTGTTTCAGAACGGCTCAATCAAAAGTAAGGTTCAACTCTGTTAGTTGAATGCACAGAACAGAAAGAAGTTTCATACAATGCTTCTGTGTAGTTTATATTTGAACATATTCTTTTTTCCACTATTACCCACTTAGCGCTACGAATGTCCAGTTGCATTTTCTACAGACAGAGTGTCTCAAAACTGCTCAATCAAATGTATGGTTTAACTCTGTTAGCTGAATGCTCAGATCAGAAAGAAGTTTCACAGAATGCTTCTGTGTAGTTTATATTTGAATATATTCCTTTTTCCACTACTACGCTCTTAGCGCTCCAAATGTCCAGTTGCATTTTCTACAGAAAGAGTGTTCAGATCTGCTCAATCAAAAGAATGGTTTAACTCTGTTAGCTGAATGCACAGATCAGAAAGAAGTTTCACCGAATGATTCTGTGTAGTTTATATTTGAAGACATTCCTTTTTCCACTATTACCCTCTTAGCGCTCCGAATCTCCACTTGCATTTTCTACAAAAAGAGTGTTTCATAACTGCTCAATCAAAAATATGTTTTATCTCTGTTAACTGAATTTACAGATCAGAAATAAGTTTCACAGAATGCATCTGTGTAGTTTTTATTTGAAGATATTCTTTTTCCCAATGTAGACCTCTTAGCGCTTAGCATGTCCAATTGCAGTTTCTACAGAAAGAGTGTTTCAGAACGGCTCAATCAAAAGTAAGGTTCAACTCTGTTAGTTGAATGCACAGAACAGAAAGAATTTTCACAGAATGCTACTGTGTAGTTTATATTTGAATATATTCGTTTTTCCACTATTACCCTCTTAGCGCTCAAAAAGTCCACTTGCATTATCTACAGAAAGAGTGTTCAGAACTGCGCAATCAAAAGTATGGTTTAATTCTGTTAGCTTAATGAACATATCAGAAATAAGTTTCACACAATGCTTCTGTGTAGTTTTTATTTGAAGATATTATTTTTCCCAATATAGGCCTCTTAGCGCTCAGAATGTCCAATTGCAGTTTCTACAGAAAGAGTGTTTCAGAAAGGCTCAATCAAAAGTAAGGTTCAACTCTGTTAGTTGAATGCACAGAACAGAAAGAAGTTTCATACAATGCTTCTGTGTAGTTTATATTTGAACATATTCTTTTTTACAGTATTACCCACTTAGCGCTACGAATGTCCAGTTGCATTTTCTACAGACAGAGTGTTTCAAAACTGCTCAATCATAAGTATGGTTTAACTCTGTTAGCTGAATGCTCAGATCAGAAAGAAGTTTCACAGAATGCTTCTGTGTAGTTTATATTTGAATATATTCCTTTTTCCACTACTACGCTCTTAGCGCTCCAAATGTCCAGTTGCATTTTCTACAGAAAGAGTGTTCAGATCTGCTCAATCAAAAGTATGGTTTAACTCTGTTAGCTGAATGCACAGATCAGAAAGAAGTTTCACCGAATGATTCTGTGTAGTTTATATTTGAAGACATTCCTTTTTCCACTATTACCCTCTTAGCGCTCCGAATCTCCACTTGCATTTTCTACAGAAAGAGTCTTTCATAACTGCTCAATCAAAAATATGTTTTATCTCTGTTAACTGAATTTACAGATCAGAAATAAGTTTCACAGAATGCATCTGTGTAGTTTATATTTGAAGATATTCTTTTTCCTAATGTAGGCCTCTTAGCGCTTAGCATGTCCAATTGCAGTTTCTACAGAAAGAGTGTTTCAGAACGGCTCAATCAAAAGTAAGGTTCAACTCTGTTAGTTGAATGCACAGAACAGAAAGAATTTTCACAGAATGCTACTGTGTAGTTTATATTTGAATATATTCCTTTTTCCACTATTACCCTCTTAGCGCTCCGAATTTCCACTTGCATTTTCTACAGAAAGAGTGTTCAGAACTGCGCAATCAAAAGTATGGTTTAACTCTGTTAGCTTAATGAACATATCAGAAATAAGTTTCACACAATGCTTCTGTGTAGTTTTTATTTGAAGATATTATTTTTCCCAATAGAGGCCTCTTAGCGCTCACAATGTCCAATTGCAGTTTCTACAAAAAGAGTGTTTCAGAAAGGCTCAATCAAAAGTAAGGTTCAACTCTGTTAGTTGAATGCACAGAACAGAAAGAAGTTTCATACAATGCTTCTGTGTAGTTTATATTTGAACATATTCTTTTTTCCACTATTACCCACTTAGCGCTACGAATGTCCACTTGCATTTTCTACAGACAGAGTGTTTCAAAACTGCTCAATCAAAGTATGGTTTAACTCTGTTAGCTGAATGCTCAGATCAGAAAGAAGTTTCACAGAATGCTTCTGTGTAGTTTATATTTGAATATATTCCTTTTTCCACTACTACTCTCTTAGCGCTCCAAATGTCCAGTTGCATTTTCTACAGAAAGAGTGTTCAGATCTGCTCAATCAAAAGTATGGTTTAACTCTGTTAGCTGAATTCACAGATCAGAAAGAAGTTTCACAGAATGATTCTGTGTAGTTTATATTTGGAGACATTCCTTTTTCCACTATTACCCTCTTAGCGCTCCGAATCTCCACTTGCATTTTCTACAGAAAGAGTGTTTCAGAACGGCTCAATCAAAACTAAGGTTCAACTCTTTTAGTTGAACAAACAGAACAGAAAGAAGTTTCACACAATTCTTCTGTGTAGTTTTTATTTGTAGACATTCTTTTTCCCAATATAGGCCTCTTAGCGCTCAGAATGTCCAATTGCAGTTTCTACAGAAAGAGTGTTTCAGAACGGCTCAATCAAAAGTAAGGTTCAACTCTGTTAGTTGAATGCACAGAACAGAAAGAAGTTTCATACAATGCTTCTGTGTAGTTTATATTTGAACATATTCTTTTTTCCACTATTACCCACTTAGCGCTACGAATGTCCAGTTGCATTTTCTACAGACAGAGTGTTTCAAAACTGCTCAATCAAAAGTATGGTTTAACTCTGTTAGCTGAATGCTCAGATCAGAAAGAAGTTTCACAGAATGCTTCTGTGTAGTTTATATTTGAATATATTCCTTTTTCCACTACTACGCTCTTAGCGCTCCAAATGTCCAGTTGCATTTTCTACAGAAAGAGTGTTCAGATCTGCTCAATCAAAAGTATGGTTTAACTCTGTTAGCTGAATGCACAGATCAGAAAGAAGTTTCACCGAATGATTCTGTGTAGTTTATATTTGAAGACATTCCTTTTTCCACTATTACCCACTTAGCGCTCCGAATCTCCACTTGCATTTTCTACAAAAAGAGTGTTTCATAACTGCTCAATCAAAAATATGTTTTATCTCTGTTAACTGAATTTACAGATCAGAAATAAGTTTCACAGAATGCATCTGTGTAGTTTTTATTTGAAGATATTCTTTTTCCCAATGTAGACCTCTTAGCGCTTAGCATGTCCAATTGCAGTTTCTACAGAAAGAGTGTTTCAGAACGGCTCAATCAAAAGTAAGGTTCAACTCTGTTAGTTGAATGCACAGAACAGAAAGAATTTTCACAGAATGCTACTGTGTAGTTTATATTTGAATATATTCCTTTTTCCACTATTACCCTCTTAGCGCTCAAAAAGTCCACTTGCATTATCTACAGAAAGAGTGTTCAGAACTGCGCAATCAAAAGTATGGTTTAACTCTGTTAGCTTAATGAACATATCAGAAATAAGTTTCACACAATGCTTCTGTGTAGTTTTTATTTGAAGATATTATTTTTCCCAATATAGGCCTCTTAGCGCTCAGAATGTCCAATTGCAGTTTCTACAGAAAGAGTGTTTCAGAAAGGCTCAATCAAAAGTAAGGTTCAACTCTGTTAGTTGAATGCACAGAACAGAAAGAAGTTTCATACAATGCTTCTGTGTAGTTTATATTTGAACATATTCTTTTTTACAGTATTACCCACTTAGCGCTACGAATGTCCAGTTGCATTTTCTAAAGACAGAGTGTTTCAAAACTGCTCAATCATAAGTATGGTTTAACTCTGTTAGCTGAATGCTCAGATCAGAAAGAAGTTTCACAGAATGCTTCTGTGTAGTTTATATTTGAATATATTCCTTTTTCCACTACTACGCTCTTAGCGCTCCAAATGTCCAGTTGCATTTTCTACAGAAAGAGTGTTCAGATCTGCTCAATCAAAAGTATGGTTTAACTCTGTTAGCTGAATGCACAGATCAGAAAGAAGTTTCACCGAATGATTCTGTGTAGTTTATATTTGAAGACATTCCTTTTTCCACTATTATCCTCTTAGCGCTCCGAATCTCCACTTGCATTTTCTACAGAAAGAGTGTTTCATAACTGCTCAATCAAAAATATGTTTTATCTCTGTTAACTGAATTTACAGATCAGAAATAAGTTTCACAGAATGCATCTGTGTAGTTTATATTTGAAGATATTCTTTTTCCTAATGTAGGCCTCTTAGCGCTTAGCATGTCCAATTGCAGTTTCTACAGAAAGAGTGTTTCAGAACGGCTCAATCAAAAATAAGGTTCAACTCTGTTAGTTGAATGCACAGAACAGAAAGAATTTTCACAGAATGCTACTGTGTAGTTTATATTTGAATATATTCCTTTTTCCACTATTACCCTCTTAGCGCTCCGAATGTCCACTTGCATTTTCTACAGAAAGAGTGTTCAGAACTGCGCAATCAAAAGTATGGTTTAACTCTGTTAGCTTAATGAACATATCAGAAATAAGTTTCACACAATGCTTCTGTGTAGTTTTTATTTGAAGATATTATTTTTCCCAATAGAGGCCTCTTAGCGCTCACAATGTCCAATTGCAGTTTCTACAAAAAGAGTGTTTCAGAAATGCTCAATCAAAAGTAAGGTTCAACTCTGTTAGTTGAATGCACAGAACAGAAAGAAGTTTCATACAATGCTTCTGTGTAGTTTATATTTGAACATATTTTTTTTCCACTATTACCCACTTAGCGCTACGAATGTCCACTTGCATTTTCTACAGACAGAGTGTTTCAAAACTGCTCAATCAAAAGTATGGTTTAACTCTGTGAGCTGAATGCTCAGATCAGAAAGAAGTTTCACAGAATGCTTCTGTGTAGTTTATATTTGAATATATTCCTTTTTCCACTACTACTCTCTTAGCGCTCCAAATGTCCAGTTGCATTTTCTACAGAAAGAGTGTTCAGATCTGCTCAATCAAAAGTATGGTTTAACTCTGTTAGCTGAATGCACAGATCAGAAAGAAGTTTCACAGAATGATTCTGTGTAGTTTATATTTGGAGACATTCCTTTTTCCACTATTACCCTCTTAGCGCTCCGAATCTCCACTTGCATTTTCTACAGAAAGAGTGTTTCAGAACGGCTCAATCAAAACTAAGGTTCAACTCTTTTAGTTGAACAAACAGAACAGAAAGAAGTTTCACACAATTCTTCTGTGTAGTTTTTATTTGTAGACATTCTTTTTCCCAATATAGGCCTCTTAGCGCTCAGAATGTCCAATTGCAGTTTCTACAGAAAGAGTGTTTCAGAACGGCTCAATCAAAAGTAAGGTTCAACTCTGTTAGTTGAATGCACAGAACAGAAAGAAGTTTCATACAATGCTTCTGTGTAGTTTATATTTGAACATATTCTTTTTTCCACTATTACCCACTTAGCGCTACGAATGTCCAGTTGCATTTTCTACAGACAGAGTGTTTCAAAACTGCTCAATCAAAAGTATGGTTTAACTCTGTTAGCTGAATGCTCAGATCAGAAAGAAGTTTCACAGAATGCTTCTGTGTAGTTTATATTTGAATATATTCCTTTTTCCACTACTACGCTCTTAGCGCTCCAAATGTCCAGTTGCATTTTCTACAGAAAGAGTGTTCAGATCTGCTCAATCAAAAGAATGGTTTAACTCTGTTAGCTGAATGCACAGATCAGAAAGAAGTTTCACCGAATGATTCTGTGTAGTTTATATTTGAAGACATTCCTTTTTCCACTATTACCCTCTTAGCGCTCCGAATCTCCACTTGCATTTTCTACAAAAAGAGTGTTTCATAACTGCTCAATCAAAAATATGTTTTATCTCTGTTAACTGAATTTACAGATCAGAAATAAGTTTCACAGAATGCATCTGTGTAGTTTTTATTTGAAGATATTCTTTTTCCCAATGTAGACCTCTTAGCGCTTAGCATGTCCAATTGCAGTTTCTACAGAAAGAGTGTTTCAGAACGGCTCAATCAGAAGTAAGGTTCAAATCTGTTAGTTGAATGCACAGAACAGAAAGAATTTTCACAGAATGCTACTGTGTAGTTTATATTTGAATATATTCCTTTTTCCACTATTACCCTCTTAGAGCTCAAAAAGTCCACTTGCATTATCTACAGAAAGAGTGTTCAGAACTGCGCAATCAAAAGTATGGTTTAACTCTGTTAGCTTAATGAACATATCAGAAATAAGTTTCACACAATGCTTCTGTGTAGTTTTTATTTGAAGATATTATTTTTCCCAATATAGGCCTCTTAGCGCTCAGAATGTCCAATTGCAGTTTCTACAGAAAGAGTGTTTCAGAAAGGCTCAATCAAAGTAAGGTTCAACTCTGTTAGTTGAATGCACAGAACAGAAAGAAGTTTCATACAATGCTTCTGTGTAGTTTATATTTGAACATATTCTTTTTTACAGTATTACCCACTTAGCGATACGAATGTCCAGTTGCATTTTCTACAGACAGAGTGTTTCAAAACTGCTCAATCATAAGTATGGTTTAACTCTGTTAGCTGAATGCTCAGATCAGAAAGAAGTTTCACAGAATGCTTCTGTGTAGTTTATATTTGAATATATTCCTTTTTCCACTACTACGCTCTTAGCGCTCCAAATGTCCAGTTGCATTTTCTACAGAAAGAGTGTTCAGATCTGCTCAATCAAAAGTATGGTTTAACTCTGTTAGCTGAATGCACAGATCAGAAAGAAGTTTCACCGAATGATTCTGTGTAGTTTATATTTGAAGACATTCCTTTTTCCACTATTATCCTCTTAGCGCTCCGAATCTCCACTTGCATTTTCTACAGAAAGAGTGTTTCATAACTGCTCAATCAAAAATATGTTTTATCTCTGTTAACTGAATTTACAGATCAGAAATAAGTTTCACAGAATGCATCTGTGTAGTTTATATTTGAAGATATTCTTTTTCCTAATGTAGGCCTCTTAGCGCTTAGCATGTCCAATTGCAGTTTCTACAGAAAGAGTGTTTCAGAACGGCTCAATCAAAAATAAGGTTGAACTCTGTTAGTTGAATGCACAGAACAGAAAGAATTTTCATAGAATGCTACTGTGTAGTTTATATTTGAATATATTCCTTTTTCCACTATTACCCTCTTAGCGCTCCGAATGTCCACTTGCATTTTCTACAGAAAGAGTGTTCAGAACTGCGCAATCAAAAGTATGGTTTAACTCTGTTAGCTTAATGAACATATCAGAAATAAGTTTCACACAATGCTTCTGTGTAGTTTTTATTTGAAGATATTATTTTTCCCAATAGAGGCCTCTTAGCGCTCACAATGTCCAATTGCAGTTTCTACAAAAAGAGTGTTTCAGAAAGGCTCAATCAAAAGTAAGGTTCAACTCTGTTAGTTGAATGCACAGAACAGAAAGAAGTTTCATACAATGCTTCTGTGTAGTTTATATTTGAACATATTTTTTTTCCACTATTACCCACTTAGCGCTACGAATGTCCACTTGCATTTTCTACAGACAGAGTGTTTCAAAACTGCTCAATCAAAAGTATGGTTTAACTCTGTGAGCTGAATGCTCAGATCAGAAAGAAGTTTCACAGAATGCTTCTGTGTAGTTTATATTTGAATATATTCCTTTTTCCACTACTACTCTCTTAGCGGTCCAAATGTCCAGTTGCATTTTCTACAGAAAGAGTGTTCAGATCTGCTCAATCAAAAGTATGGTTTAACTCTGTTAGCTGAATGCACAGATCAGAAAGAAGTTTCACAGAATGATTCTGTGTAGTTTATATTTGGAGACATTCCTTTTTCCACTATTACCCTCTTAGCGCTCCGAATCTCCACTTGCATTTTCTACAGAAAGAGTGTTTCAGAACGGCTCAATCAAAACTAAGGTTCAACTCTTTTAGTTGAACAAACAGAACAGAAAGAAGTTTCACACAATTCTTCTGTGTAGTTTTTATTTGTAGACATTCTTTTTCCCAATATAGGCCTCTTAGCGCTCAGAATGTCCAATTGCAGTTTCTACAGAAAGAGTGTTTCAGAACGGCTCAATCAAAAGTAAGGTTCAACTCTGTTAGTTGAATGCACAGAACAGAAAGTAGTTTCATACAATGCTTCTGTGTAGTTTATATTTGAACATATTCTTTTTTCCACTATTACCCACTTAGCGCTACGAATGTCCAGTTGCATTTTCTACAGACAGAGTGTTTCAAAACTGCTCAATCAAATGTATGGTTTAACTCTGTTAGCTGAATGCTCAGATCAGAAAGAAGTTTCACAGAATGCTTCTGTGTAGTTTATATTTGAATATATTCCTTTTTCCACTACTACGCTCTTAGCGCTCCAAATGTCCAGTTGCATTTTCTACAGAAAGAGTGTTCAGATCTGCTCAATCAAAAGAATGGTTTAACTCTGTTAGCTGAATGCACAGATCAGAAAGAAGTTTCACCGAATGATTCTGTGTAGTTTATATTTGAAGACATTCCTTTTTCCACTATTACCCTCTTAGCGCTCCGAATCTCCACTTGCATTTTCTACAAAAAGAGTGTTTCATAACTGCTCAATCAAAAATATGTTTTATCTCTGTTAACTGAATTTACAGATCAGAAATAAGTTTCACAGAATGCATCTGTGTAGTTTTTATTTGAAGATATTCTTTTTCCCAATGTAGACCTCTTAGCGCTTAGCATGTCCAATTGCAGTTTCTACAGAAAGAGTGTTTCAGAACGGCTCAATCAAAAGTAAGGTTCAACTCTGTTAGTTGAATGCACAGAACAGAAAGAATTTTCACAGAATGCTACTGTGTAGTTTATATTTGAATATATTCGTTTTTCCACTATTACCCTCTTAGCGCTCAAAAAGTCCACTTGCATTATCTACAGAAAGAGTGTTCAGAACTGCGCAATCAAAAGTATGGTTTAATTCTGTTAGCTTAATGAACATATCAGAAATAAGTTTCACACAATGCTTCTGTGTAGTTTTTATTTGAAGATATTATTTTTCCCAATATAGGCCTCTTAGCGCTCAGAATGTCCAATTGCAGTTTCTACAGAAAGAGTGTTTCAGAAAGGCTCAATCAAAAGTAAGGTTCAACTCTGTTAGTTGAATGCACAGAACAGAAAGAAGTTTCATACAATGCTTCTGTGTAGTTTATATTTGAACATATTCTTTTTTACAGTATTACCCACTTAGCGCTACGAATGTCCAGTTGCATTTTCTACAGACAGAGTGTTTCAAAACTGCTCAATCATAAGTATGGTTTAACTCTGTTAGCTGAATGCTCAGATCAGAAAGAAGTTTCACAGAATGCTTCTGTGTAGTTTATATTTGAATATATTCCTTTTTCCACTACTACGCTCTTAGCGCTCCAAATGTCCAGTTGCATTTTCTACAGAAAGAGTGTTCAGATCTGCTCAATCAAAAGTATGGTTTAACTCTGTTAGCTGAATGCACAGATCAGAAAGAAGTTTCACCGAATGATTCTGTGTAGTTTATATTTGAAGACATTCCTTTTTCCACTATTACCCTCTTAGCGCTCCGAATCTCCACTTGCATTTTCTACAGAAAGAGTGTTTCATAACTGCTCAATCAAAAATATGTTTTATCTCTGTTAACTGAATTTACAGATCAGAAATAAGTTTCACAGAATGCATCTGTGTAGTTTATATTTGAAGATATTCTTTTTCCTAATGTAGGCCTCTTAGCGCTTAGCATGTCCAATTGCAGTTTCTACAGAAAGAGTGTTTCAGAACGGCTCAATCAAAAGTAAGGTTCAACTCTGTTAGTTGAATGCACAGAACAGAAAGAATTTTCACAGAATGCTACTGTGTAGTTTATATTTGAATATATTCCTTTTTCCACTATTACCCTCTTAGCGCTCCGAATGTCCACTTGCATTTTCTACAGAAAGAGTGTTCAGAACTGCGCAATCAAAAGTATGGTTTAACTCTGTTAGCTTAATGAACATATCAGAAATAAGTTTCACACAATGCTTCTGTGTAGTTTTTATTTGAAGATATTATTTTTCCCAATAGAGGCCTCTTAGCGCTCACAATGTCCAATTGCAGTTTCTACAAAAAGAGTGTTTCAGAAAGGCTCAATCAAAAGTAAGGTTCAACTCTGTTAGTTGAATGCACAGAACAGAAAGAAGTTTCATACAATGCTTCTGTGTAGTTTATATTTGAACATATTCTTTTTTCCACTATTACCCACTTAGCGCTACGAATGTCCACTTGCATTTTCTACAGACAGAGTGTTTCAAAACTGCTCAATCAAAGTATGGTTTAACTCTGTTAGCTGAATGCTCAGATCAGAAAGAAGTTTCACAGAATGCTTCTGTGTAGTTTATATTTGAATATATTCCTTTTTCCACTACTACTCTCTTAGCGCTCCAAATGTCCAGTTGCATTTTCTACAGAAAGAGTGTTCAGATCTGCTCAATCAAAAGTATGGTTTAACTCTGTTAGCTGAATTCACAGATCAGAAAGAAGTTTCACAGAATGATTCTGTGTAGTTTATATTTGGAGACATTCCTTTTTCCACTATTACCCTCATAGCGCTCCGAATCTCCACTTGCATTTTCTACAGAAAGAGTGTTTCAGAACGGCTCAATCAAAACTAAGGTTCAACTCTTTTAGTTGAACAAACAGAACAGAAAGAAGTTTCACACAATTCTTCTGTGTAGTTTTTATTTGTAGACATTCTTTTTCCCAATATAGGCCTCTTAGCGCTCAGAATGTCCAATTGCAGTTTCTACAGAAAGAGTGTTTCAGAACGGCTCAATCAAAAGTAAGGTTCAACTCTGTTAGTTGAATGCACAGAACAGAAAGAAGTTTCATACAATGCTTCTGTGTAGTTTATATTTGAACATATTCTTTTTTCCACTATTACCCACTTAGCGCTACGAATGTCCAGTTGCATTTTCTACAGACAGAGTGTTTCAAAACTGCTCAATCAAAAGTATGGTTTAACTCTGTTAGCTGAATGCTCAGATCAGAAAGAAGTTTCACAGAATGCTTCTGTGTAGTTTATATTTGAATATATTCCTTTTTCCACTACTACGCTCTTAGCGCTCCAAATGTCCAGTTGCATTTTCTACAGAAAGAGTGTTCAGATCTGCTCAATCAAAAGTATGGTTTAACTCTGTTAGCTGAATGCACAGATCAGAAAGAAGTTTCACCGAATGATTCTGTGTAGTTTATATTTGAAGACATTCCTTTTTCCACTATTACCCTCTTAGCGCTCCGAATCTCCACTTGCATTTTCTACAAAAAGAGTGTTTCATAACTGCTCAATCAAAAATATGTTTTATCTCTGTTAACTGAATTTACAGATCAGAAATAAGTTTCACAGAATGCATCTGTGTAGTTTTTATTTGAAGATAGTCTTTTTCCCAATGTAGGCCTCTTAGCGCTTAGCATGTCCAATTGCAGTTTCTACAGAAAGAGTGTTTCAGAACGGCTCAATCAAAAGTAAGGTTCAACTCTGTTAGTTGAATGCACAGAACAGAAAGAATTTTCACAGAATCCTACTGTGTAGTTTATATTTGAATATATTCCTTTTTCCACTATTACCCTCTTAGCGCTCCGAATGTCCAATTGCATTTTCTACAGAAAGAGTGTTCAGAACTGCGCAATCAAAAGTATGGTTTAACTCTGTTAGCTTAATGAACATATCAGAAATAAGTTTCACACAATGCTTCTGTGTAGTTTTTATTTGAAGATATTATTTTTCCCAATAGAGGCCTCTTAGCGCTCAGAATGTCCAATTGCAGTTTCTACAGAAAGAGTGTTTCAGAAAGGCTCAATCAAAAGTAAGGTTCAACTGTGTTAGTTGAATGCACAGAACAGAAAGAAGTTTCATACAATGCTTCTGTGTAGTTTATATTTGAACATATTCTTTTTTCCACAATTACCCACTTAGCGCTACGAATGTCCAGTTGCATTTTCTACAGACAGAGTGTTTCAAAACTGCTCAATCAAAAGTATGGTTTAACTCTGTTAGCTGAATGCTCAGATCAGAAAGAAGTTTCACAGAATGCTTCTGTGTAGTTTATATTTGAATATATTACTTTTTCCACTACTACTCTCTTAGCGCTCCAAATGTCCAGTTGCATTTTCTACAGAAAGAGTGTTCAGATCTGCTCAATCAAAAGTATGGTTTAACTCTGTTAGCTGAATGCACAGATCAGAAAGAAGTTTCACAGAATGATTCTGTGTAGTTTATATTTGGAGACATTCCTTTTTCCACTATTACCCTCTTAGCGCTCTGCATCTCCACTTGCATTTTCTACAGAAAGAGTGTTTCAGAACGGCTCAATCAAAACTAAGGTTCAACTCTTTAGTTGAACAAACAGAACAGAAAGAAGTTTCACACAATTCCTCTGTGTAGTTTTTATTTGTAGACATTCTTTTTCCCAATATAGGCCTCTTAGCGCTCAGAATGTCCAATTGCAGTTTCTACAGAAAGAGTGTTTCAGAACGGCTCAATCAAAAGTAAGGTTCAACTCTGTTATTTGAATGCACAGAACAGAAAGAAGTTTCAAAAATGCTTCTGTGTTGTTTATATTTGAACATATTCTTTTTTCCACTATTACCCACTTAGCGCTACGAATGTCCAGTTGCATTTTCTACAGACAGAGTGTTTCAAAACTGCTCAATCAAAAGTATGGTTTAACTCTGTTAGCTGAATGCTCAGATCAGAAGGCGTTTCACAGAATGCTTCTGTGTAGTTTATATTTGAATATATTCCTATTTCCACTACTACGCTCTTAGCGCTCCAAATGTCCAGTTGCATTTTCTACAGAAAGAGTGTTCAGATCTGCTCAATCAAAAGTATGGTTTAACTCTGTTAGCTGAATGCACAGATCAGAAAGAAGTTTCACCTTATGATTCTGTGTAGTTTATATTTGAAGACATTCCTTTTTCCACTATTACCCTCTTAGCGCTCCGAATCTCCACTTGCATTTTCTACAAAAAGAGTGTTTCATAACTGCTCAATCAAAAATATGTTTTATCTCTGTTAACTGAATTTACAGATCAGAAATAAGTTTCACAGAATGCATCTGTGTAGTTTTTATTTGAAGATATTCTTTTTCCCAATGTAGGCCTCTTAGCACTTAGCATGTCCAATTGCAGTTTCTACAGAAAGAGTGTTTCAGAACGGCTTAATCAAAAGTAAGGTTCAACTCTGTTAGTTGAATGCACAGAACAGAAAGTATTTTCACAGAATGCTACTGTGTAGTTTATATTTGAATATATTCCTTTTTCCACTATTACCCTCTTAGCGCTCCGAATGTCCACTTGCATTTTCTACAGAAAGAATGTTCAGAACTGCGCAATCAAAAGTATGGTTTAACTCTGTTAGCTTAATGAACATGTCAGAAATAAGTTTCACACAATGCTTCTGTGTAGTTTTTATTTGAAGTTATTATTTTACCCAATATAGGCCTCTTAGCGCTCAGAATGTCCAATTGCAGTTTCTACAGAAAGAGTGTTTCAGAAAGGCTCAATCAAAAGTAAGGTTCAACTCTGTTAGTTGAATGCACAGAACAGAAAGAAGTTTCATACAGTGCTTCTGTGTAGTTTATATTTGAACATATTCTTTTTTCCACTATTACCCACGTAGCGCTACGAATGTCCAGTTGCATTTTCTACAGACAGAGTGTTTCAAAACTGCTCAATCAAAAGTATGGTTTAACTCTGTTAGCTGAATGCTCAGATCAGAAAGAAGTTTCACAGAATGCTTCTGTGTAGTTTATATTTGAATATATTCCTTTTTCCACTACTACGCTCTTAGCGCTCCAAATGTCCAGTTGCATTTTCTACAGAGTGTTCAGATCTGCTCAATCAAAAGTATGGTTTAACTCTGTTAGCTGAATGCACAGATCAGAAAGAAGTTTCACCGAATGATTCTGTGCAGTTTATATTTGAAGACATTCCTTTTTCCACTATTACCATCTTAGCGCTCCGAATCTCCACTTGCATTTTCTACAAAAAGAGTGTTTCATAACTGCTCAATCAAAAATATGTTTTATCTCTGTTAACTGAATTTACAGATCAGAAATAAGTTTCACAGAATGCATCTGTGTAGTTTTTATTTGAAGATATTCTTTTTCCCAATGTAGACCTCTTAGCGCTTAGCATGTCCAATTGCAGTTTCTACAGAAAGAGTGTTTCAGAACGGCTCAATCAAAAGTAAGGTTCAACTCTGTTAGTTGAATGCACAGAACAGAAAGAATTTTCACAGAATGCTACTGTGTAGTTTATATTTGAATATATTCCTTTTTCCACTATTACCCTCTTAGCGCTCAAAAAGTCCACTTGCATTATCTACAGAAAGAGTGTTCAGAACTGCGCAATCAAAAGTATGGTTTAACTCTGTTAGCTTAATGAACATATCAGAAATAAGTTTCACACAATGCTTCTGTGTAGTTTTTATTTGAAGATATTATTTTTCCCAATATAGGCCTCTTAGCGCTCAGAATGTCCAATTGCAGTTCCTACAGAAAGAGTGTTTCAGAAAGGCTCAATCAAAAGTAAGGTTCAACTCTGTTAGTTGAATGCACAGAACAGAAAGAAGTTTCACACAATGCTTCTGTGTAGTTTATATTTGAACATATTCTTTTTTACAGTATTACCCACTTAGCGCTACGAATGTCCAGTTGCATTTTCTACAGACAGAGTGTTTCAAAACTGCTCAATCATAAGTATGGTTTAACTCTGTTAGCTGAATGCTCAGATCAGAAAGAAGTTTCACAGAATGCTTCTGTGTAGTTTATATTTGAATATTTTCCTTTTTCCACTACTACGCTCTTAGCGCTCCAAATGTCCAGTTGCATTTTCTACAGAAAGAGTGTTCAGATCTGCTCAATCAAAAGTATGGTTTAACTCTGTTAGCTGAATGCACAGATCAGAAAGAAATTTCACCGAATGATTCTGTGTAGTTTATATTTGAAGACATTCCTTTTTCCACTATTACCCTCTTAGCGCTCCGAATCTCCACTTGCATTTTCTACAGAAAGAGTGTTTCATAACTGCTCAATCAAAAATATGTTTTATCTCTGTTAACTGAATTTACAGATCAGAAATAAGTTTCACAGAATGCATCTGTGTAGCTTATATTTGAAGATATTCTTTTTCCTAATGTAGGCCTCTTAGCGCTTAGCATGTCCAATTGCAGTTTCTACAGAAAGAGTGTTTCAGAACGGCTCAATCAAAAGTAAGGTTCAACTCTGTTAGTTGAATGCACAGAACAGAAAGAATTTTCACAGAATGCTACTGTGTAGTTTATATTTGAATATATTCCTTTTTCCACTATTACCCTCTTAGCGCTCCGAATGTCCACTTGCATTTTCTACAGAAAGAGTGTTCAGAACTGCGCAATCAAAAGTATGGTTTAACTCTGTTAGCTTAATGAACATATCAGAAATAAGTTTCACACAATGCTTCTGTGTAGTTTTTATTTGAAGATATTATTTTTCCCAATAGAGGCCTCTTAGCGCTCAGAATGTCCAATTGCAGTTTCTACAGAAAGAGTGTTTCAGAAAGGCTCAATCAAAAGTAAGGTTCAACTGTGTTAGTTGAATGCACAGAACAGAAAGAAGTTTCATACAATGCTTCTGTGTAGTTTATATTTGAACATATTCTTTTTTCCACAATTACCCACTTAGCGCTACGAATGTCCAGTTGCATTTTCTACAGACAGAGTGTTTCAAAACTGCTCAATCAAAAGTATGGTTTAACTCTGTTAGCTGAATGCTCAGATCAGAAAGAAGTTTCACAGAATGCTTCTGTGTAGTTTATATTTGAATATATTCCTTTTTCCACTACTACTCTCTTAGCGCTCCAAATGTCCAGTTGCATTTTCTACAGAAAGAGTGTTCAGATCTGCTCAATCAAAAGTATGGTTTAACTCTGTTAGCTGAATGCACAGATCAGAAAGAAGTTTCACAGAATGATTCTGTGTAGTTTATATTTGGAGACATTCCTTTTTCCACTATTACCCTCTTAGCGCTCTGCATCTCCACTTGCATTTTCTACAGAAAGAGTGTTTCAGAACGGTTCAATCAAAACTAAGGTTCAACTCTTTTAGTTGAACAAACAGAACAGAAAGAAGTTTCACACAATTCCTCTGTGTAGTTTTTATTTGTAGACATTCTTTTTCCCAATATAGGCCTCTTAGCGCTCAGAATGTCCAATTGCAGTTTCTACAGAAAGAGTGTTTCAGAACGGCTCAATCAAAAGTAAGGTTCAACTCTGTTATTTGAATGCACAGAACAGAAAGAAGTTTCATACAATGCTTCTGTGTAGTTTATATTTGAACATATTCTTTTTTCCACTATTACCCACTTAGCGCTACGAATGTCCAGTTGCATTTTCTACAGACAGAGTGTTTCAAAACTGCTCAATCAAAAGTATGGTTTAACTCTGTTAGCTGAATGCTCAGATCAGAAAGACGTTTCACAGAATGCTTCTGTGTAGTTTATATTTGAATATATTCCTATTTCCACTACTACGCTCTTAGCGCTCCAAATGTCCAGTTGCATTTTCTACAGAAAGAGTGTTCAGATCTGCTCAATCAAAAGTATGGTTTAACTCTGTTAGCTGAATGCACAGATCAGAAAGAAGTTTCACCTTATGATTCTGTGTAGTTTATATTTGAAGACATTCCTTTTTCCACTATTACCCTCTTAGCGCTCCGAATCTCCACTTGCATTTTCTACAAAAAGAGTGTTTCATAACTGCTCAATCAAAAATATGTTTTATCTCTGTTAACTGAATTTACAGATCAGAAATAAGTTTCACAGAATGCATCTGTGTAGTTTTTATTTGAAGATATTCTTTTTCCCAATGTAGGCCTCTTAGCACTTAGCATGTCCAATTGCAGTTTCTACAGAAAGAGTGTTTCAGAACGGCTTAATCAAAAGTAAGGTTCAACTCTGTTAGTTGAATGCACAGAACAGAAAGTATTTTCACAGAATGCTACTGTGTAGTTTATATTTGAATATATTCCTTTTTCCACTATTACCCTCTTAGCGCTCCGAATGTCCACTTGCATTTTCTACAGAAAGAATGTTCAGAACTGCGCAATCAAAAGTATGGTTTAACTCTGTTAGCTTAATGAACATGTCAGAAATAAGTTTCACACAATGCTTCTGTGTAGTTTTTATTTGAAGTTATTATTTTACCCAATATAGGCCTCTTAGCGCTCAGAATGTCCAATTGCAGTTTCTACAGAAAGAGTGTTTCAGAAAGGCTCAATCAAAAGTAAGGTTCAACTCTGTTAGTTGAATGCACAGAACAGAAAGAAGTTTCATACAGTGCTTCTGTGTAGTTTATATTTGAACATATTCTTTTTTCCACTATTACCCACTTAGCGCTACGAATGTCCAGTTGCATTTTCTACAGACAGAGTGTTTCAAAACTGCTCAATCAAAAGTATGGTTTAACTCTGTTAGCTGAATGCTCAGATCAGAAAGAAGTTTCACAGAATGCTTCTGTGTAGTTTATATTTGAATATATTCCTTTTTCCACTACTACGCTCTTAGCGCTCCAAATGTCCAGTTGCATTTTCTACAGAGTGTTCAGATCTGCTCAATCAAAAGTATGGTTTAACTCTGTTAGCTGAATGCACAGATCAGAAAGAAGTTTCACCGAATGATTCTGTGTAGTTTATATTTGAAGACATTCCTTTTTCCACTATTACCATCTTAGCGCTCCGAATCTCCACTTGCATTTTCTACAAAAAGAGTGTTTCATAACTGCTCAATCAAAAATATGTTTTATCTCTGTTAACTGAATTTACAGATCAGAAATAAGTTTCACAGAATGCATCTGTGTAGTTTTTATTTGAAGATATTCTTTTTCCCAATGTAGACCTCTTAGCGCTTAGCATGTCCAATTGCAGTTTCTACAGAAAGAGTGTTTCAGAACGGCTCAATCAAAAGTAAGGTTCAACTCTGTTAGTTGAATGCACAGAACAGAAAGAATTTTCACAGAATGCTACTGTGTAGTTTATATTTGAATATATTCCTTTTTCCACTATTACCCTCTTAGCGCTCAAAAAGTCCACTTGCATTATCTACAGAAAGAGTGTTCAGAACTGCGCAATCAAAAGTATGGTTTAACTCTGTTAGCTTAATGAACATATCAGAAATAAGTTTCACACAATGCTTCTGTGTAGTTTTTATTTGAAGATATTATTTTTCCCAATATAGGCCTCTTAGCGCTCAGAATGTCCAATTGCAGTTCCTACAGAAAGAGTGTTTCAGAAAGGCTCAATCAAAAGTAAGGTTCAACTCTGTTAGTTGAATGCACAGAACAGAAAGAAGTTTCACACAATGCTTCGGGGTAGTTTATATTTGAACATATTCTTTTTTACAGTATTACCCACTTAGCGCTACGAATGTCCAGTTGCATTTTCTACAGACAGAGTGTTTCAAAACTGCTCAATCATAAGTATGGTTTAACTCTGTTAGCTGAATGCTCAGATCAGAAAGAAGTTTCACAGAATGCTTCTGTGTAGTTTATATTTGAATATTTTCCTTTTTCCACTACTACGCTCTTAGCGCTCCAAATGTCCAGTTGCATTTTCTACAGAAAGAGTGTTCAGATCTGCTCAATCAAAAGTATGGTTTAACTCTGTTAGCTGAATGCACAGATCAGAAAGAAATTTCACCGAATGATTCTGTGTAGTTTATATTTGAAGACATTCCTTTTTCCACTATTACCCTCTTAGCGCTCCGAATCTCCACTTGCATTTTCTACAGAAAGAGTGTTTCATAACTGCTCAATCAAAAATATGTTTTATCTCTGTTAACTGAATTTACAGATCAGAAATAAGTTTCACAGAATGCATCTGTGTAGCTTATATTTGAAGATATTCTTTTTCCTAATGTAGGCCTCTTAGCGCTTAGCATGTCCAATTGCAGTTTCTACAGAAAGAGTGTTTCAGAACGGCTCAATCAAAAGTAAGGTTCAACTCTGTTAGTTGAATGCACAGAACAGAAAGAATTTTCACAGAATGCTACTGTGTAGTTTATATTTGAATATATTCCTTTTTCCACTATTACCCTCTTAGCGCTCCGAATGTCCACTTGCATTTTCTACAGAAAGAGTGTTCAGAACTGCGCAATAAAAAGTATGGTTTAACTCTGTTAGCTTAATGAACATATCAGAAATAAGTTTCACACAATGCTTCTGTGTAGTTTTTATTTGAAGATATTATTTTTCCCAATAGAGGCCTCTTAGCGCTCACAATGTCCAATTGCAGTTTCTACAAAAAGAGTGTTTCAGAAAGGCTCAATCAAAAGTAAGGTTCAACTCTGTTAGTTGAATGCACAGAACAGAAAGTAGTTTCATACAATGCTTCTGTGTAGTTTATATTTGAACATATTCTTTTTTCCACTATTACCCACTTAGCGCTACGAATGTCCACTTGCATTTTCTACAGACAGAGTGTTTCAAAACTGCTCAATCAAAAGTATGGTTTAACTCTGTTAGCTGAATGCTCAGATCAGAAAGAAGTTTCACAGAATGCTTCTGTGTAGTTTATATTTGAATATATTCCTTTTTCCACTACTACTCTCTTAGCGCTCTAAATGTCCAGTTGCATTTTCTACAGAAAGAGTGTTCAGATCTGCTCAATCAAAAGTATGGTTTAACTCTGTTAGCTGAATGCACAGATCAGAAAGAAGTTTCACCGAATGATTCTGTGCAGTTTATATTTGAAGACATTCCTTTTTCCACTATTACCCTCTTAGCGCTCCGAATCTCCACTTGCATTTTCTACAGAAAGAGTGTTTCAGAACGGCTCAATCAAAACTAAGGTTCAACTCTTTTAGTTGAACAAACAGAACAGAAAGAAGTTTCACACAATTCTTCTGTGTAGTTTTTATTTGTAGACATTCTTTTTCCCAATATAGGCCTCTTAGCGCTCAGAATGTCCAATTGCAGTTTCTACAGAAAGAGTGTTTCAGAACGGCTCAATCAAAAGTAAGGTTCAACTCTGTTAGTTGAATGCACAGAACAGAAAGAAGTTTCATACAATGCTTCTGTGTAGTTTATATTTGAACATATTCTTTTTTCCACTATTACCCACTTAGCGCTACGAATGTCCAGTTGCATTTTCTACAGACAGAGTGTTTCAAAACTGCTCAATCAAAAGTATGGTTTAACTCTGTTAGCTGAATGCTCAGATCAGAAAGAAGTTTCACAGAATGCTTCTGTTTAGTTTATATTTGAATATATTCCTTTTTCCACTACTACGCTCTTAGCGCTCCAAAAGTCCAGTTGCATTTTCTACAGAAAGAGTGTTCAGATCTGCTCAATCAAAAGAATGGTTTAACTCTGTTAGCTGAATGCACAGATCAGAAAGAAGTTTCACCGAATGATTCTGTGTAGTTTATATTTGAAGACATTCCTTTTTCCACTATTACCCTCTTAGCGCTCCGAATCTCCACTTGCATTTTCTACAAAAAGAGTGTTTCATAACTGCTCAATCAAAAATATGTTTTATCTCTGTTAACTGAATTTACAGATCAGAAATAAGTTTCACAGAATGCATCTGTGTAGTTTTTATTTGAAGATATCCTTTTTCCCAATGTAGACCTCTTAGCGCTTAGCATGTCCAATTGCAGTTTCTACAGAAAGAGTGTTTCAGAACGGCTCAATCAAAAGTAAGGTTCAACTCTGTTAGTTGAATGCACAGAACAGAAAGGATTTTCACAGAATGCTACTGTGTAGTTTATATTTGAATATATTCCTTTTTCCACTATTACCCTCTTAGCGCTCAAAAAGTCCACTTGCATTATCTACAGAAAGAGTGTTCAGAACTGCGCAATAAAAAGTATGGTTTAACTCTGTTAGCTTAATGAACATATCAGAAATAAGTTTCACACAATGCTTCTGTGTAGTTTTTATTTGAAGATATTATTTTTCCCAATATAGGCCTCTTAGCGCTCAGAATGTCCAATTGCAGTTTCTACAGAAAGAGTGTTTCAGAAAGGCTCAATCAAAAGTAAGGTTCAACTCTGTTAGTTGAATGCACAGAACAGAAAGAAGTTTCATACAATGCTTCTGTGTAGTTTATATTTGAACATATTCTTTTTTACAGTATTACCCACTTAGCGCTACGAATGTCCATTTGCATTTTCTACAGACAGAGTGTTTCAAAACTGCTCAATCATAAGTATGGTTTAACTCTGTTAGCTTTATGCTCAGATCAGAAAGAAGTTTCACAGAATGCTTCTGTGTATTTTATATTTGAATATATTCCTTTTTCCACTACTACGCTCTTAGCGCTCCAAATGTCCAGTTGCATTTTCTACAGAAAGAGTGTTCAGATCTGCTCAATCAAAAGTATGGTTTAACTCTGTTAGCTGAATGCACAGATCAGAAAGAAGTTTCACCGAATGATTCTGTGTAGTTTATATTTGAAGACATTCCTTTTTCCACTATTATCCTCTTAGCGCTCCGAATCTCCACTTGCATTTTCTACAGAAAGAGTGTTTCATAACTGCTCAATCAAAAATATGTTTTATCTCTGTTAACTGAATTTACAGATCAGAAATAAGTTTCACAGAATGCATCTGTGTAGTTTATATTTGAAGATATTTTTTTCCTAATGTAGGCCTCTTAGCGCTTAGCATGTCCAATTGCAGTTTCTACAGAAAGAGTGTTTCAGAACGGCTCAATCAAAAATAAGGTTCAATTCTGTTAGTTGAATGCACAGAACAGAAAGAATTTTCACAGAATGCTACTGTGTAGTTTATATTTGAATATATTCCTTTTTCCACTATTACCCTCTTAGCGCTCGGAATGTCCACTTGCATTTTCTACAGAAAGAGTGTTCAGAACTGCGCAATCAAAAGTATGGTTTAACTCTGTTAGCTTAATGAACATATCAGAAATAAGTTTCACACAATGCTTCTGTGTAGTTTTTATTTGAAGATATTATTTTTCCCAATAGAGGCCTCTTAGCGCTCACAATGTCCAATTGCAGTTTCTACAAAAAGAGTGTTTCAGAAAGGCTCAATCAAAAGTAACGTTCAACTCTGTTAGTTGAATGCACAGAACAGAAAGAAGTTTCATACAATGCTTCTGTGTAGTTTATATTTGAACATATTCTTTTTTCCACTATTACCCACTTAGCGCTACGAAGGTCCACTTGCATTTTCTACAGACAGAGTGTTTCAAAACTGCTCAATCAAAAGTATGGTTTAACTCTGTTAGCTGAATGCTCAGATCAGAAAGAAGTTTCACAGAATGCTTCTGTGTAGTTTATATTTGAATATATTCCTTTTTCCACTACTACTCTCTTAGCGCTCCAAATGTCCAGTTGCATTTTCTACAGAAAGAGTGTTCAGATCTGCTCAATCAAAAGTATGGTTTAACTCTGTTAGCTGAATGCACAGATCAGAAAGAAGTTTCACAGAATGATTCTGTGTAGTTTATATTTGGAGACATTCCTTTTTCCACTATTACCCTCTTAGCGCTCCGAATCTCCACTTGCATTTTCTACAGAAAGAGTGTTTCAGAACGGCTCAATCAAAACTAAGGTTCAACTCTTTTAGTTGAACAAACAGAACAGAAAGAAGTTTCACACAATTCTTCTGTGTAGTTTTTATTTGTAGACATTCTTTTTCCCAATATAGGCCTCTTAGCGCTCAGAATGTCCAATTGCAGTTTCTACAGAAAGAGTGTTTCAGAAAGGCTCAATCAAAAGTAAGGTTCAACTCTGTTAGTTGAATGCACAGAACAGAAAGAAGTTTCATACAATGCTTCTGTGTAGTTTATATTTGAACATATTCTTTTTTACAGTATTACCCACTTAGCGCTACGAATGTCCAGTTGCATTTTCTACAGACAGAGTGTTTCAAAACTGCTCAATCATAAGTATGGTTTAACTCTGTTAGCTGAATGCTCAGATCAGAAAGAAGTTTCACAGAATGCTTCTGTGTAGTTTATATTTGAATATATTCCTTTTTCCACTACTACGCTCTTAGCGCTCCAAATGTCCAGTTGCATTTTCTACAGAAAGAGTGTTCAGATCTGCTCAATCAAAAGTATGGTTTAACTCTGTTAGCTGAATGCACAGATCAGAAAGAAGTTTCACCGAATGATTCTGTGTAGTTTATATTTGAAGACATTCCTTTTTCCACTATTACCCTCTTAGCGCTCCGAATCTCCACTTGCATTTTCTACAGAAAGAGTGTTTCATAACTGCTCAATCAAAAATATGTTTTATCTCTGTTAACTGAATTTACAGATCAGAAATAAGTTTCACAGAATGCATCTGTGTAGTTTATATTTGAAGATATTCTTTTTCCTAATGTAGGCCTCTTAGCGCTTAGCATGTCCAATTGCAGTTTCTACAGAAAGAGTGTTTCAGAACGGCTCAATCAAAAGTAAGGTTCAACTCTGTTAGTTGAATGCAGAGAACAGAAAGAATTTTCACAGAATGCTACTGTGTAGTTCATATTTGAATATATTCCTTTTTCCACTATTACCCTCTTAGCGCTCCGAATGTCCACTTGCATTTTCTACAGAAAGAGTGTTCAGAACTGCGCAATCAAAAGTATGGTTTAACTCTGTTAGCTTAATGAACATATCAGAAATAAGTTTCACACAATGCTTCTGTGTAGTTTTTATTTGAAGATATTATTTTTCCCAATAGAGGCCTCTTAGCGCTCACAATGTCCAATTGCAGTTTCTACAAAAAGAGTGTTTCAGAAAGGCTCAATCAAAAGTAAGGTTCAACTCTGTTAGTTGAATGCACAGAACAGAAAGTAGTTTCATACAATGCTTCTGTGTAGTTTATATTTGAACATATTCTTTTTTCCACTATTACCCACTTAGCGCTACGAATGTCCACTTGCATTTTCTACAGACAGAGTGTTTCAAAACTGCTCAATCAAAAGTATGGTTTAACTCTGTTAGCTGAATGCTCAGATCAGAAAGAATTTCACAGAATGCTTCTGTGTAGTTTATATTTGAATATATTCCTTTTTCCACTACTACTCTCTTAGCGCTCCAAATGTCCAGTTGCATTTTCTACAGAAAGAGTGTTCAGATCTGCTCAATCAAAAGTATGGTTTAACTCTGTTAGCTGAATGCACAGATCAGAAAGAAGTTTCACAGAATGATTCTGTGTAGTTTATATTTGGAGACATTCCTTTTTCCACTATTACCCTCTTAGCGCTCCGAATCTCCACTTGCATTTTCTACAGAAAGAGTGTTTCAGAACGGCTCAATCAAAACTAAGGTTCAACTCTTTTAGTTGAACAAACAGAACAGAAAGAAGTTTCACACAATTCTTCTGTGTAGTTTTTATTTGTAGACATTCTTTTTCCCAATATAGGCCTCTTAGCGCTCAGAATGTCCAATTGCAGTTTCTACAGAAAGAGTGTTTCAGAACGGCTCAATCAAAAGTAAGGTTCAACTCTGTTAGTTGAATGCAAAGAACAGAACGAAGTTTCATACAATGCTTCTGTGTAGTTTATATTTGAACATATTCTTTATTCCACTATTACCCACTTAGCGCTACGAATGTCCAGTTGCATTTTCTACAGACAGAGTGTTTCAAAACTGCTCAATCAAAAGTACGGTTTAACTCTGTTAGCTGAATGCTCAGATCAGAAAGAAGTTTCACAGAATGCTTCTGTGTAGTTTATATTTGAATATATTCCTTTTTCCACTACTACGCTCTTAGCGCTCCAAATGTCCAGTTGCATTTTCTACAGAAAGAGTGTTCAGATCTGCTCAATCAAAAGAATGGTTTAACTCTGTTAGCTGAATGCACAGATCAGAAAGAAGTTTCACCGAATGATTCTGTGTAGTTTATATTTGAAGACATTCCTTTTTCCACTATTACCCTCTTAGCGCTCCGAATCTCCACTTGCATTTTCTACAAAAAGAGTGTTTCATAACTGCTCAATCAAAAATATGTTTTATCTCTGTTAACTGAATTTACAGATCAGAAATAAGTTTCACAGAATGCATCTGTGTAGTTTTTATTTGAAGATATTCTTTTTCCCAATGTAGACCTCTTAGCGCTTAGCATGTCCAATTGCAGTTTCTACAGAAAGAGTGTTTCAGAACGGCTCAATCAAAAGTAAGGTTCAACTCTGTTAGTTGAATGCACAGAACAGAAAGAATTTTCACAGAATGCTACTGTGTAGTTTATATTTGAATATATTCCTTTTTCCACTATTACCCTCTTAGCGCTCAAAAAGTCCACTTGCATTATCTACAGAAAGAGTGTTCAGAACTGCGCAATCAAAAGTATGGTTTAACTCTGTTAGCTTAATGAACATATCAGAAATAAGTTTCACACAATGCTTCTGTGTAGTTTTTATTTGAAGATATTATTTTTCCCAATATAGGCCTCTTAGCGCTCAGAATGTCCAATTGCAGTTTCTACAGAAAGAGTGTTTCAGAAAGGCTCAATCAAAAGTAAGGTTCAACTCTGTTAGTTGAATGCACAGAACAGAAAGAAGTTTCATACAATGCTTCTGTGTAGTTTATATTTGAACATATTCTTTTTTACAGTATTACCCACTTAGCGCTACGAATGTCCAGTTGCATTTTCTACAGACAGAGTGTTTCAAAACTGCTCAATCATAAGTATGGTTTAACTCTGTTAGCTGAATGCTCAGATCAGAATGAAGTTTCACAGAATGCTTCTGTGTAGTTTATATTTGAATATATTCCTTTTTCCACTACTACGCTCTTAGCGCTCCAAATGTCCAGTTGCATTTTCTACAGAAAGAGTGTTCAGATCTGCTCAATCAAAAGTATGGTTTAACTCTGTTAGCTGAATGCACAGATCAGAAAGAAGTTTCACCGAATGATTCTGTGTAGTTTATATTTGAAGACATTCCTTTTTCCACTATTACCTTCTTAGCGCTCCGAATCTCCACTTGCATTTTCTACAGAAAGAGTGTTTCATAACTGCTCAATCAAAAATATGTTTTATCTCTGTTAACTGAATTTACAGATCAGAAATAAGTTTCACAGAATGCATCTGTGTAGTTTATATTTGAAGATATTCTTTTTCCTAATGTAGGCCTCTTAGCGCTTAGCATGTCCAATTGCAGTTTCTACAGAAAGAGTGTTTCAGAACGGCTCAATCAAAAGTAAGGTTCAACTCTGTTAGTTGAATGCAGAGAACAGAAAGAATTTTCACAGAATGCTACTGTGTAGTTTATATTTGAATATATTCCTTTTTCCACTATTACCCTCTTAGCGCTCAGAATGTCCACTTGCATTTTCTACAGAAAGAGTGTTCAGAACTGCGCAATCAAAAGTATGGTTTAACTCTGTTAGCTTAATGAACATATCAGAAATAAGTTTCACACAATGCTTCTGTGTAGTTTTTATTTGAAGATATTATTTTTCCCAATAGAGGCCTCTTAGCGCTCAGAATGTCCAATTGCAGTTTCTACAAAAAGAGTGTTTCAGAAAGGCTCAATCAAAAGTAAGGTTCAACTCTGTTAGTTGAATGCACAGAACAGAAAGAAGTTTCATACAATGCTTCTGTGTAGTTTATATTTGAACATATTCTTTTTTCCACTATTACCCACTTAGCGCTACGAATGTCCACTTGCATTTTCTACAGACAGAGTGTTTCAAAACTGCTCAATCAAAAGTATGGTTTAACTCTGTTAGCTGAATGCTCAGATCAGAAAGAATTTCACAGAATGCTTCTGTGTAGTTTATATTTGAATATATTCCTTTTTCCACTACTACTCTCTTAGCGCTCCAAATGTCCAGTTGCATTTTCTACAGAAAGAGTGTTCAGATCTGCTCAATCAAAAGTATGGTTTAACTCTGTTAGCTGAATGCACAGATCAGAAAGAAGTTTCACAGAATGATTCTGTGTAGTTTATATTTGGAGACATTCCTTTTTCCACTATTACCCTCTTAGCGCTCCGAATCTCCACTTGCATTTTCTACAGAAAGTGTGTTTCAGAACGGCTCAATCAAAACTAAGGTTCAACTCTTTTAGTTGAACAAACAGAACAGAAAGAAGTTTCACACAATTCTTCTGTGTAGTTTTTATTTGTAGACATTCTTTTTCCCAATATAGGCCTCTTAGCGCTCAGAATGTCCAATTGCAGTTTCTACAGAAAGAGTGTTTCAGAACGGCTCAATCAAAAGTAAGGTTCAACTCTGTTAGTTGAATGCACAGAACAGAAAGAAGTTTCATACAATGCTTCTGTGTAGTTTATATTTGAACATATTCTTTATTCCACTATTACCCACTTAGCGCTACGAATGTCCAGTTGCATTTTCTACAGACAGAGTGTTTCAAAACTGCTCAATCAAAAGTACGGTTTAACTCTGTTAGCTGAATGCTCAGATCAGAAAGAAGTTTCACAGAATGCTTCTGTGTAGTTTATATTTGAATATATTCCTTTTTCCACTACTACGCTCTTAGCGCTCCAAATGTCCAGTTGCATTTTCTACAGAAAGAGTGTTCAGATCTGCTCAATCAAAAGAATGGTTTAACTCTGTTAGCTGAATGCACAGATCAGAAAGAAGTTTCACCGAATGATTCTGTGTAGTTTATATTTGAAGACATTCCTTTTTCCACTATTACCCTCTTAGCGCTCCGAATCTCCACTTGCATTTTCTACAAAAAGAGTGTTTCATAACTGCTCAATCAAAAATATGTTTTATCTCTGTTAACTGAATTTACAGATCAGAAATAAGTTTCACAGAATGCATCTGTGTAGTTTTTATTTGAAGATATTATTTTTCCCAATATAGGCCTCTTAGCGCTCAGAATGTCCAATTGCAGTTTCTACAGAAAGAGTGTTTCAGAAAGGCTCAATCAAAAGTAAGGTTCAACTCTGTTAGTTGAATGCACAGAACAGAAAGAAGTTTCATACAATGCTTCTGTGTAGTTTATATTTGAACATATTCTTTTTTACAGTATTACCCACTTAGCGCTACGAATGTCCAGTTGCATTTTCTACAGACAGAGTGTTTCAAAACTGCTCAATCATAAGTATGGTTTAACTCTGTTAGCTGAATGCTCAGATCAGAAAGAAGTTTCACAGAATGCTTCTGTGTAGTTTATATTTGAATATATTCCTTTTTCCACTACTACGCTCTTAGCGCTCCAAATGTCCAGTTGCATTTTCTACAGAAAGAGTGTTCAGATCTGCTCAATCAAAAGTATGGTTTAACTCTGTTAGCTGAATGCACAGATCAGAAAGAAGTTTCACCGAATGATTCTGTGTAGTTTATATTTGAAGACATTCCTTTTTCCACTATTACCCTCTTAGCGCTCCGAATCTCCACTTGCATTTTCTACAGAAAGAGTGTTTCATAACTGCTCAATCAAAAATATGTTTTATCTCTGTTAACTGAATTTACAGATCAGAAATAAGTTTCACAGAATGCATCTGTGTAGTTTATATTTGAAGATATTCTTTTTCCTAATGTAGGCCTCTTAGCGCTTAGCATGTCCAATTGCAGTTTCTACAGAAAGAGTGTTTCAGAACGGCTCAATCAAAAGTAAGGTTCAACTCTGTTAGTTGAATGCAGAGAACAGAAAGAATTTTCACAGAATGCTACTGTGTAGTTTATATTTGAATATATTCCTTTTTCCACTATTACCCTCTTAGCGCTCCGAATGTCCACTTGCATTTTCTACAGAAAGAGTGTTCAGAACTGCGCAATCAAAAGTATGGTTTAACTCTGTTAGCTTAATGAACATATCAGAAATAAGTTTCACACAATGCTTCTGTGTAGTTTTTATTTGAAGATATTATTTTTCCCAATAGAGGCCTCTTAGCACTCAGAATGTCCAATTGCAGTTTCTACAAAAAGAGTGTTTCAGAAAGGCTCAATCAAAAGTAAGGTTCAACTCTGTTAGTTGAATGCACAGAACAGAAAGAAGTTTCATACAATGCTTCTGTGTAGTTTATATTTGAACATATTCTTTTTTCCACTATTACCCACTTAGCGCTACGAATGTCCACTTGCATTTTCTACAGACAGAGTGTTTCAAAACTGCTCAATCAAAAGTATGGTTTAACTCTGTTAGCTGAATGCTCAGATCAGAAAGAATTTCACAGAATGCTTCTGTGTAGTTTATATTTGAATATATTCCTTTTTCCACTACTACTCTCTTAGCGCTCCAAATGTCCAGTTGAATTTTCTACAGAAAGAGTGTTCAGATCTGCTCAATCAAAAGTATGGTTTAACTCTGTTAGCTGAATGCACAGATCAGAAAGAAGTTTCACAGAATGATTCTGTGTAGTTTATATTTGGAGACATTCCTTTTTCCACTATTACCCTCTTAGCGCTCCGAATCTCCACTTGCATTTTCTACAGAAAGAGTGTTTCAGAACGGCTCAATCAAAACTAAGGTTCAACTCTTTTAGTTGAACAAACAGAACAGAAAGAAGTTTCACACAATTCTTCTGTGTAGTTTTTATTTGTAGACATTCTTTTTCCCAATATAGGCCTCTTAGCGCTCAGAATGTCCAATTGCAGTTTCTACAGAAAGAGTGTTTCAGAACGGCTCAATCAAAAGTAAGGTTCAACTCTGTTAGTTGAATGCAAAGAACAGAAAGAAGTTTCATACAATGCTTCTGTGTAGTTTATATTTGAACATATTCTTTATTCCACTATTACCCACTTAGCGCTACGAATGTCCAGTTGCATTTTCTACAGACAGAGTGTTTCAAAACTGCTCAATCAAAAGTACGGTTTAACTCTGTTAGCTGAATGCTCAGATCAGAAAGAAGTTTCACAGAATGCTTCTGTGTAGTTTATATTTGAATATATTCCTTTTTCCACTACTACGCTCTTAGCGCTCCAAATGTCCAGTTGCATTTTCTACAGAAAGAGTGTTCAGATCTGCTCAATCAAAAGAATGGTTTAACTCTGTTAGCTGAATGCACAGATCAGAAAGAAGTTTCACCGAATGATTCTGTGTAGTTTATATTTGAAGACATTCCTTTTTCCACTATTACCCTCTTAGCGCTCCGAATCTCCACTTGCATTTTCTACAAAAAGAGTGTTTCATAACTGCTCAATCAAAAATATGTTTTATCTCTGTTAACTGAATTTACAGATCAGAAATAAGTTTCACAGAATGCATCTGTGTAGTTTTTATTTGAAGATATTCTTTTTCCCAATGTAGACCTCTTAGCGCTTAGCATGTCCAATTGCAGTTTCTACAGAAAGAGTGTTTCAGAACGGCTCAATCAAAAGTAAGGTTCAACTCTGTTAGTTGAATGCACAGAACAGAAAGAATTTTCACAGAATGCTACTGTGTAGTTTATATTTGAATATATTCCTTTTTCCACTATTACCCTCTTAGCGCTCAAAAAGTCCACTTGCATTATCTACAGAAAGAGTGTTCAGAACTGCGCAATCAAAAGTATGGTTTAACTCTGTTAGCTTAATGAACATATCAGAAATAAGTTTCACACAATGCTTCTGTGTAGTTTTTATTTGAAGATATTATTTTTCCCAATATAGGCCTCTTAGCGCTCAGAATGTCCAATTGCAGTTTCTACAGAAAGAGTGTTTCAGAAAGGCTCAATCAAAAGTAAGGTTCAACTCTGTTAGTTGAATGCACAGAACAGAAAGAAGTTTCATACAATGCTTCTGTGTAGTTTATATTTGAACATATTCTTTTTTACAGTATTACCCACTTAGCGCTACGAATGTCCAGTTGCATTTTCTACAGACAGAGTGTTTCAAAACTGCTCAATCATAAGTATGGTTTAACTCTGTTAGCTGAATGCTCAGATCAGAATGAAGTTTCACAGAATGCTTCTGTGTAGTTTATATTTGAATATATTCCTTTTTCCACTACTACGCTCTTAGCGCTCCAAATGTCCAGTTGCATTTTCTACAGAAAGAGTGTTCAGATCTGCTCAATCAAAAGTATGGTTTAACTCTGTTAGCTGAATGCACAGATCAGAAAGAAGTTTCACCGAATGATTCTGTGTAGTTTATATTTGAAGACATTCCTTTTTCCACTATTACCCTCTTAGCGCTCCGAATCTCCACTTGCATTTTCTACAGAAAGAGTGTTTCATAACTGCTCAATCAAAAATATGTTTTATCTCTGTTAACTGAATTTACAGATCAGAAATAAGTTTCACAGAATGCATCTGTGTAGTTTATATTTGAAGATATTCTTTTTCCTAATGTAGGCCTCTTAGCGCTTAGCATGTCCAATTGCAGTTTCTACAGAAAGAGTGTTTCAGAACGGCTCAATCAAAAGTAAGGTTCAACTCTGTTAGTTGAATGCAGAGAACAGAAAGAATTTTCACAGAATGCTACTGTGTAGTTTATATTTGAATATATTCCTTTTTCCACTATTACCCTCTTAGCGCTCCGAATGTCCACTTGCATTTTCTACAGAAAGAGTGTTCAGAACTGCGCAATCAAAAGTATGGTTTAACTCTGTTAGCTTAATGAACATATCAGAAATAAGTTTCACACAATGCTTCTGTGTAGTTTTTATTTGAAGATATTATTTTTCCCAATAGAGGCCTCTTAGCGCTCAGAATGTCCAATTGCAGTTTCTACAAAAAGAGTGTTTCAGAAAGGCTCAATCAAAAGTAAGGTTCAACTCTGTTAGTTGAATGCACAGAACAGAAAGAAGTTTCATACAATGCTTCTGTGTAGTTTATATTTGAACATATTCTTTTTTCCACTATTACCCACTTAGCGCTACGAATGTCCACTTGCATTTTCTACAGACAGAGTGTTTCAAAACTGCTCAATCAAAAGTATGGTTTAACTCTGTTAGCTGAATGCTCAGATCAGAAAGAATTTCACAGAATGCTTCTGTGTAGTTTATATTTGAATATATTCCTTTTTCCACTACTACTCTCTTAGCGCTCCAAATGTCCAGTTGCATTTTCTACAGAAAGAGTGTTCAGATCTGCTCAATCAAAAGTATGGTTTAACTCTGTTAGCTGAATTCACAGATCAGAAAGAAGTTTCACAGAATGATTCTGTGTAGTTTATATTTGGAGACATTCCTTTTTCCACTATTACCCTCTTAGCGCTCCGAATCTCCACTTGCATTTTCTACAGAAAGAGTGTTTCAGAACGGCTCAATCAAAACTAAGGTTCAACTCTTTTAGTTGAACAAACAGAACAGAAAGAAGTTTCACACAATTCTTCTGTGTAGTTTTTATTTGTAGACATTCTTTTTCCCAATATAGGCCTCTTAGCGCTCAGAATGTCCAATTGCAGTTTCTACAGAAAGAGTGTTTCAGAACGGCTCAATCAAAAGTAAGGTTCAACTCTGTTAGTTGAATGCACAGAACAGAAAGAATTTTCACAGAATGCTTCTGTGTAGTTTATATATGAACATATTCTTTTTTCCACTATTACCCACTTAGCGCTACGAATGTCCAGTTGCATTTTCTACAGACAGAGTGTTTCAAAACTGCTCAATCAAAAGTATGGTTTAATTCTGTTAGCTGAATGCTCAGATCAGAAAGAAGTTTCACAGAATGCTTCTGTGTAGTTTATATTTGAATATATTCCTTTTTCCACTACTACGCTCTTAGCGCTCCAAATGTCCAGTTGCATTTTCTACAGAAAGAGTGTTCAGATCTGCTCAATCAAAAGTAATGGATTAACTCTGTTAGCTGAATGCACACATCAGAAAGAAGTTTCACCGAATGATTCTGTGTAGTTTATATTTGAAGACATTCCTTTTTCCACTATTACCCTCTTAGCGCTCCGAATCTCCACTTGCATTTTCTACAAAAAGAGTGTTTCATAACTGCTCAATCAAAAATATGTTTTTTCTCTGTTAACTGAATTTACAGATCAGAAATAAGTTTCACAGAATGCCTCTGTGTAGTTTTTATTTGAAGTTATTCTTTTTCCCAATGTAGACCTCTTAGCGCTTAGCATGTCCAATTGCAGTTTCTACAGAAAGAGTGTTTCAGAACGGCTCAATCAAAAGTAAGGTTCAACTCTATTAGTTGAATGCACAGAACAGAAAGAATTTTCACAGAATGCTACTGTGTAGTTTATATTTGAATATATTCCTTTTTCCACTATTACCCTCTTAGCGCTCAAAAAGTCCACTTGCATTATCTACAGAAAGAGTGTTCAGAACTGCGCAATCAAAAGTATGGTTTAACTCTGTTAGCTTAATGAACATATCAGAAATAAGTTTCACACAATGCTTCTGTGTAGTTTTTATTTGAAGATATTATTTTTCCCAATATAGGCCTCTTAGCGCTCAGAATGTCCAATTGCAGTTTCTACAGAAAGAGTGTTTCAGAAAGGCTCAATTAAAAGTAAGGTTCAACTCTGTTAGTTGAATGCACAGAACAGAAAGAAGTTTCATACAATGCTTCTGTGTAGTTTATATTTGAACATATTCTTTTTTACAGTATTACCCACTTAGCGCTACGAATGTCCAGTTGCATTTTCTACAGACAGAGTGTTTCAAAACTGCTCAATCATAAGTATGGTTTAACTCTGTTAGCTGAATGCTCAGATCAGAAAGAAGTTTCACAGAATGCTTCTGTGTAGTTTATATTTGAATATATTCCTTTTTCCACTACTACGCTCTTAGCGCTCCAAATGTCCAGTTGCATTTTCTACAGAAAGAGTGTTCAGATCTGCTCAATCAAAAGTATGGTTTAACTCTGTTAGCTGAATGCACAGATCAGAAAGAAGTTTCACCGAATGATTCTGTGTAGTTTATATTTGAAGACATTCCTTTTTCCACTATTACCCTCTTAGCGCTCCGAATCTCCACTTGCATTTTCTACAGAAAGGGTGTTTCATAACTGCTCAATCAAAAATATGTTTTATCTCTGTTAACTGAATTTACAGATCAGAAATAAGTTTCACAGAATGCATCTGTGTAGTTTATATTTGAAGATATTCTTTTTCCTAATATAGGCCTCTTAGCGCTTAGCATGTCCAATTGCAGTTTCTACAGAAAGAGTGTTTCAGAACGGCTCAATCAAAAGTAAGGTTCAACTCTGTTAGTTGAATGCACAGAACAGAAAGAATTTTCACAGAATGCTACTGTGTAGTTTATATTTGAATATATTCCTTTTTCCACTATTACCCTCTTAGGGCTCCGAATGTCCACTTGCATTTTCTACAGAAAGAGTGTTCAGAACTGCGCAATCAAAAGTATGGTTTAACTCTGTTAGCTTAATGAACATATCAGAAATAAGTTTCACACAATGCTTCTGTGTAGTTTTTATTTGAAGATATTATTTTTCCCAATAGAGGCCTCTTAGCGCTCACAATGTCCAATTGCAGTTTCTACAAAAAGAGTGTTTCAGAAAGGCTCAATCAAAAGTAAGGTTCAACTCTGTTAGTTGAATGCACAGAACAGAAAGAAGTTTCATACAATGCTTCTGTGTAGTTTATATTTGAACATATTCTTTTTTCCACTATTACCCACTTAGCGCTACGAATGTCCACTTGCATTTTCTACAGACAGAGTGTTTCAAAACTGCTCAATCAAAAGTATGGTTTACCTCTGTTAGCTGAATGCTCAAATCAGAAAGAAGTTTCACAGAATGCTTCTGTGTAGTTTATATTTGAATATATTCCTTTTTCCACTACTACGCTCTTAGCGCTCCAAATGTCCAGTTGCATTTTCTACAGAAAGAGTGTTCAGATCTGCTCAATGAAAAGTATGGTTTAACTCTGTTAGCTGCATGCACAGATCAGAGAGAAGTTTCACCGAATGATTCTGTGTAGTTTATATTTGAGGACATTCCTTTTTCCACTATTACCCTCTTAGCGCTCCGAATCTCCACTTGCGTTTTCTACAAAAAGAGTGTTTCATAACTGCTCAATCAAAAATATGTTTTATCTCTGCTAACTGAATTAACAGATCAGAAATAAGTTTCACAGAATGCATCTGTGTAGTTTTTATTTGAAGATATTCTTTTTCCCAATATAGGCCTCTTAGCGCTTAGCATGTCCAATTGCAGTTTCTACAGAAAGAGTGTTTCAGAACGGCTCAATCAAAAGTAAGGTTCAACTCTGTTAGTTGAATGCACAGAACAGAAGAATTTTCACAGAGTGCTACTGTGTAGTTTATGTTTGAATATATTCCTTTTTCCACTATTACCCTCTTAGCGCTCCGAAAGTCCACTTGCATTATCTACAGAAAGAGTGTTCAGAACTGCGCAATCAAAAGTATGGTTTAACTCTGTTAGCTTAATGAACATATCAGAAATAAGTTTCACACAATGCTTCTGTGTAGTTTTTATTTGAAGATATTATTTTTCCCAATATAGGCCTCTTAGCACTCAGAATGTCCAATTGCAGTTTCTACAGAAAGAGTGTTTCAGAAAGGCTCAATCAAAAGTAAGGTTCAACTCTGTTAGTTGAATGCACAGAACAGAAAGAAGTTTCATACAATGCTTCTGTGTAGTTTATATTTGAACATATTCTTTTTTCCACTCTTACCCACTTAGCGCTACGAATGTCCAGTTGCATTTTCTACAGACAGAGTGTTTCAAAACTGCTCAATCAAAAGTATGGTTTAACTCTGTTAGCTGAATGCTCAGATCATAAAGAAGTTTCACAGAATGCTTCTGTGTAGTTTATATTTGAATATATTCCTTTTTCCACTACTACGCTCTTAGCGCTCCAAATGTCCAGTTGCATTTTCTACAGAAAGAGTGTTCAGATCTGCTCAATCAAAAGTATGGTTTAACTCTGTTAGCTGAATGCACAGATCAGAAAGAAGTTTCACCGAATGATTCTGTGTAGTTTATATTTGAAGACATTCCTTTTTCCACTATTACCCTCTTAGCGCTCCGAATCTCCACTTGCATTTTCTACAAAAAGAGTGTTTCATAACTGCTCAATCAAAAATATGTTTTATCTCTGTTAACTGAATTTACAGATCAGAAATAAGTTTCACAGAATGCATCTGTGTAGTTTTTATTTGAAGATATTCTTTTTCCCAATGTAGGCCTCTTAGCGCTTAGCATGTCCAATTGCAGTTTCTACAGAAAGAGTGTTTCAGAACGGCTCAATCAAAAGTAAGGTTCAACTCTGTTAGTTGAATGCACAGAACAGAAAGAATTTTCACAGAATGCTACTGTGTAGTTTATATTTGAATATATTCCTTTTTCCACTATTACCCTCTTAGCGCTCCGAATGTCCACTTGCATTTTCTACAGAAAGAGTGTTCAGAACTGCGCAATCAAAAGTATGGTTTAACTCTGTTAGCTTAATGAACATATCAGAAATAAGTTTCACACAATGCTTCTGTGTAGTTTTTATTTGAAGATATTATTTTTCCCAATAGAGGCCTCTTAGCGCTCAGAATGTCCAATTGCAGTTTCTACAGAAAGAGTGTTTCAGAAAGGCTCAATCAAAAGTAAGGTTCAACTCTGTTAGTTGAATGCACAGAACAGAAAGAAGTTTCATACAATGCTTCTGTGTAGTTTATATTTGAACATATTCTTTTTTCCACTATTACCCACTTAGCGCTACGAATGTCCAGTTGCATTTTCTACAAACAGAGTGTTTCAAAACTGCTCAATCAAAAGTATGGTTTAACTCTGTTAGCTGAATGCTCAGATCAGAAAGAAGTTTCACAGAATGCTTCTGTGTAGTTTATATTTGAATATATTCCTTTTTCCACTACTACGCTCTTAGCGCTCCAAATGTCCAGTTGCATTTTCTACAGAAAGAGTGTTCAGATCTGCTCAATCAAAAGTATGGTTTAACTCTGTTAGCTGAATGCACAGATCAGAAAGAAGTTTCAGCGAATGATTCTGTGTAGTTTATATTTGAGGACATTCCTTTTTCCACTATTACCCTCTTAGCGCTCCGAATCTCCACTTGCATTTTCTACAAAAAGAGTGTTTCATAACTGCTCAATCAAAAATATGTTTTATCTCTGCTAACTGAATTAACAGATCAGAAATAAGTTTCACAGAATGCATCTGTGTAGTTTTTATTTGAAGATATTCTTTTTCCCAATATAGGCCTCTTAGCGCTTAGCATGTCCAATTGCAGTTTCTACAGAAAGAGTGTTTCAGAACGGCTCAATCAAAAGTAAGGTTCAACTCTGTTAGTTGAATGCACAGAACAGAAAGAATTTTCACAGAATGCTACTGTGTAGTTTATATTTGAATATATTCCTTTTTCCACTATTACCCTCTTATCGCTCCGAATGTCCATTTGCATTTTCTACAGAAAGAGTGTTCAGAACTGCGCAATCAAAAGTATGGTTTAACTCTGTTAGCTTAATGAACATATCAGTAATATGTTTCACACAATGCTTCTTGTAGTTTTTATTTGAAGATATTATTTTTCCCAATATAGGCCTCTTAGCGCTCAGAATGTCCAATTCCAGTTTCTACAGAAAGAGTGTTTCAGAAAGGCTCAATAAAAACTAAGGTTCAACTCTGTTAGTTGAATGCACAGAACAGAAAGAAGTTTCATACAATGCTTCTGTGTAGTTTATATTTGAACATATTCTTTTTTCCACTATTACCCACTTAGCGCTACGAATGTCCAGTTGCATTTTCTACAGACAGAGTGTTTCAAAACTGCTCAATCAAAAGTATGGTTTAACTCTGTTAGCTGAATGCTCAGATCAAAAAGAAGTTTCACAGAATGCTTCTGTGTAGTTTATATTTGAATATATTCCTTTTTCTGCTACTACTCTCTTAGCGCTCCAAATGTCCAGTTGCATTTTCTACAGAAAGAGTGTTCAGATCTGCTCAATCAAAAGTATGGTTTAACTCTGTTAGCTGAATGCACAGATCAGAAAGAAGTTTCACAGAATGATTCTGTGTAGTTTATATTTGGAGACATTCCTTTTCCACTATTACCCTCTTAGCGCTCCGAATCTCCACTTGCATTTTCTACAGAAAGAGTGTTTCAGAACGGCTCAATCAAAAATATGTTTTATCTCTGTTAACTGAATTTACAGATCAGAAATAAGTTTCACAGAATGCATCTGTGTAGTTTTTATTTGAAGATATTCTTTTTCCCAATGTAGGCCTCTTAGCGCTTAGCATGTCCAATTGCAGTTTCTACAGAAAGAGTGTTTCAGAACGGCTCAATCAAAAGTAAGGTTCAACTCTGTTAGTTGAATGCACAGAACAGAAAGAATTTTCACAGAATGCTACTGTGTAGTTTATATTTGAATATATTCCTTTTTCCACTATTACCCTCTTAGCGCTCCGAATGTCCACTTGCATTTTCTACAGAAAGAGTGTTCAGAACTGCGCAATCAAAAGTATGGTTTAACTCTGTTAGCTTAATGAACATATCAGAAATAAGTTTCACACAATGCTTCTGTGTAGTTTTTATTTGAAGATATTATTTTTCCCAATATAGGCCTCTTAGCGCTCAGAATGTCCAATTGCAGTTTCTACAGAAAGAGTGTTTCAGAAAGGCTCAATCAAAAGTAAGGTTCAACTCTGTTAGTTGAATGCACAGAACAGAAAGAAGTTTCATACAATGCTTCTGTGTAGTTTATATTTGAAAATATTCTTTTTTCCACTATTACCCACTTAGCGCTACGAATGTCCAGTTGCATTTTCTACAGACAGAGTGTTTCAAAACTGCTCAATCAAAAGTATGGTTTAACTCTGTTAGCTGAATGCTCAGATCAGAAAGAAGTTTCACAGAATGCTTCTGTGTAGTTTATATTTGAATATATTCCTTTTTCCACTACTACTCTCTTAGCGCTCCAAATGTCCAGTTGCATTTTCTACAGAAAGAGTGTTCAGATCTGCTCAATCAAAAGTATGGTTTAACTCTGTTAGCTGAATGCACAGATCAGAAAGAAGTTTCACAGAATGATTCTGTGTAGTTTATATTTGGAGACATTCCTTTTTCCACTATTACCCTCTTAGCGCTCCGAATCTCCACTTGCATTTTCTACAGAAAGAGTGTTTCAGAACGGCTCAATCAAAACTAAGGTTCAACTCTTTTAGTTGAACAAACAGAACAGAAAGAAGTTTCACACAATTCTTCTGTGTAGTTTTTATTTGTAGACATTCTTTTTCCCAATATAGGCCTCTTAGCGCTCAGAATGTCCAATTGCAGTTTCTACAGAAAGAGTGTTTCAGAACGGCTCAATCAAAAGTAAGGTTCAACTCTGTTAGTTGAATGCACAGAACAGAAAGTAGTTTCATACAATGCTTCTGTGTAGTTTATATTTGAACATATTCTTTTTTCCACTATTACCCACTTAGCGCTACGAATGTCCAGTTGCATTTTCTACAGACAGAGTGTTTCAAAACTGCTCAATCAAAAGTATGGTTTAACTCTGTTAGCTGAATGCTCAGATCAGAAAGAAGTTTCACAGAATGCTTCTGTGTAGTTTATATTTGAATATATTCCTTTTTCCACTACTACGCTCTTAGCGCTCCAAATGTCCAGTTGCATTTTCTACAGAAAGAGTGTTCAGATCTGCACAATCAAAAGTATGGTTTAACTCTGTTAGCTGAATGCACAGATCAGAAAGAAGTTTCACCGAATGATTCTGTGTAGTTTATATTTGAAGACATTCCTTTTTCCACTATTACCCTCTTAGCGCTCCGAATCTCCACTTGCATTTTCTACAAAAAGAGTGTTTCATAACTGCTCAATCAAAAATATGTTTTATCTCTGTTAACTGAATTTACAGATCAGAAATAAGTTTCACAGAATGCATCTGTGTAGTTTTTATTTGAAGATAATCTTTTTCCCAATGTAGGCCTCTTAGCGCTTAGCATGTCTAATTGCAGTTTCTACAGAAAGAGTGTTTCAGAACGGCTCAATCAAAAGTAAGGTTCAACTCTGTTAGTTGAATGCACAGAACAGAAAGAATTTTCACAGAATGCTACTGTGTAGTTTATGTTTGAATATATTCCTTTTTCCACTATTACCCTCTTAGCGCTCCGAATGTCCACTTGCATTTTCTACAGAAAGAGTGTTCAGAACTGCGCAATCAAAAGTATGGTTTAACTCTGTTAGCTTAATGAACATATCAGAAATAAGTTTCACACAATGCTTCTGTGTAGTTTTTATTTGAAGATATTATTTTTCCCAATTGAGGCCTCTTAGCGCTCAGAATGTCCAATTGCAGTTTCTACAGAAAGAGTGTTTCAGAAAGGCTCAATCAAAAGTAAGGTTCAACTCTGTTAGTTGAATGCACAGAACAGAAAGAAGTTTCATACAATGCTTCTGTGTAGTTTATATTTGAACATATTCTTTTTTCCACTATTACCCACTTAGCGCTACGAATGTCCAGTTGCATTTTCTACAGACAGAGTGTTTCAAAACTGCTCAATCAAAAGTATGGTTTAACTCTGTTAGCTGAATGCTCAGATCAGAAAGAAGTTTCACAGAATGCTTCTGTGTAGTTTATATTTGAATATATTCCTTTTTCCACTACTACTCTCTTAGCGCTCCAAATGTCCAGTTGCATTTTCTACAGAAAGAGTGTTCAGATCTGCTCAATCAAAAGTATGGTTTAACTCTGTTAGCTGAATGCACAGATCAGAAAGAAGTTTCACAGAATGATTCTGTGTAGTTTATATTTGGAGACATTCCTTTTTCCACTATTACCCTCTTAGCGCTCCGAATCTCCACTTGCATTTTCTACAGAAAGAGTGTTTCAGAACGGCTCAATCAAAACTAAGGTTCAACTCTTTTAGTTGAACAAACAGAACAGAAAGAAGTTTCACACAATTCTTCTGTGTAGTTTTTATTTGTAGACATTCTTTTTCCCAATATAGGCCTCTTAGCGCTCAGAATGTCCAATTGCAGTTTCTACAGAAAGAGTGTTTCAGAACGGCTCAATCAAAAGTAAGGTTCAACTCTGTTAGTTGAATGCACAGAACAGAAAGAAGTTTCATACAATGCTTCTGTGTAGTTTCTATTTGAACATATTCTTTTTTCCACTATTACCCACTTAGCGCTACGAATGTCCAGTTGCATTTTCTACAGACAGAGTGTTTCAAAACTGCTCAATCAAAAGTATGGTTTAACTCTGTTAGCTGAATGCTCAGATCAGAAAGAAGTTTCACAGAATGCTTCTGTGTAGTTTATATTTGAATATATTCCTTTTTCCACTACTACGCTCTTAGCGCTCCAAATGTCCAGTTGCATTTTCTACAGAAAGTGTGTTCAGATCTGCTCAATCAAAAGAATGGTTTAACTCTGTTACCTGAGTGCACAGATCAGAAAGAAGTTTCACCGAATGATTCTGTGTAGTTTATATTTGAAGACATTCCTTTTTCCACTATTACCCTCTTAGCGCTCCGAATCTCCACTTGCATTTTCTACAAAAAGAGTGTTTCATAACTGCTCAATCAAAAATATGTTTTATCTCTGTTAACTGAATTTACAGATCAGAAATAAGTTTCACAGAATGCATCTGTGTAGTTTTTATTTGAAGATATTCTTTTTCCCAATGTAGGCCTCTTAGCGCTTAGCATGTCCAATTGCAGTTTCTACAGAAAGAGTGTTTCAGAACGGCTCAATCAAAAGTAAGGTTCAACTCTGTTAGTTGAATGCACAGAACAGAAAGAATTTTCACAGAATGCTACTGTGTAGTTTATATTTGAATATATTCCTTTTTCCACTATTACCCTCTTAGCGCTCCGAATGTCCACTTGCATTTTCTACAGAAAGAGTGTTCAGAACTGCGCAATCAAAAGTATGGTTTAACTCTGTTAGCTTAATGAACATATCAGAAATAAGTTTCACACAATGCATTTGTGTAGTTTTTATTTGAAGATATTATTTTTCCCAATATAGGCCTCTTAGCGCTCAGAATGTCCAATTGCAGTTTCTACAGAAAGAGTGTTTCAGAAAGGCTCAATCAAAAGTAAGGTTCAACTCTGTTAGTTGAATGCACAGAACAGAAAGAATTTTCATACAATGCTTCTGTGTAGTTTATATTTGAACATATTCTTTTTTCCACTATTACCCAATTAGCGCTACTAATGTCCAGTTGCATTTTCTACAGACAGAGTGTTTCAAAACTGCTCAATCAAAAGTATGGTTTAACTCTGTTAGCTGAATGCTCAGATCAGAAAGAAGTTTCACAGAATGCTTCTGTGTAGTTTATATTTGAATATATTCCTTTTTCCACTAATACTCTCTTAGCGCTCCAAATGTCCAGTTTCATTTTCTACAGAAAGAGTGTTCAGATCTGCTCAATCAAAAGTATGGTTTAACTCTGTTAGCTGAATGCACAGATCAGAAAGAAGTTTCATAGAATGATTCTCTGTAGTTTATATTTGGAGACATTCCTTTTTCCACTATTACCCTCTTAGCGCTCCGAATCTCCACTTGCATTTTCTACAGAAAGAGTGTTTCAGAACGGCTCAATCAAAACTAAGGTTCAACTCTTTTAGTTGAACAAACAGAACAGAAAGAAGTTTCACACAATTCTTCTGTGTAGTTTTTATTTGTAGACATTCTTTTTCCCAATATAGGCCTCTTAGCGCTCAGAATGTCCAATTGCAGTTTCTACAGAAAGAGTGTTTCAGAACGGCTCAATCAAAAGTAAGGTTCAACTCTGTTAGTTGAATGCACAGAACAGAAAGTAGTTTCATACAATGCTTCTGTGTAGTTTCTATTTGAACATATTCTTTTTTCCACTATTACCCACTTAGCGCTACGAATGTCCAGTTGCATTTTCTACAGACAGAGTGTTTCAAAACTGCTCAATCAAAAGTATGGTTTAACTCTGTTAGCTGAATGCTCAGATCAGAAAGAAGTTTCACAGAATGCTTCTGTGTAGTTTATATTTGAATATATTCCTTTTTCCACTACTACGCTCTTAGCGCTCCAAATGTCCAGTTGCATTTTCTACAGAAAGAGTGTTCAGATCTGCTCAATCAAAAGTATGGTTTAACTCTGTTAGCTGAATGCACAGATCAGAAAGAAGTTTCACCGAATGATTCTGTGTAGTTTATATTTGAAGACATTCCTTTTTCCACTATTACCCTCTTAGCGCTCCGAATCTCCACTTGCATTTTCTACAAAAAGAGTGTTTCATAACTGCTCAATCAAAAATATGTTTTATCTCTGTTAACTGAATTTACAGATCAGAAATAAGTTTCACAGAATGCATCTGTGTAGTTTTTATTTGAAGATATTCTTTTTCCCAATGTAGGCCTCTTAGCGCTTAGCATGTCCAATTGCAGTTTCTACAGAAAGAGTGTTTCAGAACGGCTCAATCAAAAGTAAGGTTCAACTCTGTTAGTTGAATGCACAGAACAGAAAGAATTTTCACAGAATGCTACTGTGTAGTTTATATTTGAATATATTCCTTTTTCCACTATTACCCTCTTAGCGCTCCGAATGTCCACTTGCATTTTCTACAGAAAGAGTGTTCAGAACTGCGCAATCAAAAGTATGGTTTAACTCTGTTAGCTTAATGAACATATCAGAAATAAGTTTCACACAATGCTTCTGTGTAGTTTTTATTTGAAGATATTATTTTTCCCAATTGAGGCCTCTTAGCGCTCAGAATGTCCAATTGCAGTTTCTACAGAAAGAGTGTTTCAGAAAGGCTCAATCAAAAGTAAGGTTCAACTCTGTTAGTTGAATGCACAGAACAGAAAGAAGTTTCATACAATGCTTCTGTGTAGTTTATATTTGAACATATTCTTTTTTCCACTATTACCCACTTAGCGCTACGAATGTCCAGTTGCATTTTCTACAGACAGAGTGTTTCAAAACTGCTCAATCAAAAGTATGGTTTAACTCTGTTAGCTGAATGCTCAGATCAGAAAGAAGTTTCACAGAATGCTTCTGTGTAGTTTATATTTGAATATATTCCTTTTTCCACTACTACGCTCTTAGCGCTCCAAATGTCCAGTTGCATTTTCTACAGAAAGTGTGTTCAGATCTGCTCAATCAAAAGAATGGTTTAACTCTGTTACCTGAGTGCACAGATCAGAAAGAAGTTTCACCGAATGATTCTGTGTAGTTTATATTTGAAGACATTCCTTTTTCCACTATTACCCTCTTAGCGCTCCGAATCTCCACTTGCATTTTCTACAAAAAGAGTGTTTCATAACTGCTCAATCAAAAATATGTTTTATCTCTGTTAACTGAATTTACAGATCAGAAATAAGTTTCACAGAATGCATCTGTGTAGTTTTTATTTGAAGATATTCTTTTTCCCAATGTAGGCCTCTTAGCGCTTAGCATGTCCAATTGTAGTTTCTACAGAAAGAGTGTTTCAGAACGGCTCAATCAAAAGTAAGGTTCAACTCTGTTAGTTGAATGCACAGAACAGAAAGAATTTTCACAGAATGCTACTGTGTAGTTTATATTTGAATATATTCCTTTTTCCACTATTACCCTCTTAGCGCTCCGAATGTCCACTTGCATTTTCTACAGAAAGAGTGTTCAGAACTGCGCAATCAAAAGTATGGTTTAACTCTGTTAGCTTAATGAACATATTAGAAATAAGTTTCACACAATGCTTTTGTGTAGTTTTTATTTGAAGATATTATTTTTCCCAATAGAGGCCTCTTAGCGCTCAGAATGTCCAATTGCAGTTTCTACAGAAAGAGTGTTTCAGAAAGGCTCAATCAAAAGTAAGGTTCAACTCTGTTAGTTAAATGCACAGAACAGAAAGAATTTTCATACAATGCTTCTGTGTAGTTTATATTTGAACATATTCTTTTTTCCACTATTACCCACTTAGCGCTACGAATGTCCAGTTGCATTTTCTACAGACAGAGTGTTTCAAATCTGCTCAATCAAAAGTATGGTTTAACTCTGTTAGCTGAATGCTCAGATCAGAAAGAAGTTTCACAGAATGCTTCTGTGTAGTTTATATTTGAATATATTCCTTTTTCCACTACTACTCTCTTAGCGCTCCAAATGTCCAGTTGCATTTTCTACAGAAAGAGTGTTCAGATCTGCTCAATCAAAAGTATGGTTTAACTCTGTTAGCTGAATGCACAGATCAGAAAGAAGTTTCACAGAATGATTCTCTGTACTTTATATTTGGAGACATTCCTTTTTCCACTATTACCCTCTTAGCGCTCCGAATCTCCACTTGCATTTTCTACAGAAAGAGTGTTTCAGAACTGCTCAATCAAAACTAAGGTTCAACTCTTTTAGTTGAACAAACAGAACAGAAAGAAGTTTCACACAATTCTTCTGTGTAGTTTTTATTTGTAGACATTCTTTTTCCCAATATAGGCCTCTTAGCGCTCAGAATGTCCAATTGCAGTTTCTACAGAAAGAGTGTTTCAGAACGGCTCAATCAAAAGTAAGGTTCAACTCTGTTAGTTGAATGCACAGAACAGAAAGAAGTTTCATACAATGCTTCTGTGTAGTTTCTATTTGAACATATTCTTTTTTCCACTATTACCCACTTAGCGCTACGAATGTCCAGTTGCATTTTCTACAGACAGAGTGTTTCAAAACTGCTCAATCAAAAGTATGGTTTAACTGTGTTAGCTGAATGCTCAGATCAGAAAGAAGTTTCACAGAATGCTTCTGTGTAGTTTATATTTGAATATATTCCTTTTTCCACTACTACGCTCTTAGCGCTCCAAATGTCCAGTTGCATTTTCTACAGAAAGAGTGTTCAGATCTGCTCAATCAAAAGTATGGTTTAACTCTGTTAGCTGAATGCACAGATCAGAAAGAAGTTTCACCGAATGATTCTGTGTAGTTTATATTTGAAGACATTCCTTTTTCCACTATTACCCTCTTAGCGCTCCGAATCTCCACTTGCATTTTCTACAAAAAGAGTGTTTCATAACTGCTCAATCAAAAATATGTTTTATCTCTGTTAACTGAATTTAGAGACCAGAAATAAGTTTCACAGAATGCATCTGTGTAGTTTTTATTTGAAGATATTTTTTTTCCCAATGTAGGCCTCTTAGCGCTTACCATGTCCAATTGCAGTTTCTACAGAAAGAGTGTTTCAGAACGGCTCAATCAAAAGTAAGGTTCAACTCTGTTAGTTGAATGCACAGAACAGAAAGAATTTTCACAGAATGCTACTGTGTAGTTTATATTTGAATATATTCCTTTTTCCACTATTACCCTCTTAGCGCTCCGAATGTCCACTTGCATTTTCTACAGAAAGAGTGTTCAGAACTGCGCAATCAAAAGTATGGTTTAACTCTGTTAGCTTAATGAACATATTAGAAATAAGTTTCACAAAATGCTTCTGTGTAGTTTTTATTTGAAGATATTATTTTTCCCAATAGAGGCCTCTTAGCGCTCAGAATGTCCAATTGCAGTTTCTACAGAAAGAGTGTTTCAGAAAGGCTCAATCAAAAGTAAGGTTCAACTCTGTTAGTTGAATGCACAGAACAGAAAGAAGTTTCATACAATGCTTCTGTGTAGTTTATATTTGAACATATTATTTTTTCCACTATTACCCACTTAGCACTACGAATGTCCAGTTGCATTTTCTACAGACAGAGTGTTTCAAAACTGCTCAATCAAAAGTATGGTTTAACTCTGTTAGCTGAATGCTCAGATCAGAAAGAAGTTTCACAGAATGCTTCTGTGTAGTTTATATTTTAATATATTCCTTTTTCCACTAATACTCTCTTAGCGCTCCAAATGTCCAGTTGCATTTTCTACAGAAAGAGTGTTCAGATCTGCTCAATGAAAAGTATGGTTTAACTCTGTTAGCTGAATGCACAGATCAGAAAGAAGTTTCACAGAATGATTCTCTGTAGTTTATATTTGGAGACATTCCTTTTTCCACTATAACCCTCTTAGCGCTCCGAATCTCCACTTGCATTTTCTACAGAAAGAGTGTTTCAGAACGGCTCAATCAAAACTAAGGTTCAACTCTTTTAGTTGAACAAACAGAACAGAAAGAAGTTTCACACAATTCTTCTGTGTAGTTTTTATTTGTAGACATTCTTTTTCCCAATATAGGCCTCTTAGCGCTCAGAATGTCCAATTGCAGTTTCTACAGAAAGAGTGTTTCAGAACGGCTCAATCAAAAGTAAGGTTCAACTCTGTTAGTTGAATGCACAGAACAGAAAGTAGTTTCATACAATGCTTCTGTGTAGTTTCTATTTGAACATATTCTTTTTTCCACTATTACCCACTTAGCGCTACGAATGTCAAGTTGCATTTTCTACAGACAGAGTGTTTCAAAACTGCTCAATCAAAAGTATGGTTTAACTCTGTTAGCTGAATGCTCAGATCAGAAAGAAGTTTCACAGAATGCTTCTGTGTAGTTTATATTTGAATATATTACTTTTTCCACTACTACGCTCTTAGCGCTCCAAATGTCCAGTTGCATTTTCTACAGAAAGAGTGTTCAGATCTGCTCAATCAAAAGTATGGTTTAACTCTGTTAGCTGAATGCACAGATCAGAAAGAAGTTTCACCGAATGATTCTGTGTAGTTTATATTTGAAGACATTCCTTTTTCCACTATTACCCTCTTAGCGCTCCGAATCTCCACTTGCATTTTCTACAAAAAGAGTGTTTCATAACTGCTCAATCAAAAATATGTTTTATCTCTGTTAACTGAATTTACAGATCAGAAATAAGTTTCACAGAATGCATCTGTGTAGTTTTTAGTTGAAGATATTCTTTTTCCCAATGTAGGCCTCTTAGCGCTTAGCATGTCCAATTGCAGTTTCTACAGAAAGAGTGTTTCAGAACGGCTCAATCAAAAGTAAGGTTCAACTCTGTTAGTTGAATGCACAGAACAGAAAGAATTTTCACAGAATGCTACTGTGTAGTTTATATTTGAATATATTCCTTTTTCCACTATTACCCTCTTAGCGCTCCGAATGTCCACTTGCATTTTCTACAGAAAAAGTCTTCAGAACTGCGCAATCAAAAGTATGGTTTAACTCTGTTAGCTTAATGAACATATTAGAAATAAGTTTCACACAATGCTTCTGTGTAGTTTTTATTTGAAGATATTATTTTTCCCAATAGAGGCCTCTTAGCGCTCAGAATGTCCAATTGCAGTTTCTACAGAAAGAGTGTTTCAGAAAGGCTCAATCAAAAATAAGGTTCAACTCTGTTAGTTGAATGCACAGAACAGAAAGAAGTTTCATACAATGCTTCTGTGTAGTTTATATTTGAACATATTCTTTTTTCCACTATTACCCACTTAGCGCTACGAATGTCCAGTTGCATTTTCTACAGACAGAGTGTTTCAAAACTGCTCAATCAAAAGTATGGTTTAACTCTGTTAGCTGAATGCTCAGATCAGAAAGAAGTTTCACAGAATGCTTCTGTGTAGTTTATATTTGAATATATTCCTTTTTCCACTACTACTCTCTTAGCGCTCCAAATGTCCAGTTGCATTTTCTACAGAAAGAGTGTTCAGATCTGCTCACTCAAAACTATGGTTTAACTCTGTTAGCTGAATGCACAGATCAGAAAGAAGTTTCACAGAATGATTCTGTGTAGTTTATATTTGGAGACATTCCTTTTTCCACTATTACCCTCTTAGCGCTCCGAATCTCCACTTGCATTTTCTACAGAAAGAGTGTTTCAGAACGGCTCAATCAAAACTAAGGTTCAACTCTTTTAGTTGAACAAACAGAACAGAAAGAAGTTTCACACAATTCTTCTGTGTAGTTTTTATTTGTAGACATTCTTTTTCCCAATATAGGCCTCTTAGCGCTCAGAATGTCCAATTGCAGTTTCTACAGAAAGAGTGTTTCAGAACGGCTCAATCAAAAGTAAGGTTCAACTCTGTTAGTTGAATGCACAGAACAGAAAGAAGTTTCATACAATGCTTCTGTGTAGTTTCTATTTGAACATATTCTTTTTTCCACTATTACCCACTTAGCGCTACGAATGTCCAGTTGCATTTTCTACAGACAGAGTGTTTCAAAACTGCTCAATCAAAAGTATGGTTTAACTCAGTTAGCTGAATGCTCAGATCAGAAAGAAGTTTCACAGAATGCTTCTGTGTAGTTTATATTTGAATATATTCCTTTTTCCACTACTACGCTCTTAGCGCTCCAAATGTCCAGTTGCATTTTCTACAGAAAGAGTGTTCAGATCGGCTCAATCAAAAGTATGGTTTAACTCTGTTAGCTGAATGCACAGATCAGAAAGAAGTTTCACCGAATGATTCTGTGTAGTTTATATTTGAAGACATTCCTTTTTCCACTATTACCCTCTTAGCGCTCCGAATCTCCACTTGCATTTTCTACAAAAAGAGTGTTTCATAACTGCTCAATCAAAAATATGTTTTATCTCTGTTAACTGAATTTACAGATCAGAAATAAGTTTCACAGAATGCATCTGTGTAGTTTTTATTTGAAGATATTCTTTTTCCCAATGTAGGCCTCTTAGCGCTTAGCATGTCCAATTGCAGTTTCTACAGAAAGAGTGTTTCAGAACGGCTCAATCAAAAGTAAGGTTCATCTCTGTTAGTTGAATGCACAGAACAGAAAGAATTTTCACAGAATGCTACTGTGTAGTTTATATTTGAATATATTCCTTTTTCCACTATTACCCTCTTAGCGCTCCAAATGTCCACTAGAATTTTCTACAGAAAGAGTGTTCAGAACTGCGCAATCAAAAGTATGGTTTAACTCTGTTAGCTTAATGAACATATCAGAAATAAGTTTCACACAATGCTTCTGTGTAGTTTTTATTTGAAGATATTATTTTTCCCAATAGAGGCCTCTTAGCACTCAGAATGTCCAATTGCAGTTTCTACAGAAAGAGTGTTTCAGAAAGGCTCAATCAAATATAAGGTTCAACTCTGTTAGTTGAATGCACAGAACAGAAAGAATTTTCACAGAATGCTTCTGTGTAGTTTATATTTGAACATATTCTTTTTTCCAGTATTACCCACTTAGCGCTACGAATGTCCAGTTGCATTTTCTACAGACAGAGTGTTTCAAAACTGCTCAATCAAAAGTATGGTTTAACTCTGTTAGCTGAATGCTCAGATCAGAAAGAAGTTTCACAGAATGCTTCTGTGTAGTTTATATTTGAATATATTCCTTTTTCCACTACTACTCTCTTAGCGCTCCAAATGTCCAGTTGCATTTTCTACAGAAAGAGTGTTCAGATCTGCTCACTCAAAACTATGGTTTAACTCTGTTAGCTGAATGCACAGATCAGAAAGAAGTTTCACAGAATGATTCTGTGTAGTTTATATTTGGAGACATTCCTTTTTCCACTATTACCCTCTTAGCGCTCCGAAACTCCACTTGCATTTTCTACAGAAAGAGTGTTTCAGAACGGCTCAATCAAAACTAAGGTTCAACTCTTTTAGTTGAACAAACAGAACAGAAAGAAGTTTCACACAATTCTTCTGTGTAGTTTTTATTTGTAGACATTCTTTTTCCCAATATAGGCCTCTTAGCGCTCAGAATGTCCAATTGCAGTTTCTACAGAAAGAGTGTTTCAGAACGGCTCAATCAAAAGTAAGGTTCAACTCTGTTAGTTGAATGCACAGAACAGAAAGAAGTTTCATACAATGCTTCTGTGTAGTTTCTATTTGAACATATTCTTTTTTCCACTATTACCCACTTAGCGCTACGAATGTCCAGTTGCATTTTCTACAGACAGAGTGTTTCAAAACTGCTCAATCAAAAGTATGGTTTAACTCAGTTAGCTGAATGCTCAGATCAGAAAGAAGTTTCACAGAATGCTTCTGTGTAGTTTATATTTGAATATATTCCTTTTTCCACTACTACGCTCTTAGCGCTCCAAATGTCCAGTTGCATTTTCTACAGAAAGAGTGTTCAGATCGGCTCAATCAAAAGTATGGTTTAACTCTGTTAGCTGAATGCACAGATCAGAAAGAAGTTTCACCGAATGATTCTGTGTAGTTTATATTTGAAGACATTCCTTTTTCCACTATTACCCTCTTAGCGCTCCGAATCTCCACTTGCATTTTCTACAAAAAGAGTGTTTCATAACTGCTCAATCAAAAATATGTTTTATCTCTGTTAACTGAATTTACAGATCAGAAATAAGTTTCACAGAATGCATCTGTGTAGTTTTTATTTGAAGATATTCTTTTTCCCAATGTAGGCCTCTTAGCGCTTAGCATGTCCAATTGCAGTTTCTACAGAAAGAGTGTTTCAGAACGGCTCAATCAAAAGTAAGGTTCATCTCTGTTAGTTGAATGCACAGAACAGAAAGAATTTTCACAGAATGCTACTGTGTAGTTTATATTTGAATATATTCCTTTTTCCACTATTACCCTCTTAGCGCTCCAAATGTCCACTAGAATTTTCTACAGAAAGAGTGTTCAGAACTGCGCAATCAAAAGTATGGTTTAACTCTGTTAGCTTAATGAACATATCAGAAATAAGTTTCACACAATGCTTCTGTGTAGTTTTTATTTGAAGATATTATTTTTCCCAATAGAGGCCTCTTAGCACTCAGAATGTCCAATTGCAGTTTCTACAGAAAGAGTGTTTCAGAAAGGCTCAATCAAATATAAGGTTCAACTCTGTTAGTTGAATGCACAGAACAGAAAGAAGTTTCATACAATGCTTCTGTGTAGTTTATATTTGAACATATTCTTTTTTCCACTATTACCCACTTAGCGCTACGAATGTCCAGTTGCATTTTCTACAGACAGAGTGTTTCCAAACTGCTCAATGAAAAGTATGGATTAACTCTGTTAGCTGAATGCTCAGATCAGAAAGAAGTTTCACTGAATGCTTCTGTGTAGTTTATATTTGAATATATTCCTTTTTCCACTACTACTCTCTTAGCGCTCCAAATGTCCAGTTGCATTTTCTACAGAAAGAGTGTTCAGATCTGCTCACTCAAAACTATGGTTTAACTCTGTTAGCTGAATGCACAGATCAGAAAGAAGTTTCACAGAATGATTCTGTGTAGTTTATATTTGGAGACATTCCTTTTTCCACTATTACCCTCTTAGCGCTCCGAATCTCCACTTGCATTTTCTACAGAAAGAGTGTTTCAGAACGGCTCAATCAAAACTAAGGTTCAACTCTTTTAGTTGAACAAACAGAACTGAAAGAAGTTTCACACAATTCTTCTGTGTAGTTTATATTTGTAGACATTCTTTTTCCCAATATAGGCCTCTTAGCGCTCAGAATGTCCAATTGCAGTTTCTACAGAAAGAGTGTTTCAGAACGGCTCAATCAAAAGTAAGGTTCAACTCTGTTAGTTGAATGCACAGAACAGAAAGAAGTTTCATACAATGCTTCTGTGTAGTTTCTATTTGAACATATTCTTTTTTCCACTATTACCCACTTAGCGCTACGAATGTCCAGTTGCATTTTCTACAGACAGAGTGTTTCAAAACTGCTCAATCAAAAGTATGGTTTAACTCAGTTAGCTGAATGCTCAGATCAGAAAGAAGTTTCACAGAATGCTTCTGTGTAGTTTATATTTGAATATATTCCTTTTTCCACTACTACGCTCTTAGCGCTCCAAATGTCCAGTTGCATTTTCTACAGAAAGAGTGTTCAGATCTGCTCAATCAAAAGTATGATTTAACTCTGTTAGCTGAATGCACAGATCAGAAAGAAGTTTCACCGAATGATTCTGTGTAGTTTATATTTGAAGACATTCCTTTTTCCACTATTACCCTCTTAGCGCTCCGAATCTCCACTTGCATTTTCTACAAAAAGAGTGTTTCATAACTGCTCAATCAAAAATATGTTTTATCTCTGTTAACTGAATTTACAGATCAGAAATAAGTTTCACAGAATGCATCTGTGTAGTTTTTATTTGAAGATATTCTTTTTCCCAATGTAGGCCTCTTAGCGCTTAGCATGTCCAATTGCAGTTTCTACAGAAAGAGTGTTTCAGAACGGCTCAACCAAAAGTAAGGTTCATCTCTGTTAGTTGAATGCACAGAACAGAAAGAATTTTCACAGAATGCTACTGTGTAGTTTATATTTGAATATATTCCTTTTTCCACTATTACCCTCTTAGCGCTCCGAATGTCCACTTGCATTTTCTACAGAAAGAGTGTTCAGAACTGCGCAATCAAAAGTATGGTTTAACTCTGTTAGCTTAATGAACATATTAGAAATAAGTTTCACACAATGCTTCTGTGTAGTTTTTATTTGAAGATATTATTTTTCCCAATAGAGGCCTCTTAGCGCTCAGAATGTCCAATTGCAGTTTCTACAGAAAGAGTGTTTCAGAAAGGCTCAATCAAAAGTAAGGTTCAACTCTGTTAGTTGAATGCACAGAACAGAAAGAAGTTTCATACAGTGCTTCTGTGTAGTTTATATTTGAACATATTCTTTTTTCCACTATTACCCACTTAGCGCTACGAATGTCCAGCTGCATTTTCTACAGACAGAGTGTTTCAAAACTGCTCAATCAAAAGTATGGTTTAAATCTGTTAGCTGAATGCTCAGATCAGAAAGAAGTTTCACAGAATGCTTCTGTGTAGTTTATATTTGAATATATTCCTTTTTCCACTACTACTCTCTTAGCGCTCCAAATGTCCAGTTGCATTTTCTACAGAAAGAGTGTTCAGATCTGCTCAATCAAAAGTATGGTTTAACTCTGTTAGCTGAATGCACAGATCAGAAAGAAGTTTCACAGAATGATTCTCTGTAGTTTATATTTGGAGACATTCCTTTTTCCACTATTACCCTCTTAGCGCTCCGAATCTCCACTTGCATTTTCGACAGAAAGAGTGTTTCAGAACGGCTCAATCAAAACTAAGGTTCAACTCTTTTAGTTGAACAAACAGAACAGAAAGAAGTTTCACACAATTCTTCTGTGTAGTTTTTATTTGTAGACATTCTTTTTCCCAATATAGGCCTCTTAGCGCTCAGAATGTCCAATTGCAGTTTCTACAGAAAGAGTGTTTCAGAACGGCTCAATCAAAAGTAAGGTTCAACTCTGTTAGTTGAATGCACAGAACAGAAAGAAGTTTCATACAATGCTTCTGTGTAGTTTCTATTTGAACATATTCTTTTTTCCACTATTACCCACTTAGCGCTACGAATGTCCAGTTGCATTTTCTACAGACAGAGTGTTTCAAAACTGCTCAATCAAAAGTATGGTTTAACTCAGTTAGCTGAATGCTCAGATCAGAAAGAAGTTTCACAGAATGCTTCTGTGTAGTTTATATTTGAATATATTCCTTTTTCCACTACTACGCTCTTAGCGCTCCAAATGTCCAGTTGCATTTTCTACAGAAAGAGTGTTCAGATCTGCTCAATCAAAAGTATGGTTTAACTCTGTTAGCTGAATGCACAGATCAGAAAGAAGTTTCACAGAATGATTCTGTGTAGTTTATATTTGAAGACATTCCTTTTTCCACTATTACCCTCTTAGCGCTCCGAATCTCCACTTGCATTTTCTACAAAAAGAGTGTTTCATAACTGCTCAATCAAAAATATGTTTTATCTCTGTTAACTGAATTTACAGATCAGAAATAAGTTTCACAGAATGCATCTGTGTAGTTTTTATTTGAAGATATTTTTTTTCCCAATGTAGGCCTCTTAGCGCTTAGCATGTCCAATTGCAGTTTCTACAGAAAGAGTGTTTCAGAACGGCTCAATCAAAAGTAAGGTTCAACTCTGTTAGTTGAATGCACAGAACAGAAAGAATTTTCACAGAATGCTACTGTGTAGTTTATATTTGAATATATTCCTTTTTCCACTATTACCCTCTTAGCGCGCCAAATGTCCACTAGCATTTTCCACAGAAAGAGTGTTCAGAACTGCGCAATCAAAAGTATGGTTTAACTCTGTTAGCTTAATGAACATATCAGAAATAAGTTTCACACAATGCTTCTGTGTAGTTTTTATTTGAAGATATTATTTTTCCCAATAGAGGCCTCTTAGCACTCAGAATGTCCAATTGCAGTTTCTACAGAAAGAGTGTTTCAGAAAGGCTCAATCAAATATAAGGTTCAACTCTGTTAGTTGAATGCACAGAACAGAAAGGAGTTTCATACAATGCTTCTGTGTAGTTTATATTTGAACATATTCTTTTTTCCACTATTACCCACTTAGCGCTACGAATGTCCAGTTGCATTTTCTACAGACAGAGTGTTTCAAAACTGCTCAATGAAAAGTATGGATTAACTCTGTTAGCTGAATGCTCAGATCAGAAAGAAGTTTCACTGAATGCTTCTGTGTAGTTTATATTTGAATAT